>NC_067147.1:19014562-19332629 GCF_903995435.1 Acomys russatus | reverse complement strand
GGTTTTTGAGAAACTGTCTTATGCAGGCTCGGCTGGCTTTGAACTTGTGATGTAAGAGAAGATGACATTAAACTCTTGATCCCCTTGCCTCCACATCCTAATTTCAGAGTTTACAGGGATGTACTGCTAAACCTGGTTCCTGTGAGACATTCTACACTTTTAAACAAACTGTTAGGAGGCCAGCAAAGCAGTTCAGTGCTGAAAGGTGCTTGCTTCTGAGCCTAAGTAGCAAGATTCGATCTCCAGGACCCACATGGTGGAAAAAGGAAGCCAACTACCACAAGCTGTCCTCTGGCCTCCAGATATGTTTGCCACATGTACCCTTCCATGCACACAAATAATGATAAAAGTAAAAAAATAATTAAGTGTTCATTTCTCGATGCTCTTGAGACAAATGTGATTAGATGATGGTCTCACTGTGCTGCTAAGAACAAACTGAGAGAAGCTTGAAGCCAACTGAGATCCCTTCCTTCTCATACTTTCTTCTTTCCTTCCCTCCTTCTTACCTCTCCTTATTAGTTATTATAGAGCACTATTTATACTATCTTGGATGAGCATAATATCCATAATTCATCACCTGTTTAAAAAAAAAAAAAAAAAAAAAAACTAACTCACTGGCAGCCCAGCATTTAAAGAGTATTTGTCAAGAGCAACTTTTTCTTTGGAAAGAGTATAAAGCTTTCTATGACTTTTAACCAAGTAAGTGCTCAACAAAAGACATGCAAACCAAAATAACAACTCCAGGGCATCTTACCTCTACCCCAGCTGCCGCCAAGAGCCACCGGATGGACTCCATTCTGCCTCTTCCATTGAAGTAGTGAAGCACGGGCTTCCCAGTCATGCTAAAAGATTCCTGACAAATGAGGGAGGGAGGGAGGAAGAGAGAAAGAGGGAGAGAGAGAGAGAGAGAGAGAGAGAGAGAGAGAGAGAGAGAGAGAGAGAATATGACCCACAGAAAGACAAGAGTCTTGGAGAATGAGTTTACAGAGCAGAAGCAGAAGGCTCAGAAAGCTTTGACTAGAATTTTGACCCCCTAAACCAAGCTGCTCCTCTGCCCCAAAACTGCCCGTGCCCTGTTTCCCTCTACCAATGAAGTCTATCTCCATAGGCAGATTCCCAAATGCCTTCCCAAAACCTAAGCAAATAACTGATAAAAAGAAGAGGAAGACAAGTCTACACAAGCCAACAGATGGAAAGAATTCAAGAGCAAGACAGATATGCCTCTCTTCCCCCAGCAGGTGGTTCTGATCAAGCGCTCTGATCATCTCTCTCTCTCTCTCTCTCTCTCTCTCTCTCTCTCTCTCTCTCTCTCTCTCTCTCTCTCTCTCTCTCTCTCCCTCCTTCCCTTTTTATGTCTCCTCCCTTCCACAAAGGCAAGCCTAGACTCAAGAGACAGTGTGAACAAGAGGGTAGGATTTTTGGTGTTTTTTGCTTTCTGAATTATTCCTGACAGTTTAATCATGGTGTTCTCTGACACCTACAGCAGTTTTAGTGTTTTGTGGGGATTTTAATAATAAAAAAATACAGTTAAGCCAAGGGTTGCTTTTTTATACTTTTTCCTAGGAAAGCAAAATTTTCTTTCAGAGACCTAAGCCATGTTCATTTTAAGAAGTTGAAATAATACAAAAATCTAGGCAGCAAAACCCCATGTCCAGGTCCCAACATAAACTGTGTTGGGCTATGTTGGGCTTGGGCAGGCGATAGATCCTGGGTATCAATGCTACCTTGAGGTATCTGGACAGAGAGTGCCAGAAATCTAGGGGGGCTGCAGAGGGAGGGTAGTGTCTTTATGAGAAAGATAGTCTTCATGATATAGGTGGGAACTGATTTGTTTTACAGCATATTAACTGGCTCGCCTTCAAATCCCAAATCTCCACACATGAAAAGACCAGTGAAACAAACGTAGAGAAAAAGATAGCTTGTGAAAATCACTATTCTGAAATTCAGAATTAAAATATAGTAATAAAACAAGAGGTGTTGCACCCTAATGAATTATTCAATCCTACTGCTTCAGATTTTAATTACCTAAGGGGTTTAAGGTTCAGGATACAGACCAGTGTCTTTATCAGCAAAGTGGTCACATCAATATCATAGGTTACCGAGAATTGCAATCTTCGGTCATATAACTACATCTTTAAAACTAAGACAACGAGCTGGAGCTCCAAAGACTCAACCTGTCTTTCCTTTCTGCCTTTTTCTACTATTTTCTTTCCATAACCATTGGCAACTCTAAACATTCTACATTAGAGCTGCAGCAAGTGAACAGACACTGGGGTAAGTTTCTTGACCAAATCCAAAGCTTTAAAACAAGGAACTGACCAACTCCTCGGGAACATGCGACTGCTAAGGGGGCAGGGGAAGGAGAATAGGACCATGATGGAATTTTCCTACTCCTATGGAAGTTATGGAGAGTAAAAGAAGTAAGGTATCTCCTCAGAGATGTTTATGATTATGATAGAACAACCGATTGAATTTGTATTTCTTTGTTGGGTCGCACTCACTATGTAGCCCTGACTGGCCCAGAACTCATTATGTAGACCAGGCTGGTCTCCAATTTACAGAGATCTGTCTCTCATGTGTGCATTTCTTCCTTATTTAAATGAAGGACTCTTCTAATACTTTATTTTTATTTAATTTCTTTTCATACAATGTATTTTGATCATATTCTTTTCCTTCTCCCAACATCTCCAGAATCCCTGCAACCTCCCTACTCTACCAAATTAATGTGCTTCACCTCTCAAAAAAATAGTAACAAGAAAAACAACAAAAACCAAAATGAGGATCAAAACAGACAAACAAGCTAAAAAATAAAAATCAGTAACACACAAAAAAAAATCAATCGAACAAACAAATAAACAAAACAAAACAAACAAACAAACAAACCCATGGAGTCCATTCTGTGTTAGCCAACTGCTCCAGAGCATGGGGTCTGCCCCGGAGTGTGGGTGATACACCCATTGACACTCCATTAAAGAAAACTGGCTTTCCTTTTTCCAGCAGGCATCGAATACAAATAGGTTCTTGGTTGGGGGTGGCACTTTAGATCTACTCCTTGGTGCTGAGCTTTTCTTTGGTTTGACTCTGTGAGGGTCTTGTGCATGCTGTCACCCTCTCTGTGAGTTCATATATGTATTGGTCCTTTTGGTTTGGAAGAGGCTCCTTCTTTGGAGCCACTGGCCACCTCTGACTCTTCTGTTCTTGCTGCCTTCTCTTTCACATAGATCTCTGAGCTTTAAGAGGAGGTTTTGATGAAGAGCTCCCACGTAAGGCTGGGTGCTCCAAAGCTTTTTTGTTCTCTGCACACTGCCTGGTTGTGAATCTTTGTTACCTAACATCAACTATAAGAAGAAGCTTCTCTGATAACAGTTAAGCCACGCTCTTACCTATGGGCATAGTATTATTATGTCATTAGAAGCCATTTTATTTCTATGCTCCTTTCACAGAATAATAATAGTAGTTTTTCCTCTAGACAAAAGACATATTTTTCTCAGGTTCTTGGTCACTTTAACATTGCCAGGAGGTATGGGATCCATCTCATGCAGTGGGCCTTAAATCTTATCAAATAAGTGACTTGCTCCCATAACATTTGAGTCACTCTTGCACCACTATATACTGCAGGCAGGTCAGTGTTAAAGGTTGCAGTGTTAATACCTGTGTGATGTTGGTGATGATTTTTCTCCTTCTGTGATGTGAAAAGTACCTTCCAGCACTATGAATGCTAGTCAGTAGAGGTGAGGCTTCTAGCTGAGAAGCAGCTTGGTTCCTCCATGTTCTATAACACAAGTAAGCTGTGTCTGCAACAATAAGCAGAGCCTTACTATCAGGTTATGGAGAATAACCAAGAGGTTTGGCATCGTCTTGTAATGTTTGCTGGGGAGAGCCTGTGGGAGCCCTGCGGCCAATGAGTCAACAAGATAGAACTCATTCCTAGACCTGGAGTTTTGACATGGTGGTATAAGATGTCTGCTTGAGGCATTGTCTCCCCCATTATATGGTGACTCCACTTAAATTCCTTTCATATATGCTTATGTTTTAGGGAACTTCTACAGTGAGTAGTAGGTTTGGACGTGGCTTTTCAAAGTACCTTTAGTGTTAGTTGCTTCTCTCCATAGCCCCTCCTTCACCCGGCCCTCCCATCTGCCTTCCCATTTAACCTTCCTGCTCTAGTTCCTGCTTTATCTCTTTCTAGCACTATACTCTATTTCCACTCCTCTTCCACCTGTTTACAATCCTTGAGACCCTGACCAAAAATTTCTCCCTGCTTAGTACAATTCTCTCTACAGTTACAGCTGTGCATGTTACTAACTTCCACCTCGTCTTTGCTCAATTTGTCCCTCAAAGCACTTTTAAAGGACCACACTTAGCGACACTCACCACATACTATAATTGTCACCCCACAAATGGCTCTCTTTCAGTCATTTGACGCATTCATAAAATTCTACAGTTACTAATCTTCTGGTTCTAGGATACCCTTTTCACCTTGAGCGTGATGACAACTCTACAACAAAACCCACCTATATGCTTCGTCAGCCACTCGCCTCTCACTGCCTCCAGCTGTAGTCAACCACTAATCTACTTAACTGTCTGTAGGAGCTTAAAGGATGTTGACTTCCCACAAAGGGCAACCATACAGTACAGGCACTTCTTGTGAAACATGGATTTTCCATGTAGCAAGCTCCCTTGTATTGATAGATATTTGGTTTATTTCCAGGTTTTGAATGATGCTGCTGTAAGCAATTTTAAACAAGGATTCGAGGGGTGTGTTTTCCTTTATCTTGGTTATATTGTAAGTAGCGCATTTTTCTGGGTCGTTGGTAGATCTTTTCAATTTACTGAGTAACTTCTTACAATTTTATACATTTTATTATCAATCAAGGAAGAGGACCACATGCTTTGACAGTATAGACCCTCTCTGAATGCCTTAGTCTAATAAGAAGTCCTCCAGCTAAACCCTGACTTTTGCATCAGCCTGTAGGAAACATTGTCAACACATCCATATATTTATGTCTTCATTCTTGAGATGTCTGGAAATGGAAACTCAACTATTTTAATCCTTCTCTTCCCCTGTCTTGATGTGGAGACAATCACTTCACTTATTGAACAAAGCTTTTGGCTGGACCCTAGCCTCTGAAGGCTGAGCCCCTGCACTTAGGATTTCAGCATCCCTGATATTCCTATTACAACTTTGGGGGGGGGGGCCTCTGTCACTGTGCTATATGCATGAACTGCATCCAGTTCAGAAGGGTCACTCATCTGGATCCACCTCAACTGTACTCTTCTCTCATCTCATATTGATGATGCCCAAGCATATGCCCAATGCCCAACTTGATACCATTCATGGTCCCCTTGTGATTATTCAACTCACTCCCTGTGGGACCCAAACACTTCCTGGCATACCAATTGAGGTAAGAGTGGAAAATGTACCACCCACGGCTCTTTCCTTGTTTTCCCACAGAAGTTCTGTTTGGTAGCAATGAATTGAGAGTGGCTCCGATCTGAACTAGCTTCATCCCTTCAGAGTCTACTGAGGCTGTTTGCTGGAGCATCAAACTATTTTTTGAAAGAAGGAAAGGACAAAGAGTAAGATGTCTATGGTTCTCACTCTTTCAAGATGGGAAAAAAAACGTTTCCTGAAATGACAGACCAGGAAATGAAAACGACAGTTACCCGGTAATCTCACCAGTTTACAAAAATATCAACAGAGTCAGAACATTTTGTCTTCCTCATTTCATCCCTTTGCTTGTCAATATTCTTTTATTTTCACCTGTTAGTTTATTTATTTTTTAAAGATTTATTTATTTATTTATTTATTTATTTATTTATTATGTATACAGTGCTCTGACTGCATATACACCTGTAGGCCAGAAGAGGACATCAGATAACATTACAGATGGCTGTGAGCTACCATGTGGTTGCTGGGAATTGAACTCAGGACCTTTGGAAGAGCAGGCAGCGCTCTTAACCACTGAGCCATCTCTCCAGCCCATCCTGTTAGTTTATTAATGCTTAATACTCCATCTTGGTACCAGAATCTGGTTCCTGACTTCTTTGCGAATTTAGCGCAACTCTTTGTTTTGTGGCTTAGTTTGTTTGAGACAGATCTCATATAACCCAGGCTGGCTACACACTCAATATATAATAATAGCCAATGCTGACCTGTATCCTCCTGCCTCTGTCTCTCTGGTGCTGAGATTGCAGGTATGCACTATGACAGTTAACACAAATTAAAGTCAGGTTTTACTTGATTCAAAAGAGTATCTGTGAGTTTCAGGACTATTGACTGTGGCATCAGAGGAGGTAGTCATGAAGATTTGGTGGATTCTGGGTTCGTATGATTTTCTTCTAATTCTGGTTCTGTCTAAGCTCTGTCGTGCAGATAAAGCTCAGCCTTGGTTTCTTCATTTTGGATGGGAGTGAAACCTTGGTTTGTTTGGGGTTTGGTTCTTTTGTTTGTTTCGTACCATGCTCTGTGGAGTAGTTTAACATTTCTACATGGACTGTGAGTAGCTGTGAGTAACAGGGCCTGTCTGGGCCTGTGACTTACACACCAGATATGCAAGTAGAACACAGACAGCCATGAAGATAAGGCTCCTATGCTCCAATTCTTCTTTTATGGGCCGCTATAGGCCTGGCCCAGGTAGAATGAGTCATAGTTGGCTTGCTTTTGCAGCCTCTGTTCCATGTGCTGTGGGAATGCAAACAGAGTTTCCCAGGTTTTGCCACAAGTACCTTTCCAGATCTTAGAATCCAGAGGCCTTAAGCAAAAAAGACATAAACTCCTGGTAGGGGAAAAAGCTTTGGAGTGGGGTAGGATGATGCCCTCGCAGATTTAGCTAATAGGCAAATCAAGTAACCATCAAAAGCATCATAGAAACAAGAGGGGTTTACAGTACCGTGTCTGTCAGGGCCCACACAAGCTGAGGAACAAATACAAGCAAAATGCTGACAATTGTACACAAGTGTTTGTCTTACCAATTCCTTTAAAACTCACTCTATTTACCAAGGGTCTGTTAAGTCACACAAAGTCATTTGGATTAATTACTACATATACTTTCTAAACGGTTGTTCTACTTTATTGTAATTCAATGAGACAAGGCCTCACTGTGTTATGGAGGCCTTGCCTGCCTGGCATTTGATATGTAGGCCACTCTGGTTTCAGACTCATAGACTTGCCTCTGTCACATTCTCTGAGTACTAGGACTAAACGTGTGTGCCACCACACCCAGACAATTTTTATTTTCTTGGTGCCTAACTCATCTGAGTAAATTAAAATAGGTCTAAATCTATTATAAAACACAGCATGGACATAGACACAAAATCATGGACTAAAAGTTTTGTCAATAACAGTCGTGTCTCAGGTCTCATAATTTAAAATCTATTACTGGAGTTTGGTAAATGAGACAAAGTATGCTAACAATGGTACCTTAAAATGTTATTTGGTCAAATTTCAAAGTCAGTGAGTATACCAAGGGGGCTTTTTAATTTTAGACTGGCTTCGGGCTTTAATTGACCATTTGGTTGGTTCATTTTAGCTCTGTCCATTAAGCAGGTAATATACAAACAGAAAGAAAAAAGTATAATCGCTAACCTTTCTGGAGCCAAAGCAGTCTTCTAAGAATAAGAATTTAGAAACTGTGTGGATTGTCACGTGCTTGCTTTGTTTTGTTTCTTACAGGGACGGGGTTGGAGCGCAGGCCTTTGCACACGCTACGCTATCATAGTGCCGCTCAGCTCCGTCCCTAGCTCTGGGTTCTTGTATCCAAGGCCGTGAACAGCAACTGAGAGCCAGAAGAGCAGAACGTGGGTGGAGAGTGAGCGAAAAGAGCTAAAAGGGGCCCGTGACTGCCCTAGGTATGGTGGGGGAGGGGGTTTATTGTTAGATAAAAGGGAGAGCATAGCCAGAGGCAAGAACATCTGAGAAAGTCCAGAAGGGTTGGGTAACCCAAATGGATGGATTAAATATGGAAGGGCAGCTAGGTGAAAGGCAGCCCAGCCCCAGGGCTGGAGAAGTTCAGGGTAGGGGCAGGGTATGCCAGCCATATCGTAACATGGAGGGACTGAGAGATGCTAGGAGAACCTGGTGACCAGATCTGCTTTGAGATGTTTAATAGGCACCTCAGTTAGCCATGTGTCCCAGGCTTGAGACCCAGCAGAAGGGTTCCTCTGAGAGACCTTGTTTGTGGCGGTCATCTTCTGAGAGCCTACTACGCAATCTGAGAATTGCCGCTGGGGAAGCATCGGTCGACTCAGTTATTTTATTTTATTCTAAATTCCAGTTTCTTTTGTTGGGTTTGGACCCAACATATTTGAACCTTTGTTCCCCAGCTCGTGGTGCAGCCCAGGGAGGTGGTGGCACCCTGTCTGTGGTGCAGACTTTTGAAAGTCACAGCCTGGCCCTGTTTCCAACTCTCCTATTCCTGATCATCCAGATGTCAACAGGTCCTACAGACAGCTCCCACTGCCACCAACAATGCCACTCTGGCCATCACGCCTTCTGTACCACAACTACTTGAAGTCACTGAACAGTGAGCCAAGACAAACTTCTTTCCACCCCTCAATTTGTTTCCTCCAGTTGGGTGCTTGGAGAGACAAGAAAAGTATCTATACATCACCTGAGCCTGAAACGTAAATAACTACCACACCAAGAATGTATTCCCCCTTAATTTTCACACTACTCAGTGCTCCAATTCCTTCCGTGTCTCTAAAGAAATTTCTCAAAGTCAAATCACTTGTATCAGGATTGAAACAAGGCCCACAACAAAGCTTTTGGACATCATGTGTGATCATGAGGCTGGGGGAGCCTGAGTCCTGCTTAGGCCTGCTTAGGTGACATTAATAAAAGTATTTGATGTGAACACTGGGAAAACTGGAGGGATTTGCTAAGTTAGAAAGCCCTGAGGGACAGGGTTGGAAAGGCTTCTGCCTGAGCGAGTGCAGACAGCTGCCTGAAAGGGGTTACTGAAAAAACGTATACTCCCTGGAGGCAAGACTGGGCAAGCTCAGTGCTGAATGTGAGCAACAGCTCCCGAGGAGCCAGCTCTCTGGTACGAGGGTACCAAGGCTGGCTAAGGGGAGGATTCATCATCCCACTCCCTTGTCATGCCCTCAGCTTGATGTTTTTCATCTTAGCCATTTGGTCTAGGTCACCCCCTAGCATACTGAAGAGTCATTGTAATAGATAGCATAGCTCTCCTAAAACTCATCCATAAGAGCCCATTTGTATCACAAAGAAAGATGACTCCCCAGAAAAAGAGGACAATTTCTTCATGCCATCACTCGGAAGGACCAGAGAACCCATACGAAAGGGTCTTCTGTGCATACTTGAGTCTGTCGGAGATAAACTCTATCCTGTACCATGGACCTTGTAGAGCAGGTCTTGGGGGGGGGGGGGGAGGACCATGTAGATCATTCGATCTACTTTTAGTGCTGAACTTAATTAAATTCTAAGAATGTATATGGAAGTCTGATTTAATTTTTTAATCTAATCCAAATTAATAAGTTGTAGTCAATATGAAAATAAGATCTTTATATGTAGCTTTAAAGATTTTATTTTTAAAGTTTTACTTACCTTTATTTTATGTGTATGCATAGTTTGCCTGAGCATATTCATGTGTACAACATGTGTATCTGGTACCTATAAAGGCCAGAAGAGAGTGTCAGAACCTCTGGAGCTGGAGTTACAGACAGTTGTGAGCTGCCATGTATGTTCCAAGAATTGAACCTGTGTCCTCTGTAAGAGTGGCCAGTACTCTTAACCACTGAGCAGTCTCTCCAGCCCAAGGTTGTGATTTTATTTTATGTCAGTGAGTGTTTTCCCTCCATGCACGTCTATACCACATGCGAACTTAGTGCCTACAGAGGCAAGAGGAGGAGATCAGGTCCCCTAGACTGGAGTTGCTGGTGATTGTGACCCTCTTACATGGTCGCTGGGAAATGACCCCAAGTCCTCTGCAAGAACAACCATTCAACTCCGCAGATGAAGCTTAACTGTGAAAGGTCTGCAACGCTGCTTCCTGGCTGTTGTTGTTTATCATTGGTGGCCCCTGATTTCAAGGCCCGTGGGAAGCTCCTAGCATCTTTCTTCTTTACAATTTGTCCCCCTCCTCTATTGTTTGAATTTCATTGTCTAAGCAAGCAAAAAAAAAAAGGATGTTGCTAACTTCTTGTTACAGTATATAAAGGGGACCTGGCAGTTCTTCAAAGAGTATTCACAGGTCTGTCTTTTACTCTAAAAATATCACCTAAGAGGACATCTTTTGATATTTTTATTTTAGGTTAAAGATATTTGAGGTTTCTAGGGAGACCTGCTCAAATGAAATGCAACTCTAAGGTTTCAAAGTAACTTCTATCTCAAACCAATCACTTTCATGGACAGTGGTGTTCCAAATGCTTGTGGCAATTCCCATGGAAACAGAAAAGGACAGGGAATAGGGAGGTGCAGAAAAGCAATACTTGATGAGCCTTCAACTTCACTTGCCGCACGCATGTGTGTGCACATGTACATCTCACCCTATCATTATAAATCTTAACATACATATCAACTGAGCCCAGCAAGACAGTTTTGCATTTACTTACTAACACACCCAGTTCTTAAGTCTTTCTTATGAACAAAATTTTAATGCTTTTGATGAGTGATTAAACCTGGTAAGTTTGATGGGTCACAAAGGGGAGGTGTTTCCCCTCTGGCCTAGGTGGAAATGGTTGCTGCCATTTTGGGGTAGTTTTTTCAAGGGATTTGTAGAGAGGTCAGAATGAGACGTAGTGGCATAAAAGTACTTAAGCTGGCTCTTGGGCTGACAGTTCTGTTGTGTAAGGCACCCAGGGCAGCAAGAGACATCAAAGTCTTTGCTTAGTCCCAGGAATAAGAACAGTAAAAGGTGTGTTTACAGTAAGACCCTGAAGGAGTTGTTGTTAACATTTATTACTGGGTTTTTAGCAGTGTTTTAATTTGCTTAACATCTGCCCAGTGCCTGGGGGAAAGGAGGTGTGCCAAAGCTCTCGAAATGACAGGGACTTAACTCACAAGAAATGAAAGCTCTGCCCCTGAGAGCTCAAAATCTGTGGTAGAAACTGGTATTAAATAAGTAATGTCATAAATAATTCAAGGAAAGTCTAAGTTGAGAAAATAGAATACAAGAGCAGCTGAAGGTAAACAGACAAATCAGAACCAACAACTTCTATAAAGGTGCGTAGGCCGGGAAGGTCCTGTGAGTCAGACAGAAAAGGGAAAGTATGCAAATAGTTGCTACATGGATCAGATAAAATTCTGGACACTCATGTTTATGTATAGTTCGAAGAAACAACGCTTTGGTCTAAGTTTGGTCCATGCAATGTTTGAGACATACTTGGATTGATATTACTATTTGTTTGTCTGAAGTTCTTATTTTAACTTAGAGTTCTGCATCTTAGTTGATAACGCAGCAAGAAAGTATTCCAGCTCACCAACTGGTTGCTTTTTACAAATATTACCTTCCAGCTGAGCTCCAAACAGAGGCTTAGCAATTGTCATAGTCTGCATTACATTCATGAAAGCCACACAACTCAGGTTCTGGGAAAAAGCCAACCACATAGACAGACCAAAATTTAAGAGAAATGTTGTCAAGTTTTAATTGTAACCTTGAGAGGAAAACGCTAGCCAGTTGCTGCTAGCCAGAGTAGCAGGAGCAGTGAAGGGCCAGTGAGTGGCAGGGGAAAGAGGTCATGGCACTAGAGGACAGCTTCAAGTTCAAGGGAACAGCCACAAGAAAAGGGATGGAAGTACAGAAAAGGCAAAAAACTAAAGCTGTGGGGAGGACACAAAGTGGAGGCTGAAGGGCTGAGGATGTAGTTCAGTCGACGGAATGTTTATCTTGCGCAGAAGTGGCTCTATGTTCAAGCTCTAACACCACATAAAACTAAGCATTGTGGTGCATGCCCTATAATGCCAGCACTTGAGAAGTATATCAGAAGGGTCACAAGTTCAAGGCTACCATTGGCTAGTTCAAGTTCAAGGCCAGCATGGGCTACATAAGACCCTGTCTCCAAAACAGAGAGCAGAGCCGGGGGCAGGATGGGGGTTGGGGGAAGAATCCAGGATACAGAAACTGAAGGATAGAAGATAAAGGAAGCGACTAGAGCTATGGAATAAAAACTGCAAGCTCAGCCAGGTGTGGTGGCGCACGCCTGTGATCTCAGCACTTGGGAAGCAGAGGCAGGCGGATCTCTGTGAGTTCGAGGCCAGCCAGGTCTACAAAGTGAGTCCAGGGCAGCCAAGGCTACACAGAGAAACCCTTTACCAAACAAAAACAAACAAAAAGGCAAGCTCTCTCACTAGAAGAGCTCCAAAGAGTAGCCAAGTTTTCCACCACAAGGGTCTCAAATACTTTAAGCCAGTGGCTCTCAACCTTCCTAACGCTGCAACCTGTTAATACTGTTCCTCGTGTTGTGGTGACCCCCAACTATAAAATGATTTTCATTGCTACTTCATAGCTGTAATTTTGTTACTGCTGTGAATCATAATGTAAACGTCTGATATTTCCAACAGTCTTAGGCGACCCTTGTGAAGGTTGAGAACCAGTGCTCTAGGCTGAAGACTCTGGAGTTCTTGGAGCTACACAAGAGTCTTAACACTAGAGGGCACCACCTGCTCCCTCTACTTACTGCCAAAGGTCCTTACTGGCAGGACATGTCTTAACCTGTAGAGGAATTCCCAAAACAGGCAAGGGTAGAGGACCCACCCACCCTCAAACTTATTGCTAATGGTTTGGGATATAGCCTGACTGTAGAAGCAACACAAAAAGTTAACTTTGGGGGCTAGACAAATGGGTCAACAGGTAAGAGCACTGGCTGCTCTGCCAGACAGCCTGGGACCAGAAGTCACAGGTGGTTCAAAACCATCTGTAACATGCTGTGACTGCGACTCCGTTTAGGAAAAGGTTCTTGGCAGATACACTTAAGGGATGTTATATGAGAGTCTGGCTTATCCAGGTAAACCTTAAATCTAATGATAAGTACCTGCTTACGGGTGAGAACAGACTGCAACAAGGCGAGGTGGTAGAACAGGGATTAGAAGGCTGTGGCCACATCCCACGTGTTGAGTGACTTTTCCTGAAGCGCCACTGGCAGGGAGCAAAGCATTCCAGCGTGCTGAGCCAATGTGTGGGGTTTCTTCCAGCAGCACCGATGAGGAGTGATTTAGAGGATGACGTGAAAAAGATTTTTTTTTCCCCCCTTGGAGTTTCCAGAGGCCTGAGGACCCATTGACACCTCACCTTATACTTCTGGCCTTCACAGGTATAATGAGAGTCATTAGATGTCAAGAATTGCATGGCAGGGGCCAACGAAACTCATATACAGTCCCGTGTAGTCCCCCTACTATTTCAGGACTACCCTGAAACAGTGTCAGAAACGACAGCATAGTACTTTAATATTATCTAAAAATGAAGAATACTTTTTTCTTTTTTTTTTGCTAAACATAATTATACAATTTTCTTAAAATTTAAAATTCCATAATTTTGGCTCTGATTTCCTCAATTATACAACAAGGATTCCTTCCTAATTTAGTTTAGTATTCAAACTCAAAGAAAGCCCTTATGAAACATCTGAGTGATGTGAACGAACGTGTTTTATAAAAGTGAACGAATCAAGACCAAGACAGGCACAGGCTGTGGGTATGTGAGAGGAACGGCCAGAGCCCAGACCCATCCCCCGGGATTTGATGTGCGCATGCCCTTTCTCAGAAGGCATTGTCCATCCATGCTGTGTGCACGGCCACAGCTGGCCACCCAGACGTAACTGGACTCACAGAAGTGTGGGCACAACACAGCGGCCTTTGGGTGCTTTATCAAGCTTCCTAGGGCTCTGTGCAGAATCAGAGACGAGCCCCATACAGTCTGAGGAGCGGGAAGGTAGCGACGTTAAACATGGCCAAGTGAGAAGGATTTCAATGAAGGGTCAGACAGTGTGCCTCACCTGGGAGCAAAATGGTGTCAGCGCCCACCTATACTACTCAGCTATTAAAAAACGAGGAATTCCCGAAATTTGTGGACAAATGGATTGATCTAGAAATTATCATAATGAGTGAGTTCACCCAGAAGCAAAAAGAGACAAACAGTATATACTCACTTATATCAAAACACTAGTCCAAGGGATACGTACCATGAAAATCTTTACTTACCAAGAAAGTGGGTCAGAGGAGAGGATATCCGATTGAGACTTTAGGCAAGAGTAGCATGGAAGAAAGAGGAAATAGTAGGACCCACAGGGTCTTGGAAACCTACAAGAAGAACTTTATGACAGGCAGATCTGGATCCTGGGGTCCTACTCAAACTAAGGCACCAGCCAAGGAGAATATAGGCAGTAAGCTTCGAACCCCTACCAAGACCTAGCCAACGAACATGATACTCTCCACCGTTGAGTGGAGAGTGAGATCTGACTCTCACACGAACTCTGGTGCCCCTTTTCTGACCATGTCCCCCAGATGGGGAGACCTGGTGGCACTCAGAGGAAGGATAGCTAGTTACCAAGAAGAGACTTGATATTCTGAGAGCATATATAGGGGGAGGAGGTCTCCCTCGGTCACGGACATAGGGGAGGGGAGAAGGGGAGAAATGGGAGGGAGGGAAGAATGGGAGGAAACAGGGGAAGGGCTAGCAATCGAGATGTAATATGAATAAATTAATAAAAAAATACACTGAAAAAAAAAAAAGAATTCAATGTCAGGTTTCCTGTCAGAGGCGTTATTTTATTCTACCATCACTACTATCCCCGATCGCTAGGCCAGGGAGAAGCGACGACACCTAGCTTCAAAACTGATACAACTACTTACGAGCTGTGAAAACTAGGCATATCCTTTAACTCTTCTGATATCTCAGGTGCATTTTTCCATGCTAAGGCTTTCGCCATCACATTCCCTTGAGGTTCCCAGACACGAAAGACATCTGTATGATTTCGAGATTAGAATTCATCAGCTCACCTTCACCAAGACCCCAGCACTAGGAAGCTGGAAGGGCGGTGGGTGGGAGGTTTAGGTCTGTGAGAAATTAGAAAGTTAGAACATTGCCCGTAGGTGGCTTGGGCGGGTGGCCGGCGGGCTGTCTTGACACCATGCGGTCAGGAGGGACAGCAAAATACAGTTTATTTCTGTACCTTAGCAAGACAATATAGAGCGGGGAAGTCCGCACGGTGGGAATGTATATACAACACCAGCGGTCCTGGGCCTCAACTGTGGCTAAAAAGAGAAACAGGGCCGGGGTGGGGGGGCGGGGGGGGGGAGCAACACGCAGGCGCAGTACCTCTTTTCGGAAGCAATCTAACCGCAGGCGCACTTTCGCCCTTCACCCTTTATGCCTTGGGACCGGACGACCCCGCAGAGCGCATGTGCGGGTCACCAGCCCCTCCCAGGAGGGTGGGTGCTGCTCAGTCACAGAGAGAGTCGCAGCTTGAGAATGGCTATTAGGTAGATCCAGGCTGGATCGTGCTGACTGCTTCCTGCTGCCTGCTGCCTGCTGCCGGGTTGGCTGACACTTGGAGCAGGTACATTATCTTTTGCATTGTCGGCTAGATCACAGAAGGAAGAAAGATTTTTAGCTGGGAAGTTTTTTCTTTCAAGGGACCCTGGTGGAACCTCTACCGAAGCCAGAAGTACAGGCTGTCTATAAGCTGGTATTATTGTTGGTGGAGGGAACTGACGTTCTACGACGAGGTGAAGCAAACTGTCCACAGTCAAGAGTCCAAGCTGATCTGGTTTCAAAGCCCTTACAGCTCACCACGAAAGCAGGTGTGGGCATAGCATCATGATCCTGCTTTTACTCTGTGATTCCAGGATAGCCGTCCAGGGAGGAACCGTACAGAATGCCAGAGTTGGGAAGCATTTTGAGTCTTGCGAGTCCAGGGCAATCGTTCCCAGAAAAGAACCTTAGATTGACAAGAAACTATGCCTCTTGGTAATTTCTCACGCCACTCCAGTTTTGCCTTCTAGGCTGAAAATCGTTACTAAGATGAACTGCCCTCTGTTACACAACAGTTCAGGTATTGAGGAAGGATCCAGAATTCAGTGGGGTGAGGAAAACCAGAATTTTCCAAAACACAAACAACCCTTAAATAGATTAAATCTCTCCCTCCCCCGCCCCAGTAATGTGACTGTATTTTGAGAATTGGGAAGTCTAAACTGGTCCTCGGGAGTTAATCAAACTCTGGAAGAGTCACGGGGCACTGGCAGCAAGACACAGCGATGCGGTGCAGTCGCATCCTGAAGCTTGCCTCCAAGTTCTCCTGGCTCTCCTTCCCACTTCCTGCTTGTCCACCCTCACCCCAGCCTTCTTTCCCTCCTCAGACTCACAGAACACTTTCCCTACTCAAAATAAAATGAGAGACGTCTGAAAAATTCCTCATTATGACTTGAGCGTACCTTTTGCTCTGGGAAAGCACTTTTCCTTCTAAGGGAATGTGTCTCAGACTACCTGCTCCAAGATCTCTTTCTGCTTGCCACTAAAAACTGAGGAAGATGGAAACAGGTGCGTGATGTTTCTGTTGGACAGACATTGCTTAAACCATTTTTTTTAAAAATCTCTGTACACTGTGAGAATTGCACACTTGCAAATATATGGGAATAGGATCTTCCTCAGGCTTCCAATTCCCATAGGCAGCAAACCTATATTACAAAGTGATAAACAGGTGCCAACTAAGGCAGCTCGTGACCACCAAGCTGGCACTGCAGGAAATAGGTACAAAAATGCTACACACAGAAGAGGAAGAATGTTTCAATCACTTGACCACAGGAGAGAAGAAATTAAGGAGAGTGAGTGAACAAGGAGAATCAGTGTGAAGTCGGCTGTGCCTTCCACAGTAAACCAGCAAAGCAAAGAGGAAACAATAGTCCCCCTAATAAAGTCACACCTCTCGATAATAATTTAAATGTAAATGGCTTTGGTGCACCAAATAAAGGCATGCAGACTGGTTGATTGGATTTTAAAAACTAGATCCAAATGGGTAAAGACACCTATGGGTGGTGAACCAGAGAGTGGGTGACAGTCTACCAAGTGAAAGGAAGCCAGTAACAAATTGACATGGTATCCTGATGTCTACTAAGTATACAAGTCAAAATTACAAGAGATTCTAAAAAGACTATACTATTAATAAGGGGAACAAATTCATTAAGAAAATATAACAGTTATAAATATATATCCGCCAAACATTGGAGCCCTAATTTCATAAGCAAATATTAAAGACAAGTCAGATACGTCCTGATAAAATAAGAGCAGATGACTTCAATACCCTACCCTCGTCTTTAAATACTGTCCAATACTGTGTATCAGCTTCCTCTGAATTGAAGCATTCCTTCCTGGAGGGAGGCTCCTTAAGTCTCAAGACATTCTAAAGCAGTGGTTTTCAACCTGTGGGTCACAACCCCTTTAGGGTCATTAGATAATTTGGGGTCCCTGGGAGGAATGGTATAGAATGCCAGAGTGGGGAAGCATTTTGAGTCTTGTGAGTCCAGGGCCACATATCAGATAGCCTGTATATTAAATATTTACATTATTATTCATAACAGTAGTGAAATTACAGTTATGGAGTAGCAATGAAAATAATTTTATGTTTGGGGGGGGGCAGTCACCACAACATGAAAATCTGTATTAAAGGATTGCAGCATTAGGAAGGTTGAGAAACAGTGTTCTAAAGAGATGCTCAAGACCACTGGGTAAACAACTCACAAGTCTTAGGAAATCCCTGAAACTTATCAGATTCATAAGGACATCCCCCCCAAGGTTATATAAACAATAACACTCTCCTCTGAAAAGAGGAGAGTCTCCAGTATATTTAAATGCCTACAGGTGAAACAGAGAGCTCCAAAAATGAACCTTTTATGAGCAGTGACTTCGGGGGATGGAGCTGCCTCTAAAACATTCCTATTCCTGTAAGTGACCCCTATAAACTCACTGGCTCACCAAGTTGAACCTTGGTGGAATCTGTTGACTGGTCTGTAATCAGTGCCCTATCTGGGATGAGAAGAACTTTCTTCCCATGTCCCATGATATGCAGACAAGAGTTTTTTCTGTGTAACTAGCACTAACACAACCAGCTCAGATTATACTCCAATGCCTTTGTAAGACTCACATGTGAAAAAGTGAGCATAGTGCCCAACCAGGCATACAAACAGGTCCTAAATGCCAAGTGTCCTCCTCCTGGACACTGAAGCCCAGATCCCTGTGGGAACAAGTCCCTGAACTCTACTTAGCCCCTATGTACACTTGACCACATCTGCTGCTCAGACAACCCAGTCTTGGTTCTTCTCCACACTGCTTTCCTCATTCTAGAATAAACTTCCCAGTCCTGTTGGTCCTCCAGTGCTGCTGTCACTTTTGACAGCCTAGTCAGGGATCACTTCAACTTGGCTGAATAATTTTTAAAAGATATTCCAGCTCAGTCTATCACTGAAAGAAGTCGAGGCAGGACCTGGAGGCAGGAGCTGACGCAGTTACAGTGGAAGAGTGCTGCTTACTGCCTTGCTCTCCATGGCTTTCTCAGCCTGTTTTCTTATAGCACCCAGGACCATCGGGTCAAGGATGGCACCCACAATTAGCTGGGCCCTTTAAAATCAGTCACAAATTAAGAAAATGCCCTAAAGATTTGCCCGCACCCTAATCTTACAGAAACACTTTCTCAACTGAGAGTTTCTCTTCCCAAGTGACTCTAGCTGGTGTCAAGCTGACATAAAACTGGCTAGCAGGTTCACCAAGAACTTACCTCTGAAAGATATTCATAAGTCTCCACTGCTCTTCCTGGCAAAGACCATAGCATCCCCCTGGTTTCCAAAGGGCAAGGAAAGAGTCCAGGCACAGTGTTGACCCTGGGCTCACTGGCAGTTAATCCCCCTTTACAGAGAGGCTTGCTCTGGTCCCTTTGGTTTCCTGGGAATCCCAGAGGTAGCTTAGAGAACTGTCTCCCTGAGCTCAGAAACTGGGGATTGACAAGAACCGGTGGTGGTTTGAACAGGTTTGGCCCCCAGAGACTCTCCTGTTTGACCGCTTGGCCCACAGAGAGTGGCGCTATTAGGGAAGTGTGGCCTTGTTGGAATAGGTATGGGCTTGTTGGAGGAAATGTCGGGGTGAGCTTTGAGGTTTCCTATGCTCAAACTCCACCCAGTCCGGAAGAAAGTGAGTCCAGGACAGCCAAGACTACACATAGAGACCCTGGCTCGAAAAACAAAAACAAACGAAAGAAAGAAAAGAAAAGGAAGCCACCTCTTGGCTGCCCAGGGAAGACAGTCTCCTGAGATCAAGACATAGAACTGCTCATCTCCCGCCATGATGGTAATGGACTGAGCCTGTGAAACTGTAAGCCAGCTCCAATTAAATGTTTTCTCTTATAAGAGTTGCTGTGGTCATGGGTGTCTGTTCACAGCAATAAAACCCTAAATAAGTCAGTACCCTGCTACTGATCATCTGTTGGGCCTTTATTTTCTGGCTTCAGGTGAGGTGTCATTAATCCTGGCAGGCAGGTAGCCTAGTCATTGCATGCACATCATCATTATTACTATTGTTGTTGTTGTTGTTATTATTATTATTACTACTACTACTTTGGTTTTTTGAGACAGGGTTTCTCTGTAGCCTTGGCTGTCCTAGACTTGCTTCCGAGACCCGGCTGGCCTCGAACTCATAGTAATCCACTTGCCTCTGCCCCCCTGAGTGCTAGAATTAAAGGCATGCACCACCACGCCCGGCACATTCTTGACAGGTCAGTATTGTGAGCTGCTCGTTGTCGTCTGATTCTGGCGTATACTAGCCCTGGTGGTTCTCCCACCACAGTCTTGCCACAGAGCTGCTCGTCCACCCTTCCCAGCATTCTAAGGTGCCATCTCCCGTCAAAGGCAGCTTGGTTCTGGATTCTGGGGGCACTTTGTGTTGAGTTTATTAGCGGCACAAGGCGAACCCTAGTGGCCCAAAGCCCTCTCTGGTCAATTCAGTCCACACAACACACAATGTAGCTCCCATTTGCTACCATAAGCGCCTGCACTAAATCCAGTTTGGTCCTTCTTAGACTGCTTGAAGTCAGCGACCTGCAGAGGTCCCCAGAGCCACTTGTCCCCACTCTCTTTGGAAATGCCATGGATGCAGTCATGTGCCACGTCATACTGCTTACTGAGCTTTGCAAATGGAAAAAGAGACGAACATAGGACAAATTTTTATATAAAACAAAAATATCCAAAAATCAAGGAAAACAAAAATACACAGGAAATGGCCAATAAGGAAAACAACAAAATTTGCAAAGGAAAGACAAAGAGATGAAAGTCAAACTGGATACACCAGGACAAAATAAATAGAAATCTAATTTCAGGTTTAGTACATTTACATGGAATTTTTATTAGGACCTCGGGAATCAAATATGGTAAATAATGCTTTTCTCATTCAATTGCATTTTCCAATGGAGAGGCACCAGAGGGCGCTAGAGACTGGTGCTTCATTGAGCAAGTTGATTCCTACCCTTTCTGGAGTACAAGGATGATGATCTGTGTGGAAGTCTGTGCAAAAAGGGTGCGCGATTTCTTCATTACGTTCTGTTTAAGGAATACAACTTCCTGAAATGTTGTTACAGGATATGAGATGGAACTTTAAGCAGAACCGTAGGGAATGACCAGTACAGGGTCTGACCTGTTCTCGGCCAGACATCTTGACTCATAATAGATTTTTGCCAAAGCGGTGGGATCTTTCATGCTAACACTGGGGATAAAGGTTTGTTCAGGACAGAGAACATTCCAATAAAGCAACAATAACAGTATAAGAACAGCTGATGATAATGAGCATCTTTCAGGCCACCACTTGAAGAATTTTATAGATATCAGCTGTCATCTTCGCCCCCACCCTCTGAGGAAGGAGCCACAATCATCCTGATCTTACAGAGGAAGGAACAAGCAGCTCACCCTAGACCGTGCAAAGAAGCATCAGATCAAGGTTTAGGAAGAACGTGTGCAGACTGTGGTCATTCTACCTGAGTTTGTAACGTGTAGCCCTACACACTCTTATAGAGGAAAGCACTGGCTGATAGTAGGAAACACACATAGTAGGAAATACACAGTAGGAAATATGCCGTGTTTGCTTTTGTTATTAATACAGAGATTGATATGTGTCCTCTAGGAGTTTAATATCTAGTTAAGGAGTTTGGCAAGACTGATAATGCAAAAGAGGCACCATATCAATGAATCAATCAGTCAGTCATTGAAACCAAATAGGTGCACATCAGCATCCCAGGGAGGGGAAAGACATGCAGTAAGGGCATCAGGCCTGGGTCAGAGCTGGCTCAGTGTAACATCTGCTTCAATTTTTATGTGAGACGCCCCTGTGACACTAATAAAAAAGCAATTTCTATTCCTAAATGTCTGAGATAATTGTTACATTCCGAATGTTTGATTTGCATGTATTAAGCACATTAAAGAATCCTCAGTGACAAGAGGAATCAAAAGTCAGTCATCTTGAACACATTTATAATAAACTCTGGGTTAGAAAAAAGAAATGTGCTGGTGTGGTGTTAAGGAATGAAATCAAAGCTTTTGCGGTGGCGTCACTTTGACTTTGTTCCTGTACTTCAGGTTCCTGTGTCTTCCTCCTGCTTGTCTGTGCTGTGTGAGTTTGGATCTGTGCCTGCCTGAAAGCTGTCTTGTGAGGCTGTCCCTGTGTCCGGGTGAATGTGTCTGTCTTAGAGTGTCTATTCCTAAAAACGTGCTTTCCTTTGTATTTATTGACCATCACATAGGGAAGGAAGGAGGGCCTACTGTACAGAAATCTTCAGCAGAGCTTTATGAGGGATGAAGTCACTGACTCCATCATCCCAACTGACCCAGCTAACAAACATCATTGTTTTTCAGGCAATCGCCATCTATTGTGCTTGATATTTATGGTGGATACTCATTTTATAAGATTGCTTTGAACCTCTATTCTTGCTGCTTTCAGCAAATGATTATCAGAATACACATGCATTGTTCTAGGTCTGACATGGAGCTGAACATAAATTAAGATTACAGCTATACATTAGCTTAGGTTGTAAAAGGAGATTACCCTGTTAATCCAAGGCAAGTAAGGTTGGTTGTTGTGCTGTTCTCTTAAAGAAGGTTAAACAACAGACTGAGCACACAGTAGGACTGCAGTCTGAAGTCTTAAGTCACTCTAGAGTGTATTACTAACTTTGTGGAGTTGAGCAAAAGACCCAATCTTTTAAATCAAGAAACTATCTTTATTATAATACATTGCCACATTTGATGATCATATGCTTGTGGGTGTTTGACCAAAAACGTCCTCGTCACTAAAATTCACTAGAGCAATAACATGATGCCTACATTTTGGCCAAAGAAAGCAACTAGTTGCTGATTTTGAGGGTCCATTTATTTATCTTCACAGGTATTTTTTCTATTAGTTCTGGAATAGAATTCAGGCATGAACAGAATGCCAATTCACAGAGTGTGGAGGAAGGGACATGGACAGGCCTGTCATGTTAATTGAAAGTTGAAGTCTGAGAGGGAGCCAACAGGCACTGGGCCAGTTGGAGCACATACGGGAACCCCCTGGGTACACGGAATGGGCTGCACAAGGGTGCTGGTGGGGAAAGGGCTCTGGAACTGTGAAAACAAAACAAGAGCCCTTGGGGCTGCAGAACTGTGAGTTAGAAGCACAGTGTATTGATTCAGCAACAGGCTGTATTCATAAAAGACCTTGGCTGAGCACAGTTTCCTGCCCCTGAGTCATCTATTCAAGTCATCTGGACTTTGCTGTCACCAGATGTTGCTGGGTGGAAATTCCACATCATGGGGTGAAAGGTATTGTGTGTGTGTGTGTGTGCGCGCGCGCGCGCGAGTGCGCACGCACACGCAGCTTGCTTTTTATTAGTTGTCACTAACTGAACTCAGTGCTGTGTGTATTTGTGCACATACAAGTGCAAAAGAGCATTTGTCTTAAATGGCCCCTTGCTCTTTTGTTTTGTATAACAGTAAAAGAAGGGGCTGGCAAGATGGCTCAGCAGGTAAAGATGGTTATGCACCACCTAGTACCCTGAGTTTGGTCCCAGAACCATATAAGGGTGAAAATCAAGAATGGACCCCACATAGGTGTCCTCTGACCTCCACATGTGCACCATGGCATGAGTATGCCAGCACACATGCACCATCGCACATACTCCTGATAAATAAAATGTTACAGTTAAAAGAGTGTTCTTCTCCACAGCCAATGAATTGCATGCACTCACGGGCACAAGGAGCACATAATTTCATCTCACCCCAAATACATTTCTTGAAAATAAAAGACAAACACTTGAAATAACTCAAGTTTCCTGCTCTGCTAATCTCCACAGGGCTGCGACTTTCCTTGTGAATCTCAGGATAAAAACATCAAACAGAAAATCGGATGGATGGTGAGGAAGAGAACCAGAAGTACAGGGTTAGTTTTGACTTCTTCCTCAAATCATTCTGAGCAAAGTTATCTTAACGCAATAAAATGGGCATCCTACAGGAAAGGGTATGGTGCGTTGTCTCTGATAAAGCCGCCTCTCCTCCCTATAGTATTCCACTAATGGTTTGAATGATGTTTTTTAATCACCCACAAGAAAGCTTAAGGGAAAACAAGAAAAAGAAAGAAACAATATATAGACACATCCACCTCTTGGTGATGCAACAGGAGTTACTATTAAGGTCCAGTCTGGTACGAGTTTAATGAGAGGGAAGATTCCAGCCCATTTCCTCTGCTTTGTTTTCATGGTGTGATATAATGTGCTGCTTTGTCAGAACAGGTTGAAGAGGAATCTCTAAGAGTTTTCTTGGAAAGAAAGGAAGTGAATGTTAAAGGCATCGGAAATGCTAGCCAGGTGCTGCTGTGGAACTAACACAGCTGTGATACAAGCTCTGACATACGTCAAAGAAATTGTATTAGCTCAGGCTAGCCGTAGTAAAGAGTTAGAGGGGCTGGCAAAGTGGTTAAGGCCATGTGCTGCTCTTATAGAGGACCCAACATTGGGTCCCATGTACCAATATCAAGAGACTCATGAATGATGACTACTGAAGTATGAGGACTTTCATTATAGATATCAGGGAGAAATCAGGCAAGGAGAAGAGGCCAGGCTGAACATGGCCAGCAGACTAACCTGACCATGAGAAGATAGAGGAGGGGGAGGGAGAGCAAGAGAGGAGCCAAAGACCAAGAGAAGCCACCTGGGCCAAGAGACTGAGTTATATAGAGATCTGGTGGGAGTGAGGGAACTGGGACAGGGAGGCGGGGAGTGTAGCCCCTGGGACGGAGGGGTTTAGGGTAGGGGGCAAGTGCTGGGAAGGAGCCACAGGAACTGAGTGAGACTTGTCTCAGGTTTCTTTGAGACCTACCAGCAACCACATGTGACTCCAGCCCCCATGGATCTGATACCCACTTCTGGACTCTGAGAGTACCTGAACTCAGGTACCCAAGAAGCTGCAGATAAACAAGGAATGCCCATGGCATCTCCTTCATACTGACAGGGAATGTGGCCAAATCATAACTGGATGTTTCTAGTTTCCTTTGACAAAAATGGCTCTTCTTCTTCTTCTTCTTCTTCTTCTTCTTCTTCTTCTTCTTCTTCTTCTTCTTCGTCTTCTTCTTCTTCTTCATCATCATCATCTCTTCTTTTTGTTCATCTTCTCAAAGATCTTCTTGTCTCTGTGCTGCCTAAGTCAATGATTCCCAACCCTCAAGGGAATCATCTTGGAAAATAACTAGTGTCTGGCTCCCAATTCCAGACTTTATTTTTTAATTGGTATGAAAAGCAACCTAGGCATGAAAAGCATTTTCTAAATTAATATTTCTTTATTGTGACATTAGTAGATTCACATCTGCCTATAAATAACAATGCCAAGAGACTTCTTATATACTTTATTCAAGTTCCTTTAAAATCAAGAGTGAGACAAGGATGTCCACTCTGTGCTCTTATTCAAGTGTTCAACATCTTAGCTGAAGCAATGGGGGGAAAAGTAAGAAGAATAAAGCAGTAAAAGAATAAATCAGAGAATCTCTTTTTACAAATGGCATAAGACTATACTTAAAAGATCCTTAAGACTCAACCAAAAAAACCCTTAGATATGAAACACACATCCAACAAAATCAACCTATAAAAGCTACTTTCTAAAAATAAATATCAAGAAATAAACCAACATGGTGAAAGGCCTATACAATGGATACTTTAAGACACTGAAGAAAGAAAACGAAGAGGACACCAGGAGATGGAAAGACCACCCATGCTTATGGATTAGCTTAATTAACGCTGAGAAAATGTCAATATTGGGGGAGCCATCTATATATTCAATAGAATCCCAAACTAGAAAATGTAATTATCAAATTCATATGGAAAGGCTCTGGGACCATTACTTTCCACAAGGGTGTGGAAAGACTGTATGGGACAGAGGTAGGGGAAGACTAGACTTAAACAGTGTTCTCTGGACATGAGGATGCCACTATACTCATAAACACACAGCAGATGTGGTTGCCTGCTCAAGGTCAGTCTAGTCAATATTCCAACACGGTAGTGAACAGGTACTCAGGAACCTCCATCCCCAACTGAAGAGATGAGGGCTCATGGGAGTTGGTGGATTCTCTGGAAGAAATAGTCAGTTCTCTTTCAGGGTGTCGCCCCCAGTAGGTCAACCTTGCTCCAGTGGATGGCTGCACACCTGTCAGTATATGAACAACACACATTAGAGTCAATTGGTTATTTATTATAAGTCGTGAGGGGTAAGGAAGTGAGAGTATTCCTTGGAAGAGTGGAGAAAGAGGCAAATGAATATAATAAAAATACACTGTATGTACAAAATTCTCAAAGAATTATTAAAACATTAAACAGATAGAAACAGTCCAAAGCAATCTTAAATAGAAAGAACAATACTGAAGGCATCACAATACTTCAGCTCAAATTATACTACAGAGACACAGTAACAAAAATAGCATGGCCTGGCACAAAAAAAGACTTGTTAACTAAAGAAATAGACCCAGAAATAAATGAGATCCAGCCACCCAATTTGACAAAGATGTTAAGAATATGTACTGGAGAAAAGCCAACCTCTTTTAATGAGTGTATTTCGGGGGCTTTCGCAGATCCTGCTTGAGGTTCATTTAAGGCACAGAGACTTCTGTAACTTTGAAGCTGTTGGCCTTTTGCTGCGGCAGTCTCTCAGCCAGCTATCTAAACTTACCCTGACTTCTCTGCCATCCTGTCTCTCCACATGGTTCTCATTGCCTGCTTCCAGCTCCAACAGGCTCCCTTCTGCCTCCTTCCTGTCCCTTAGAGTCTCCTTGCCTCCGCCTTCCCGGAAGCCCCACCCCCATACATCCTGCCCCAGCCCTGGCCCTCAGCTCTTTATTATGCAAAAAGCCATATTCCAGTTTGAGCCAATCATCAGTAAGACAACGCCAGCTTCATCTCTTGGAGTTGATTGCCTTTTGGAATTGGAGGCTGTTTGATCTTCACCACTGGCAGCTTCCGTTTTAGTATGATAATCTCAGAGAATTATCTTTTTGGACAGGTGAGGAAGAGCAAGGATTTATGTAAGAAAACTGGTGATGGACCATAGAAATGACAATACCAGATGGGCGGTGGTGGTGCAGGTGCACCAGCAATTAGGAGGCAAAAGCAGGTTGATCTCTGTTCGAAACCAACATGGTCTACAAAGTCCAGGACAGCCAGGGCTGTTGAGAAACTCTGTCTCAAAAAAAAAAAAAAAAAATGTGGAGGAGGAGGAGGGGTGGGGCAGAGGAGGAGGAGGAAACAAAGAAAGAACGGAATGAAGGAAGAAAGGAAGGAAGGAAAGAGAAATGACTATCAAAATTCTGCCAGTGCTTATCTCTCTGGTGACATAGCAATTAACAATTGAAAATACAAGGACACACCTTCATTAATGTAAGGGAAGGTCAACCTAACACAAGTGGTTCTGAGAAAGTGTGGCTATGCACATAAAAACAATTAAGCTAGATCCATATCTCTCTTCCTGCCCCCAAATCAAAACATATCAAATAACTTAATGTAGAATTGCAAACTCTGAAACTGCTGGATAAAAAACATTAAGTAAAAAAGTTTGGTCAGGGCTTCCTGAAAACATCTTCAGTGGGGATAGAGAACCATCCCAAGAACTGGAAAACTGGACTGCATGAAATTTTTAAAGTTAATATACAGCAAAGGAAGCAATCAGTATAGTGAAGAAACATCCAACAGAATGGGGCAAATATTTGTCTACTATAAATAAACCAGTGATTTTTTATTTTGTTGTTGTTGTTGTTTGTTTATTTTTGGCCTTTTGAGCTGTGTAGCTCTGATTGCCCTGAAATTTTCTCTGTAAATCAGACTGGCCTTGAACTCATAGACTGCCTGCCTCTGCCTCCCAAGTGCTGAGAATAAAGACATGCACCACTGCTGCCTGGTCCAACATAACCATTATTCGATTTTCAGGTGAGACAGAAATTGTATGTGTTCAAAAGGAAGAAAAATTTGTAAAGAGAAATGAAAAAATAATATCAGCAAGAAAATTCTTTTCCCTGCTATGACTTAACTCTTCTGAAAACTGGGACCCAACTCAATGAGAACTTAAAGCCACGTCTGGAGTATACAGATTCATCAATAAAATACGCTTATTTTTATTTTACTTCATTTAAAAATTCATTTTATTATTTATGTGTTTCCTCTTTTTTCACTGATTGTTGTAACATAGACATATGTATATGTATATACATTATTCCTAAATATAATCTTCCCAGTCTGGATAATGTTACTTAAATGTATGTTTTCAAGGCTGACCATTGGATATTGGATAAGCAATTGGTATTCCCTGGAGAAGACTATTGATCCCAATTTCTGCATTACTTAGTTGCATGTAGTTTATTGTGTAGGATTGAGAGCTTGTGGTTTTTTTTCCAAGTTCTTTTTGGCATGTCTGTTGTTGTCCTTGTTTGTCTCATGTTTAGGCAGTCATGTTGATGACACTTTATGGGCACAGCTTCTGACATTACTAGGTCTCACAGCAAAGTCCCTGGCCCTCAGGCTCTTAAAATCTTTCCACATCCTCTTCGGAAATGTTCCCTGAGCCTTAGGAATGGTGGTTGTATTGTTGATGCATCCATTGAAACTAGGATCCACAACTCTACATTCTGATTGGTTGTGGCTCTCTGTAATGCTTTCCATGTGTTGCAAAGGGAAGTTTCTTTGATGAAGGGTTAGGACTATACTTATCTGTGGGTATAATGACCATGTAGTTAGGGATGGTGCTGGTTTAGTAAGTGATGGTCACAAGTTCTCCTCCAAATTTGTAACTTCATTAGTTGGCTGGGTTTCCAGTACCAGGAATGGCTACCCTCTCGTTACTAGGGTCTTATGTCCAACCAGAGAGTCGTTGGTTACCATCAATGTATATGTGCCATTACTGCACCCCTGAAGTTATGCCATACTGGTCATTGTGGTTCATAGATATCATTGCTATGTAGGACTGTTGGATGTTTTCCTCCTTTGGAAGATTTGATGGTGTTTTCTGGTAGCTTAAAAGATAGTCCTCGAAGAGGAGCATCCAGGTCCCTCTGGGTTCTGTGTCTGAAGCTCAGCTGTGTGTTCAGCAATAGGGACTTCCCTTCCACCTCCAGGGTGCAATGAAGGACAATAGCAATAATTTAAAGTGTTTGGGGATTCTCTTAGAGACTCCTGACAAACAACTTGAAGGATGGCTTCACATGCCTGATGCTGGCGTTTATTTAGTTAGGTGGCCTTTAAATCTTAGAGGGAACATTGTCAGAAATTTTCCTTTAAACTATATGTGTATACTTATACATGAATTATGTGTATTATAGGTTTTATGAGATTTATTAATGATATGATTACATATGACTTTTTCAAACATCCTTGCTGTTCCTTTACCCACCTCTCTCCTTCTGTCCACATAAAGTAATAAAAAAATTGCTCTGAGATCACATCTTACCCCAGTCATAATGACTATAAACATGGAAATAAATGACACCTAATGGTGAGGATGTGGGGAAAGAAGCCATACTCACTGCTGGTAGGGATGGAAAACTGTTCTGTCACAATGGAAATTGGTGTGGAGTTTCCTCAAAAAACTTATGCAGTGCTCTTGGATGAAGAGCTCTAGGTCCTGGGTCATCACTCAAAAGAGATTATTCTATATTCACATTGGCATTCATGTTTCCCAGCCCATATATCCATCCCCAAGCTTCTGGGCCTCTCTCTTCTCTTTCCAAGTATCTCTTCTATTTTTAATTATTTTATTTTATTTTTGTTGGGGGGGGGGTAGTGTCTTACTTTATACCCCAAACTAGACTAGAGACAAATTTTTAGGCAGTATACTTGCCTCTATGTCACAAGTGCTAGGTTGCAGGTATGTGCCCAACTCTTCCTTCTGCATCCATTTGTTAATTCTCCTTTGAAAGCCTTGGCTGTGCTTTCTTAGATCTCTCTCCAGTCTACAGGGTGAAGTATCAGCTAATGGCAGCTAATGGCATCTGGCATCTGGGCAGCGGCCTCTCCTAGGTTTATTTCACAGTTAATCATGGTCATGGTCAGATCCAAGCATGCCCACCTTTGAGAATAAGCACACGCTCTTCTTCTGCTTGGTGGGAACTTCCCCAGCTCCCTCTCTGAATTCTCCCTGCTTCTTCTGGCTCCCTGAAGTTTCTCTGCTTTACTTTTGTGTGCTCTGCCCTTCCCAGCTGGCTGCATTTCTCCATTTGAAGCGGTTGGAGTCACTCATAGAAAAAATGGTGGACCCTGAGCTGTTGTTGTAGAGAAAAAGAAGAAAAACTAACATGAGAATTTATGATCCCCATTTCCCCTCCTTTATCTGAACAAATGTCCCCATTGCTCTCTGTGTTTAACGGTGCCCACTACAGTGCCCACCACGTCCAAGGGCTACATGGAGGTCAAGCCAAGAGATCCCAAAGTAGGAAAGAGTGAGAAAATTGCCACCAGGGCAATAGTAATTTAGTTCTGGTCTTTCCACAGTCCATCTATTAACTGGTCAGTTTTTGAGCAAACCTCTTGACACGTTTCATGACTGCGTTGAGTGGGAAAAATAAGGGCACGTACTCTCACTCGATATTACCACAGAAGCACAGCCTATCACAGTCGGTCTTGTTGTCACTGTCATTTTCATTTTTAAAAATGTGTGTGTGTGTGTGTGTGTGTGTGTGTGTGTGTGTGTGTTTTGCCTGCATCTGTGTATGCCACTTGTGTGTCTGGTGCCCACGGAGACCAGAAGCCAGCATCAGATGCCCTGATGTGTGTGAACTACCATGTGGGTTCTGGGAATCAATCTTGGACTGTCTGGAAGAGCAGCAAGTATTCCTACCCTCTGAGCCATTCCTCCAACCCTAAATCAGGTAAGTCTTACAAACCCCAAAAGTTTCTACGTCTCTAGAAAGTCTAGATCACCCTAGTTTGATTACACTTTCTTAAACTCTGCCCCCTTTTTCGTATTTGTGGGTTAAAATGAAGCAAGACAATATTGACAAAACTTCCTGACACAAACATTCGCTTTAGTTTATAGATACCAATCAAACAAGAGGAACCCTGTGTTTCAAAAGGCCGCTGCTTGCTTCCCCTCAGTGGTCTGCATATGAATTACAGGATCCACCTACAGTCTGCATGCAAAAGCCCCGAGCACTTGACCAGCAGGTTCTTTTATTTTTGCCTCCTTGGAGCTAAGTGGCTCTGGACTGTGACTTCATCCTATCTTAGTCAGACTGCAACACAAAATGGATTCCAGCTCATCTTCCTTCTCGAGCCTGGCTTTGATGAGGACCACAGGGTCCAGTGCAAACGCTGTTTGTGGATGAGATTCCCAGGGCAATAGAAGGGCCTGCCATGTCCTGACACAAAGCACCCCAGTGGGATTCGTCTTCTCTTTTGATTTTGTGGTGGATTTTGAACAATGATGCCGATAAAGACAAAATTCCCACCTGGATCCCAATACGGAGGAAACATGAGATCCTGAGAACCACATCCTGGGGCCTTTGAGTGGAGGCTCCATCAATGCAGAAGGCGCGCAGCCAAGAACGGTGTTCTGTCTTCAAATGTGTCAGGATGTGACGCCTTCTAAAGACGCTTTCCCCACTCTGTCTGCTTCTGAGAGAACAATCAGTTATCTCCTCTTAGTCATCAGACACCACTGTGTCGGAGTCTGACTTTCATCGTTCCTTTGGCTCCGGGGACAATCGAGCCCCTCGCATAGTATCTTCTGGCTTGGCTTATCACAGAGGCGAGTTACATCAGTGCTGGGTGTCCTCTCTCACAGCAGCTCTGACGCTACACAGAAAGAAGCAAAAACCTTCCCTGAGTCGAATCTAGGCCCCTGGAGCTGCGGGGAAGCAGCCGCACACTCTCACATAGTAGCATTTGTTTCAGTGCTTTGAATCTTTCACTGCAATGTGGAATTTGTCTAGTTATGCGAGCATTTTCGCAGGAAAAGGGTGAGTTAACCATAGAATCTGTCCTGGCATCACAGTAGCCCACTATGGTTCATTCTGCGAGTAAGGCTCTGGGATGGCTTTGAACCTCTGCAGACCTGGTCTCCTTCCTTGCTTCTGGCTGCTCACTGAGTACTGTCCTTTCCTTTGTGGCTGGGTTCAGCTGATGGGGAAGAGAATGGCACTGTCTGTTTTGTTTGTTGTTTTTATTGCTTTGTTTTTAATTTCCTCTATTTTTTTTTTCTCCATTCCAAAACACAGAAGGAGATTGGATTGCAGTCATAAGTTCATTTTTACTAGAGGAACCCTAAGTTGCCTTTCATTGAAAAACAAGAGGGAGGGAGGGAGGGAGGGGGACAGACAGACAGACAGACAGACAGACAGACAGAGATAGAGAGACAGAGAGAGAGATCTCAGTTACCCTAGTAACCAGTTTAAAAAAAAATTCCCCACAGCACCTAGTTAAGTTACTTTAAGTTTTCTTCCAGATAAAGTAAAAAGGAGAGAGAGAGAGAGAGAGAGAGAGAGAGAGAGAGAGAGAGAGAGAAAAGAATAAGAAGGGAGAGGGAGAGAGGGAGGAAGGGGGACAGACAGACAGACAGACAGACAGACAGACAGACAGAGAGACAGAGAAAGACAGAGAGAGAGAGATCTCAGTTACCCTAGTAACCAGTTTTTTAAAAAATTCCCCACAGCACCTAGCTAAGTTACTTTAAGTTTTCTTCCAGATAAAGTAAAAAGGAGAGAGAGAGAGAGAGAGAGAGAGAGAGAGAGAGAGAGAGAGAGAGAGAGAGAAGAATAAGAAGGGAGATAGAGAGAGGGAGGAAGGGAAGGAGGGAGATGAAGAAGCCGCCTTCAAACTCATGAACTTCCACCTCAGCCTCCAGAGGGCTAGGACTAGAGGCCTGCACCATCATACCAGGCTTTCTCCAGTAGCTTCTACCAGCTTTGTCTTCAGGTTTCTTGACCCTTGAGAATTTGTGGCTGACCTTGGAGTGTCCTTCATCATCAAGACTTGGTTGCTGGCCAGGCAAAAGCAATCTAGTCCATTCTGCCTGGCTTTCCTTGATGTGAGAGGCTTCCTTCCTTGAATGATCTAAACACCTTCCAACTTCCCTTTAGGAGCTGTAGCACATGTAAACCTCGTCTATGAGCATGAGGATATAACAAATTTAATATTCCTTATTTTTTAATATCCCAACTTATTTTCCCCTCCAGGCCTCCATATCACCCAATCACAAGTGGTTAATCCAGCACTACGGAATTGAGAAACACTATTGCTCTCTTGGTGGTCGTACACCATTTTGTCTGAGTTGCTGTTTATTTATACAGGCCTCTGCTGAGGCCTACCTGTTCTGCTCCCCCTTAGACTTTAACCATCTCGGTGACTATTACAACATCCTGGCCCTGAGATTCCCAGTTCCCCCTCATTCTAGAATAAATCTCTTGTCCCCACACAGTGCTGGGGAGAGTGAACATTCGTCACAATGAAACATCATTTTCTCTGCAGCTCTTGGTTGCAGAGGTCCCGTGGGTTCTTTCGGGCCTGTGTCAGAACCTTTTAGACCTAAAGCAGAGGGAAAACTGAAGGCTGAGGATTGGAAAAGTCAACCCCCTCCTCCCATGAGCCCACAGCAGGCAGGCAATCTCAAAGGAAATCATAATTCCTGGCCAAACACATTCAGAGCCTGGATTGAGGCTGGAGAATTCCAACAAACAGCCAAGGCACCCAGAGCTTAGGGCCAACAGGATAGGATGCTGCCTCTACTTGCCTCTCTCTCCCATGATGCAGTGTTGGCCTCTCTATGCAGACTTGACCTTGGGTATACCAGTGCCCTGGTCCCTGACAGCTGTGGAAGGAACAGGCCCAGGGAGAGAAGTCAAGCTGGCACAGCACACAGCCCAGCAACTTCAAGGGGGAAAGAAACCACCATGGGAATCAGTGGAGAATGCGAGTACACAGGCTGAAAGGCTCAACGCCCTTGAACCACAGATCATCCATTGCTTTACTAGACTTTTCAAGGCACACATTGGGAGACACAATCATAATGATTTGCAAGATGTCAGAAGAAGCATAAATCTCAAGTTCAGAATGCCTCCCTTTTAAAAATTAATTTATGTATTTACCTCATATCCTGACTACAGTTTCCTCTCCTTCTTCTCTTGCCAGTCTTTCCTCCCTCTCTCCCCTCCCTCCCATCCACTACTCCTCTCTTTCACTTCAGAAAAGGGGAGGCCTACTATGGATATCAACCAGTCGTAGCATATTGAGTTACAGTAAGACCAGGTATCTATCCTATGAGGCTAGCCAAGGCACCCCAGTAGGGTAAAAGGGTCCCAAAGGCAGGCGACAGAGTCAGCAACAGACTTTATTCCTGCTGTTAGGAGTCCCACAGGAAGACCAAACTACACAACTGTTACATATGTTCAGAAGGCCTAGATCAGTCCCATGCATGTTCCCCTGGTTGGCAGTTCAGTCTCTGGCCCTGTGGGCCCAGGTTAGTTGATTCTGTAGGTTTTCTTGTGGTATCCTTGACACCTCTGGCTCATACAATCCTTCCTTTGTCCTCTTCCACAGGATTCCTCATGCTCCACTTAATGTTCAGCTGTGGATTTCTGCATCTGTTTCCATGAGTTGCTGAGTGAAGCTTCTCTGATGAGGGTCAGTTTTCCCTCAGCAATTCCTAACCTAGGAATCTTGATGAGCACTGCTTTGCACTAGAAGTTACATGAAAGACACATTTCAGGATCTTTCCAAGACATTTGTGTGTGTGTGTGTGTGTGTGTGTGTGTGTGTGTGTGTGTGTGTGTGTGTGTGTGTGTGTGTGTGTGTGTTCCAGAATGGCAGCAGACTTCTAATATTTGGTGACTCTAAATAGTTTCGTCTCCTCTTTTTGGTTTGGTTTTTTGAGACAGGGTTTCTCTGTGTAGCCTTGGCTATCCTGAAACTCACTCTGTAGACCAGGTTTGCTTTGAGCTCACAACAGAAATCTACCTGCCTCTGCCTCTTGAGTGTAAGTGCTGGGATCAAAAGTGTATGCCATGACCACTCAACTCAGAATTGCTATTATCAAGAAAACATCATCTTGGTGGATTTTTCCTTTGATGAGTATGAAGAGTCCTTCCCCATCTCCTTTGATTAGCTTTGCATTGAAGTCTATTTTGTTAGATATTAGAATAGCTATATCAGCTTGATTCTTTTGTCCATTTGATTGGAAAATCTTTTGAACACCCTTATGTAATGTCTATCTTTGATATTGAGGTGTGTTTCTTGTATGCAGCAGAAGGATGGATCTTGTTCTTGCATCCATTCTGTTAGCCTGTGTCATTTTACTGGAGAACTGAGTCCACTGATGTTGAGAGGTATTAATAACAAATGAATGTTAATTCCTGTTATTTTGTTGTTGGTGGTGGTGGTGGTGGTGATAGTGTGTGATAGTGTGTGTGTGTGTGTGTGTGTGTGTGTGTGTGTGTGTGTTTGTATGTGTGTGTGTATTTCCCTTCTTTTGATTTTGTTGGTGTGAGATTATCTATTTTCTGTGTTTTCATGGCTATAGTTAACCTCCTTGGGCTGGAATTTTCCTTCTAATACTTTCTGTAGGGCTGGATTTGTGGATAGATACTTTTTAAATTCAACTGAGTCATGGAAATATCTTATTTTCTCAGTATTGTAGTCTAGGCTGGCATCTATGGTCTCTTAAAATCTGCAAGACATCTGTCCAGGTATTTCTGGTTTTTAGAGTCTCTGTTGAGAAGTGCAATTCTCATAGTTACTTGGCCTTTCCCCCTTGCTGCTTTTAATATTCAGTCTTTTTTTCTGGATGTTTAGTGTTTTGATTATGTGGCAGGTCTTTGTTTTCTGGTCCAGTCTACTTGGTATTCTGCAAGCTTAAGGTTAGGAATTTTTTTCTTCTATGATTTTGTTAAAAAATATTTTTTCTGGGCCTCTGAGCTATGATTGTTCTCCTTCTTCTTTTCCTATTATTCTTAGGTTTGGTCTTCTCAAAATGTCCCAGGCTTCCTGGATGTTTTGTGTCAGGAACTTTTTTTTACTTAACTTTTTTTTGATTGATGTATCAATTTCTTCTATTGTATCTTCTTCACTGAGATTCTCTCATCTATATCTTGTATTCTGTTGCTGATGCTTGTGTCTGTAGTTCCTGTCCACATACCTAGATTTTGCATCTCCAGGATTCCCTCAGTTTATGTTTTCTTTATTGCCTCTGTTTCCATTTCCTTCACCTGTTAGTTTTTCTGTGGCTTTTAAAAAGGGATTTATTCATTTCCTACCATTGTTTAATAGTGATTTCTTGGATTTCTTTAAGGGACTCATTAATTTCTTTTTTAAAGATCTCTATCATCAGAGACCAAGGAATCAAACAGGACTGGTTTTAAAAAGTCAATGAAATTATTCCTAATGATATTCTGCTATACTTGTAGACATAATCATCATCAGAAAGATTTCATCCAACAAATAATGGGAGCAGATGCAGAGATAGAGCCAAACATTAGGCCAACTTCAGGGTCCCCTGTGGAAGAGGGGGAGAAAAGACTATAGAAGCCAGAGGGGTCAAGGACACCACAAGAAAACCAACAGAATCAACTAATCAGGGTTAATAGGGGCTCACAGAGACTGAACTGACCACCAGAACTCATGAATAGTTCTAACCTAGGTCCTCTGCATATGTGTTATGGTTGTGTGGCTTGGTGTTTCTGTGGAACTCCTAACGGTGGGAATGAGGGTTGCCTCTGATTCTTTTGCCTGCTTTGGAGACCCTTTTCCTCCTACTGGGTTGCCTCCTCTGGCCTTAATACGAAGGAAGTGTAATATGCCTAGTCTAATTGCAACTTGATATGCCAAGTTTGGTTGATATCTCTGGGAGGCCTGTCCTTTCCTGAACAGAAACTAAGGAGGAGTGAATCTGAGGGAAACAGAAAGTAGAGGGATGAGACTGGGAGAAAAGGAGGGATGGCAAACTGTGGTCAGGATGTAATATATGAGAAAAGAATAAAATGAGAAAAATAAAACAATTACTGGTGAGGATGTGGAGAGAGAAGAGCTGTATTCACTGCTGGTGGGAATGTGACTTTGTTCAGACAGTATAGAAATCACATGTTTTTTTTTAAAAAAACAGATATATGCTAGGCACAGATATATCACTCCTGGATATATATATATGCAAGGGAATCGAAATCAACCCACCACAGAGATATTAGCACATCAGTTTATTCCTACACTCCTCCCAGTTGCCAGGAAATGAACCCATTCTAGATCTCCATCCACAGATGAATATATAGGGGAACTGTGAGTGTATGCAAGCTTGCTCATCACACACACACACACACACACACACACACACACACACACAGGTAAGGGGATGGGATATAGCTTGAAAAGGATCATGAGGATAGAAAGTCATCTTAAGGGAAGGAGGAAAGAGAGAGGGTAGTGAAATGCATGTGGTAAGAAGGCAAAGGGTCAGAATATCCACAATAAACAGTTGTTTTGCTGACTGTGCACGGTGTGAAACTGTCTTCTAAGTATTTGTGTTTATAACCATACATTGGTGCTGCTCTCAGCTTTGTTCAGCGAAGCTTCTGTTTGTAGCAGGCAACAGCTAACGCACAGACTCCTGACTCCTCAGGGTGCTTAGCGTGATGAGATGTGTTTGGCCCTGGCAGTATATTTGTATCACAGCCCTCAGGACTCAGGGAACACAGCAGAGGAGGGGGAAGGAATAGTATAAGAGGCAGAGAAGCAGAGGGAATGCTCTCGAGTGCTGTCATTTGGACGTGACGTGGAATCTGCTCCCATGAGCTCCTAGGGATCTGCGTAAGATGGGACCTGTGAACACTCCATGCTGGATGGGGATTAGCAGACTCCATCATTCCTGAGGAACTACTAGGGGAGAAAGACTCACTTCTCCAGTGGTATAGCCGTTAATAACTTGTCCATACTCCAGCCACAGTCACACATGGAGGCAAAACACTTGTACGTGTTCTTCAATGAATAAAATAAAGATTTTTGCTGGGTATGGTGGTGCACACTTTAAATCCCAGCATTTGAGAAGCAGAGGTGGGTAAACCTGTGTGGATTGAAAGCCATACTGGTTGACACAGAAAGCTCTGGGCCAGCCAGAGCTACATAGTGAGACCACGTAGATGATATCTAAGCGATTATGTTAAGAAGGATTTAGTTGTCAGGATTTACAGCCTAAACTGGCCTAGTTGGCTTTTTGTTTTCTTTTGTTTCTAAGTAATCTATTGGCTTTTGTAATAAAAAGCCTAAAGATGATCTCGAAGGCTCTGTTCAGAAAAGAGCTCAGTTGTTCATCTGGTTATCTGCTGTTCTGTGAGCCACCTTCATTGCCAGTTCTGCAAGGATGCATGATACAGCCCTGGTCCAGCCAAACACATCTTGATGCTTTAAGTAGAGATTTGAGGGCAAACCCCTGCAACCCCACACAAGGGAGCCTAATGGGCTCCCGCTTCTTTTCCTGAGTTACGTGGTTATCCCTGAAGCAATCGCTGCCTCCACTGGGAAGTGAGGTGTGGTCCCATCAACTCCATAGACACCACAGAGACTGAAAGTAGGGTAAGGGTGGTTATGCCTAAACAGAGAAGGCTGTTACTGGAAACAAGGTGAAAGGATAAGGGACTGGCCAAGAAGTCACACATATTCACCTCAAGGACCTCAGTTCCGGTCCCTTGTAACTCTGTAAGGTCGCCGTGGCCTAGTGCTGGAGAGACGCCAATTCTTGAGACTCCCTCCAGACAGAGTAGGCATAGAGATGAGGAGAAGGCATCCCGTTTCTGTGTAGGAAGACTACATTCACACTCTACAGCAGCCCTGGTGGGAGAGGTCGACCTTCAAGACAAACCATATCAGAGCGTGTCTTCTCCGTGAGCTCTCCACCGTGCAGCCTGGCTGTACCACCCTGTGGCCTCCACCGGCTGCTGCCCTCTGTACTCAGCAGGTCTGTGTCTCACTGTGACTCTGTCACTGTCTCCAAACCTTCTCTGACTCTCTCTAGGCATCCCCTCCCGCCCCCCCCAAAACCATCCTGGCCTCCCCACCATCTCTGTCTCTCTCTGTTTTCCTCCCTCCCCACTCCCCTCTCTCTCTGTGTTCTTGTGTAAGTATGCCCCTGTCATCTGGCTGCCAGGGTTAGCCTTCAAGTTTCCCTTTCCCCATCGGCTTTTGTCTTATTTTTCTTTTCCTCATAAAACACTTTGCACTTTAGCAAACAGGACTCTAAAATGTTCACAGGGTTTGCTTATTCAAAAAGGCTTACCAGCAGACCAGCCATCTTTGTGATGATGGAGGAGAAACCCTTAGAGGGGGAAGAAAGGGAGACAGGACACAGGAGCCATTCAATCCAAAAATTACACACACACACATACATGCACGCACGCACACACGCAAACTCCTACATGAGACAAGCCAACTAGCCTGTGACCTGGCACTGGACTTCTCCACCACAGCAAAAGTTGGATTCTGTTGAAGACTTTTCTTAATGATATAGTCAACCCCTGGATCTGTCTGTGGTTCACATACCTGTAATCCTGTGACTGCCACAGGCTCAGTGCCTCAGGCTGACAACCTATGAGGACAGTGACACCTAGGTTTACGGCCTCCTGTGCCTCAGTGATTCTCACCCGGACAGCACAGGCCCCATTTTCTTTCCTGTGCTCACTTTCTGCCCCCACTCATTTACAGCTGGTCTCAGCTCTAATGCTCAACACATGGAATGCCAATGCTGAGTTCTCTTGAGCACCTGTCTGTAATTCCCCAGTCAACAGAAGACATTGGTGAGACGCCATTGTCTTCATGATCCAAGATGGATCCATGGTCTTCTTGCAGTCATGAGCATGCCTTTTAATCAGCAAGTATAAGTAGTAAAAGGTTATAGCAGTCCTAAGGCTTCATTGACTATTAATGGGGACAAGCCAATTAGTTTCCACAAGCACTAGTCTTTGTGTTGGTCCAGCGTGGGTCCCGGTGCTTTCTGCGTGCTGAATAAATATATTCATTCATCTGAAGACACTGAGGCCCAGCTTCTGTTATGCACTAGAAGTTACTGAATTGCTTAGAAAACTCAGAAGTCCAGTGTCTTAGTTCTGATAGAAAGATGACTGTGTTCATTTAAAAATCCTACTGTGGGGCTGGAGAGATGGCTCAGAGGTTAAGAGTACTGCATGCTCTTCCAAAGGTCCTGAGTTCAATTCCCAGCAACCACATGGTGGCTCACAGCCATCTATAATGAGATCTGGTACCCTCTTCAGGTGTGCAGGTGTACATGCAGGCAGAACACTGTATACATAATAAATAAATAAATAAATAGTTTTTTAAAAATCCTACTGTGCATCCCACTGCAGTGGAAAAGCAAGTCTGATGACCACCGGGCTTGGAAAAATCCATTAGCTCTGTGATTATTTTACACTTAACAGCCAGCAGCTCCTGCTCAAGGACACAAAATTGAAACTTGGACCATAGTTCACAAGAATTAATTTCTTCAACTTCCAAATATTTCCTTTTCTTGTAAACCCATTAAAAATGAAGCAAAAGGCTCATAAAATGTTCTGTATTTGAAAATAAGCGCATGTTGAACATTCCATTCAAAGGTATCCACTGAAAATTTTTCCTTACAGAATAAGTGTGGCTTATCCAAAACCGTGGTAGAAGAACTGCAACCAAACACATAGCCAGAAGGTAATTCCATGAAATGTTCTTAATGTGTATTCCTGTGACGTAACACCAAGTGAAGAATTTTCTACTATGATATCATTTTGATGCTCAAAAATGTGTGGGGTTTAGAGCCTTTTGGTGAGTGTGTGTGTGTGTGTGTGTGTGTGTGTGTGTGTGTGTGTGTGTGTGTGTTAAATCTGATACAGAACTGACCTAAACCAGAAGGTCTCTGTCTTTTAAAAGCAACCCCTACCTTCAGGAGGCACACCACAAGAAAAACACTATAGAGAAGAGAAAAACAAACAAACAAAACATAAAAGCTTCCTTCCCTTAGAAGTTGAAATCTAAAATCATACACCCTGCCAAGTTAGTTTTCTGCTGATTGTCAGCCCTCTTGTTGCCTGTAATGACAAGTCTGAGAAGAGGAAGGGCAGCTCACAACAGAAAGCTTGCAGTGTTGTGGGAGGCTTATTGAAAAATGTCGCTGCTCAGGAAAGCATTTGATGGTCAACACTGAAAACACACACACACACACACACACACACACACACACACACACAAGAGGGGTTGGAGGGAGGGATGGAGGGATGGAGGGAGGGAGAGAGAGAAAGAGAGTGCTCTGGGACATAGTGCTGTGTTTTCCTGACTTTGAAGCATTTAATTTCATAAGCATAGAGGTACTGTTATGCATAGGAAAATAGTAAAATCCCAATATATCTAAAAGCTTTGCTGAATTCTTATTAAACATTGTGATAATGTCTTAATTTAGCACAAGGATCCAATATATTTCCACAGCTTTACTGAGATATAATTGATAAATAAATTGGTGTATTTTTTTTTCTTTTAATTGGCGTATTCTTAAGGTATAGACCACAATGTTTGGCTATCCTTACACTGTGTCATAATCGGTCCTCTTAAGCTAACTAACATATTCATCACCTCATAGAGTTAGGATTTTTTTTCTTTTGGAGTGAACATATGTAAACTCTGCTCTCAGGCAATCTTGAGAGCATATACCATACAAATGAGTTCAACCCTCTTGCTGCTGTACACTGAATGCTGAGTGACTCACCCTGCATCATTGAAACTTTGTAGTCTTCAGCAATCACCCTAATCCTAACGATCAACCCCCAGCCACCGGCAACCACCATTGTACTCTGTTTCTGGAACTCTAATTTTAAATCTAAAGTCAGAGAGGAGTAGAGATGTTTTATGTGTACATTTATGAAATTCTAATTTAACTGTTGGCGCTCTTGAGATGCTCTAGAAAAGGGATGTGTCTGCTTGTCTCTACTCCCCACTCTTCATCAGTTGTTCTCAGTTTAGAGGTGAGGTGTAAGCACCAAAGAAGATACATAGAAGAAGATCCAATTCAAGGGCCTCCACAAGTGTCAGGTTGAAAGTCTGTCCTGCATGACAGTTGCTGGGACGTTGGTGGGTGGTGTCTCGGGTCTGGTTCCTGCATCTTGACTTCCATTTATCACATACTATACTGACCCAGGCTTGTTTTGCCAGACCACACCATTGAAATGCTCTGCAAACTAACTGAAGGTTCATCCAAACATGATGGCCAGTCTGTTGAGAAAGATGCAAAGCCAGGAGGCCAGAGTTCGAGGCTTGGGTTCGGTCCTTGCCTTCTATACAAGATAAAGCAAGCACACAAGCTCTTTGAGGCTCAGTTTCCTCATCCTGAAATGAGAGGTCCTATACTCATCATTTGTCATAACAAAATACCTAAGGCTAGGTGTGTTGTAAAGAAAGAAAGATATGTAGCTTCTAACTGTAAAAGCTGAAAGTTCAAGACTGAGCAGTTCCACTGTTTGAACTCTGATAAAGTTCTCCCTGTCACAGCATGAAAGAGACACTGGGAAAAAAAAAAAAAACAAAACGTGGGCTGGGCGTGGTGGTGCACGCCTTTAATCCCAGCACTTGGGAGGCAGAGGCAGGCAGATCTCTGTGAGTTCAAGGCCAGTCTGGTCTACAAAGTGAGTCCAGGATAGCCAAGGCTATACAGACAAACCCTGTCTTGAAAAAAAAAAAAACTTTAAAAAGCAAACAAACAAAATTGAAAGACAACTTTAGCCAGGCATGGTGGCACATGCCTTTAATTCCAACACTCAGAGGCAGAGACGGGTGGATTTCTGAGTTTGAGGCTAGCTTGGTTTACAAAGCAAGTTCAGGACAGCCAGGGCTGTTACACAGAGAAACCCTGTCTCGAAAAGCCAAAAAACAAACAAACAAACAAACAAAAAACCAAAACCAAAAAGAAAGAAAGAAAAGAAAAAGAAAAACAGCTAACTTTGTGAAGAAGTGGGCAAACACTTTGAATGGTCTTACTTTAAACAACACAATTTAAAAAGGGCAGCAGAGATGGTTCAGAAGATAAGTACTTGTTGTAAGTACTAATTTCATGATTTAAAAATTGAGGAAAATGGAAGTATTTGCATCAATTGCTGTTATAAAACATTTATGGTGCTTTAATACAGTGGTTCTCAACCTATGGGTGGTGATGAACCCTTTGCTGGGGGTCAAGCCAACCTTTCACAAACATTGCCTAACACCATTGGAAAACAGAGATCTTTACATTATGATTTATAACTAGCAAAATTACAGTTATGAAGTAGTAGTGAAAATTATTTTATGGTCTGGAGGTGGGGCATGGTCACCACAACAGGAGGAACTGTATTAAAGGGCTGCAATGTTAGGAAGGTTGAGAACCACTGCTCTCATGCAATAAAATAGCGGGGACGTCTCACTCTTCCCAACCTCACATTCCCTGGCTCATTGCCACCTTTTTCTGAAACAGTTCAGACAGATGTGTATAGTGCCTGAAAAGAATGTCCAGATTTCTGAGTAGCTTGGCTCTGGTTTGGAGAGCGAGGGGCAGTGTTCTTCTTAATTAGGGTTTCTAGTGTTGTGATAAAATGCCATTGCCAGAAGCAATTGCTATAGGAAAGGGTTTGTTTTATCTTATACCTTATACGCCGCCATCCAGGATTGTCAGGCAGGTACCTGGAAGCAGGAGCTCATGCAGGCAATGGAAGAATGCTGCTTACTGACTCTCCAAGGCTTGCTTAGCCTGCTTTCTTAGACACCCAGGACCACCAGCCCAGGGGTGGTACCATCCACAGTGAAGTGGACTACCCTACAACAACTGTTAAGCAAGAAAATGCCCCAAAGACCAATCTGGTGGGGGCATTTTCTCATTTGGGGTTTCCTCTTGCCCAATGAGACTAGATGTGTCAAATTGACATAAAGCCAGATATCATACTGTTCTTCCTTCCTGCTTTTTTTTTTTCCCATTCAGTTATTTATTAAATCACTTTACACCCTGATCCCAGCCCCCTCCCTCCTCTCCTCCCAGTCCCACCCTCATACCTCCCTCTCCTTCTTCTCAGAGAAGGGGAGGGCCCCAAGGCATATCAGTCCACTCTGGTATCTCAGGACTAACCTCATCCTCTTCCAATGGGGCCTGCCAAGACAGCCCAGCTAGCGGAAAGAGAGGCAGTGGCAGGCAACAGAGGCAGAGGCAGCCCCTACTCTTGTTGTTGGGGAGGCCCACATGTTGATCCTACTCTACATCTGCTACATACGTGGGGGGGGGGTCCAGGCCCAGTCTAAGCATGCTCTTTGGTTAGTTGTTTAGTCTCTGTAAACCCCCATGGGCCCAGGTTAGATGACTCTGTAGGTCTTCTTGTGGAGTCCTTGACGCCTTCTAGCTCCCTCTATCCTTAGTCTCACTCTTCCACAGAGCTCCTTGAAGACAGCCTATTGTTTGGCTGTGGGTCTCTGCATCTGTTGGGTGAAGCCTCTCAGAAGTCAGTTATATGCTAGGCTCCTGTCTTCAAGCATAGCAGAATATCATTAATAGTGACAAAGGCTGGCTCTCTTCCATGGGGTGGGTCTCAAGTTGGGCCAGTCATTGGTCTGCCATTCTCTCAATCTCTGTTTCATCTTTACCCATGCACTTACACTTCTTGTAGGTAAGACACATGAATGGGTTGGTGTCCCCCTCCCTCCACTGGGAGTCCCACCTGGCTACAGGAGGTGATGACTTCAGGCTCCTTAACTCTCTCTCTCTCTCTCTCCTCTCTCTCTCTCTCTCTCTCTCTCTCTCTCTCTCTCTCTCTCTCTCTCTCTCTCTCTCTCTCTCACACACACACACACACACACACACACACACACACACACACACATGCAATGCTTGGAGTCTCAGCTAGGGCCCTCCCTCTCCCTCTTCAGGTCCTGGATGCCTGCACTCCTGATCCCCACCCCCATTACTCTCTCCTGCTCATCTCCCACCCAGTTCCCTCCCTCCATCTATTTCAGATGTCTATCTTATTTCCTCTTCTGAATGAGATTAAAGCATCTTCCCTTGGTCTCTCTTCGGCTTTTTGGGTTCTGTGGATTGTATCATGGTTATCCTCTACTTTATGGCTAATATCCACGTATAAGTGAGTATATACCATATGAATTTTTCTGGGTCTGGGTTACCTCACTCAGGATGATTTTTTCTAGTTCCATCCATTTACCTGCAAATTGCATGATGCCTTTGATTTTTAATAGCTGGGTAGCATTCCATTGTGCAAACGCACTACAATTTCTTTGGGCTGGAGAGATGGTACAGCCATTAAAGGCTCACAATCTTCCTGCTTTTTCATGAAGAATTAAGGAAGGTCAGGGAACCATGGCTGAGTTCTCAGCACATAGCAAGGTGCTCTCGGGGTAGAAGTTCTTATGCCTGCTAGTGTGGAAATATGTGACAGTCAGAAATAAGAAATATATTGGAGATCACACAGTAAATAGTTAGATGCCATAGGTTTCTCCACAATCAGCAGTACCCAGTGCTGTAGCTTTTCCCTTGGTATAATAGCACAACTATCAAGCTGACTTCACAATAAATACACCAATGCAAAGTATTCCCTTCTAAAAGACAACAGTGGCTAAAAATGCCCTAAGCATCAAAACCTTGCTGATATTTGAAAATGACAAAGATTTTTCAGTAGACCTCCATGGGCCAGACTATGACATTCCAGTGACATCCCTGGGAAGACAAAGTAGCACCATTTCTCACACCATGAGTAGAGGGACACAAGAAGTGTTTCATTAGAAAGTAACCACACAACCAGAGCAATAAGACAACAAAAGGAGAGCAAGGGTATCCAAATGGGAAAGGAGGAAGTCAAATTATCCCTATTTGCAGATGATATGATAGTGTACATAAGTGACCCTCAAAATTCCACCAGAGAACTCCTACAGCTGATAAACACCTTCAGCAAATTAGCTGGATACAAAATTAATTCAAAAAAGTCTGTAGCCTTCCTATACACAAATGACAAGCTTGCAGAGGAAGAAATTAGGAAAACCACACCCTTCACATTAGCCACAAGCAATATAAAATATCTAGGAGTTACTCTAACTAAGCAAGTGAAGGACTTGTTTGAAAAAAATTTCAAAACTCTGAAGAAAGAGATTGAAGATGACCTGAGAAGATGGAATGATCTTCCTTGCTCATGGATTGGGAGAATTAACATAGTAAAAATGGCCATCCTACCAAAAGCAATCTACAGATTCAATCCAATACCTGTCAAAATACCTACACAATTTTTTAAAGATATTGAAAGTTCAATTCTGAACTTCATATGGAAAAACAAAAAACCCAGAATAGCTAAAACAATCTTGTACAATAAAAGGTGCTCCAGAGGAATCTCCATATCTGATCTCAAACTGTACTATAAAGCAATAGTAATTAAAACAGCATGGTACTGGCACAGCAACAGGCTGGTTGATCAGTGGAATCGAATTGAAGACCCAGATATGAATCCACACACATAGGGTCACTTGATTTTTGACAAAGAAGCCAAATCCATTCAATGGAAAAAGGATAGCATCTTCAACAAATGGTGCTGGTCTAACTGGAGGTCTATGTATAAAAAAATGCAACTGGATCCATATTTGTCACCTTGCACAAAACTCAAATTCAAGTGGATTAAAGACCTCAACATAAAACCAGAGACACTAAGTCACTTAGAGGAAAAAGTGGGGAAGAGCCTGGAACATACTGGCACAGGAGACAACTTCCTGAACAGAACACCAACGGCCCAGGCCTTAATGTCAACCATGAATAAATGGGACCTCATGATGCTGAGAAGCTTCTGTAAGGCAGGAGACACTGTCAAGAGAACAAAGCGACAGCCTACAGACTGGGAAAAGATCTTCACCAACCCTACATCTGACAAAGGTCTAATATCCAAAATATATAAAGAACTCAAGAAATTAAACACCACCAAACCAAATAACCCAATTGAGAAATGGGGCTTGGGACTAAACAGAGACTTCTCAACAGAGGAATATCAAATGGCTGAGAAACACTTAAAAAAAATGCTCAACCTCCTTAGTCATCAGGGAAATGCAAATCAAAGCAACTCTAAGATTCCATCTTACACCCATCAGAATGGCTAAGATCAAAAATTCAAGCGACACCACATGCTGGCGAGGATGTGGGGAGAGAGGAACACTCCTTCATTGCTGGTGGGAATGCAAATTAGTACAGCCACTTTGGAAATCTATCTGGTGCTATCTCAGAAAAATGGGAATAGGGCTTCCTCAAGACCCAGCTATCCCACTCCTTGGAATATACCCAGAAGATGCTCCAGCACACAACAAGAAAATTTGCTCAACCATGTTCATAGCAGCCTTATTCATAATAGCCAGAACATGGAAACAGCCTAAGTGTCCATCAGTAGAAGAATGGATAAAGAAACTGTGGTACATATACACTATGGAATACTACTCAGCTATTAAAAACAAGGAATTCCCAAAATTTGTGGATAAATGGATTGAGCTAGAAATGATCATAATGAGTTAACCCAGAAGCAGAAAGAATCAAATGGTATATACTCACTTATATCTGCATACTAGCCCAAGGGGCATGTCCCACAAAAGCCTTCACTTACCAGGAAACTGGGACAGAGGGGAGGACAGCCTATTGGGATTCTAGATGAGAGAAGCATGGGAGAATAGCAAAGTAGAAGAATCCAGAGGGTCCTAGAAACCTACAAGTAGAACATTATGATAGGCAGATTTGGGCCCAGGGGTCCCGCTCAAACTAAGGCATCAGCCAAGGACAATACAGGCAGTAAATTTTAAACCCCTACCCAGTTCTAGCCAACGGTCAGAACATTCTCCACAGTTGAGTGGAGAATGGGATATGACTTTCTCATGTACTCTGGTGCCTCACATTTGACCATGTCCCCTGGAGGGGGAGACCTGGTGGCACTCAGAGGAGGGACAGCAGGTGGCCAAGAAGAGACTTGATACCCTATGAGTATATACAGGGGGAGGAAATCCCCCTCAGGAACAGTCATAGGGGAGGGGAATAATGGGAAAATGGGGGGGGGGGGGAGAATGGGAGGATACAAGGGATGGGATAAACATTGAGATGTAACAAGAATAAAGTAATTTTAAAAATTAAAAAAAAAAAAAGAAAGTAACCACATGACTACTCTTGGCTGAAAGCATATGGGAACAAGTTGTGACGTGCGCTTCAAGCAACTTATTGCCAATAGCGGGTGTTAACAAATGATTACTTGAATAAGATGGAGTGCCCGGTCTAGTGTCTGTCCTACTCTGTATATGTTTCACATATTACACAATACAAAGATTTCTGGTTTGGTTCTTTTTAATTTTCCCCACTGCAATTTAAAAAATCACACTCAGTGAAATAACCAACGGAAAGTGTTTTAGCAATTATACACATCTGTGTATCACACATTGCATTAACTTGTTCACAATGAGGGGCTGGAGAGGTGACTCAAAGGCTAGTGATCGCTGCTCTCACAGAGAACCCAGGCGCCACAACCACCTGCAAATCCAGTTCCAGGGAATCAATGCCCTCGTCTGTTCTCATAGTGCTCAAGCATACATACAGCCGGGGCCACATGTCACATTGTTATTTTTTAAGATAGGCATGTTGAATACAAATCTGTGCCGTACCAGATGCTCTATCCTGTAACTCCTAAAATATCCTTTATACCTCATCCTAGACCATTTCTTCTTATTCCAATCCCATTGGTATATCCCACGCCTGATATTTTTTTTTCTGCGACACATTTTTACTCGGCACAGAACCTCATAAATATAGAATCATACACAATTACCCTTCTCTGTCTGAATTCTCTCGTTCACTATGAGAATAGTGCGTTCTTTTCTTGTGTTATACGCATTAGGACTCTATTCTCTTATTTCGGTGTTGAATTCTTATAAGTAGACATACTCATAAGTTGATTAATTGTCTTCTACTGAGCAATCAACCCATTCCTATTTATTCAGACCAAGGATGGTAAGGGGGAAATTTTGTGTGTGTGTGTGTGTGTGTGTGTGTGCATTTATGTGTGTGTGTGTTTGTGCACACACGCGCGCATGCACGTGTGTCTTGGGAATTGGACTATGGGCCTCATGCTTGTGAAACATGCCATATTCTTATCTGGATAAGGTTTTGAAGTCTACTTTTCCTCCTGGAGTATTCAGCATGAATAACACTGCTACGAGGATTTATGTACAAGTCTATTCTGTGTCCAGGGTTCATTTCGTATTGTGCTAAGGATTGGAATCTGGGACTTGTGCATGCTACTCTACCACTGTTCTAGAACTCCAGCACTGAGCTACATCCCCAGCCCCAAATATTTTCATTTCTTCTGTGTAAATCCCTAGGAGTAGGTTCGCTGGGCCATAGTGTAGGTGCGTGTTTATGACCAGTTCCCAAAGTCATCACACCCTTTTCTGTTCACACCAGAACAGTTTGTTTTCATTGTTTTGTGCTCTTCCTCATATTTAGTGCTGTTCAAGAACGTAGGGACTTCAGTTTGCCTCTACTTGATGACTAATGGTATTAGCACCTTTTCAACGTGTTCATCTGCATAGCTTCCTTTGTGCAGTGCTTGTTCATTTGTGTGTGTGACATACATGTGCATGTGTGTGTAAGGGTGCACTCATCCATGCATACACACATGAAGGCAGGAGGTCAACACTGAACATCTTCTAAACACTCTCCATCTTACTTTTGAGGTCAGGGTCCCTCAGTGTGCCTTGAGACCAACGATTGTCTGGCCAGGGATCCTCCTGCCTTTTTTTTTTTTTTTTTTTTTTTTTTTTTTTCTTAGCACCAGTATCACAGCCATGTGCTACCACATCCAGCTTTTTGCTTGGATTCTGGGGATCTGATCTCAGCTAGCTGAGATGGGAGGATCTTGAATTCAAGTCCTGCCTGGACTACGGAACAAAACCTCATCTCAAAAGACGGGGGAAGGGAGTTCATATAGCATTACCTATGTTGTAATTGATTTTTCATTTATCAACTGGTCAAAAATATCTTTCCCTATTAATAAGTATTCTTATATGCCTTTGTGTTTTAACACAATAGCTTAAACTGGAAAAAAATGAATTACATTCACCTAGTGAGTAGACAAACAAAATGCAATGCCTATCTGTACAATGGATATAACCCAGCAATAAAGGGACCAGCAATGAAGGGAGCATCCATACAAACTTCCCTCAAAATCCTGCTGACTGACAGAAGCTTGACACCTCTGAGAGCAGCGCCTAACCCTGTAATGCAAATGTTGAGAGAGAGCATCCTTACCTTCATTCTAATTTATGGGGAGCGTTCTGACATTGCAACATTAGCCACATTAGCTACACACAGGCAAGTGTACGAGGTTTCCTTTAGTCTGGGGTGGGGGAGGGAAGAGAGAGAGAGAGAGAGAGAGAGAGAGAGAGAGAGAGAGAGAGAGAGAGAGAGAGAGAGAGAGAGAGAGAGAGAGAGAGAGAGAGAGGAGAGGAGAGACTGTTGTTGTCTTCATTTAAGCCGATCGAATTTTGACAGATGTTTCTCTTGTATCTATTAAGACAATCATATGGTTCGTGTTCCTCTCCTTAATTCACCTCAATTCCTAGTTAAAGTCCTGCTAATGTAGCCATCCTGTGATAAACCCATCTATTCATAGTAGGTTCTTCTTTTTCTGTGTGCTGAATATAGCTTAGGTAGCAATTCCAGACATCTGCATCTAAGTTACTGACAGTGTAAAGCAGTAATAATTTTTAATAAAGTGCTTCTGTGGTTTTGATATGACTAGAATCCTGACCTCAGAAAATGAGCTCTTAAATGTTATCCCGTGACCTTCTCTTATAAAAAGTTTGTGTAAGGTTGACATTATTTTCCCCTTCATCTTTAAATTCACTGGTGAAGTTATGTTTTGTGTTCAGCTTACCTGTCTGTTTCCCTTCTGGAAATCATAGTCTCCCTATTGTCTACTGTCACCAAATGACCATTTCATATGCACACTGCATGGTATTGAGGTTGCTTATAAAGCAGGTTGCCCTGTGTTGTAGCCTGTAGAGATTAGCAAGATGTCTCTAGTGAAAACCATGTTTATACTAATGCTACTTATTATTGGGACAGTTTTAGATTAAACAGATTCATTATTACCCCATGATTCAACTCTAATACATTGGGCTTATTGCATTTCTATTGAGTCTAACATCTCAAATTAAATATATAATTAGCATAATACATTAGTCACAAAAACTAGTACAAAGAAAATGAGTCATAAGCCAGGTGTGGTAGCTGAGGAGGTAGAAGGAGGGCCACAAGTTCAAGACCAGCCTGGATACAGAGTGAAATTCTGTCTCAAAAATCAAGACAAACTAATAAATTAAAAGCAAGAGGGTTATACCCATCACTTGGATTCAATCATTAATGATGCTTTTTGTTCTTTGATTCTGATATGCTTTCTTCTATGAATGAAAAGCAGTACAGGTAAGAGTAGTATTGTGTTGCAAAATTTCAATCCCTTTCAAGAATATTTTGCATTAAATAAAATTTGAAAGTCATTATTTAGATATTTATATGACCCAGAAGGGCCATCATTTCAATACATAAAACCTCCCTACCCACCCTCACAAAGACGTGTGTTTAATTCTAGTATCATAGCAGAAATATTTCCCAGGGCCTGTACAAGAGATGTTTTAAAAATCATTTTATAAAATGGCTCATATTCAACATAAATGGGAGATCTTTTCGCCTTAGGGCTACCCACATGGCCGCCCTGATGAAAACATAGTCATTTGCTTATCAGGGTTCCTCTGAGCACGACTTTACTTTCTTAGGCAAACAATGAACTACAGTTCTTCCACTTCCTCTTTGGAAATGAAGTTCTAATTTAAACAAATGACAACATAAAATTAAAAGGCACTCAGCAGTGTGGTTCCTGCCTTTTCACTTAGAGTAAACAGAATGGCCTCTGCTCACTTAAAGTGCCTGTCACCCCACCTTTGGACCACCTGTGTGTCGTGCGGTTGGGGTTACCATGGTGTAGCACTGTGAACTTCGACATGGGAATAAATAAAAAAGAAGAGCATTACAGATGGTTATGTTGACACTGTGGTTAAGAAGAACATTGCATCCTTTGAAAATATCTGAAGTGATATCACCATGTAGAAGACACGTTGCCTGAACAGCTAAGGCAGGGAAAACAATATTTTAAAGTCTGCACTGATGTCACTGGTTAATACCATGACTGATGTGGGTGTTTTTGGTCTTCTGGTGTTATTTGTCCCCAGTCAGAAAAAAAAAAAATCACTGCAACAATTTGCCTCAACAAACTTATTAATCTCTCTCATCCACTTTGGGGTCAAAGGTGGGTTGACAGCTTATGTAGTGGGTTGCAAAAATTACAGTCCCTTAAAAACCATCAAATATGACAAAAAGTAAAATAGTGAAATAAAATGCTCAGACTAGGTCCCTAGATATTATAGTTTTCACTGAGAATTGATTTGTGTCACACCAATAGAGTGAGATTTTTGTTTTGTTTCAAAGTGAGCTGACTAGATATTCCTTAGATGGTCTCTCCCAGTAATGCCTCCCGTGCTAAGTGGCTCTCTTCTGAAAAATCCTTATGTATCGCCCTCAATCCAGCACTTTGTTCCTGTTCCTAACTAGATTTTGAATCTCCTGGACTCTCTATCACACCTGGACACACCTCTATGTACTTAGCCGGCCCAGATCCCGAGGACTCCAGCTCCACGCTATTTCTGAGTAGATCTGAAAGTGACTACTCACAATATCCTTTCTGTTGTTTGTTTTGGTGTTTGGATCATTGTTTTGGCTGTGTTTACCTAGAGTTGTGTCCTTTAGGTTCTTGGTTTTCGACTCTTTGACCAGACCTCCATCTGGGGTTGACAATACCACTCTTGAAAAGCTTTAAAACCCTTAAAAAAATTGTTGGGCATGGTGGCGCATGACTTTAATCCCAGCCCTGGGGAGGCAGAGGCAGGAGAATCTCTGTGAGTTTGAGGCCAGCCTAGTTTACAAAGCAAGTCCAGGACAGCCAAGGCTACACAGAGAAATCCTGTCTTGAAAAAAAAAGCAACACCAACAACAAAGTTAACAAAAACCCTTTAAAATTGCAATCAAGGGCTTGGATCAGCAGTAACACTTGCCTAGCATAAAAAAGGTCCCGAGTTCTACTCCAGCACCACAACAGTGAAAAGGTAAATTTTATTTATTTAATTATTTATTTAAAATAAGGTGAATTTATGATCTGATATTAATAGCTAAACATGAAGGTTTTTGTTTGTATTTGTATTTGTTTTGTGAGAGCAAGAGCTGCTATGCAACCCCACACTGACCTCAAAACTGCAGTCCTCTTGTTTGAGCATCTTGGGCACTAAAATACACATTCCTGGTTAATTTGTGTACATCACATAAGGGTGGGATCTAATCTCACTCTTTCGCTTGTGTACATCCACTCTCGAAGCACTGTGGTCTTGACTACCTGTCTTAGTTCCTTTTCTATTGCTGTGATCAAATGCCATGGCCAAAGCAACCTACAAATCAAAAGTATTTAGTTGGTGCTCACAGTTTCAGAGGGTTGATCATGGTGGGAATCTTGGCAAGATGTGCTGCTGGAGCAGTAGCTGAGAGCTCACATCTTAAGACATAAACACAAGGCAGAGGGAGGGGTCAGGGGACTGGTTTGAGTCTTTTGAGACCTCAAAGCTCACCCCTAGTGACATAATACACCATTGAAGCCACACCTTCTAATCCTTCCCAAACAGTTCCACTAAGTGCTGATTCAAATACGTGAGCCTATGAGGACTGTTCTCGTTCAAATCTCACAGCACTTTTGTCAAACATGACTTGACTCATTGTATGTGAGGGCTAACCTCTAGACTCTAGTCGGTTCCACTATCCTGCGTGCCTTTAAGTTCATCCTGTTGTATATACTATGTTATCATTTCATGTAATTGTTTTGAACAATAAGTGACGTTAAATACGTTTTTTTTTTTTTTTTTTTAATATATTGTATAATCTTTCTGGCCTACATAGTGAATTCAAGGCCTGCTTGAGTAATTTGCTGAAGCACTGTCTCAAAAGTGTTTTTATGGGGATAGGGAGGCAGCTGAATGATGGAGTCCTTGCCTAGCCTGTAACAGACCCTGTGTCCAATACTCTGCGCTGAAAATAGAATCATTTGCTCATATCTTTATGTTTTGAATTCAGAACTATCGTGAGAATTTTTGTTTTCTCAAAAAAGAAACACAGAAATAGTATGGGAATCACATACACACACACACACACACACACACACACACACACACACACACTACGAGCCTGCACACAGCTATGCAGGTTTCAAGAATTTTGGGTTCTTTCCCTGCAATCTTACAACCCCAAAACCCTTAAAAACGTGACTGTTGTGGCCAAGCATGGTGGGGGCATCTTTAATCGTATTGGTTGGTAGACAGAGACAGGAGGGTCTCTGTGAGTTTAAGGTCAGGCTGATCTGCATGGAGAGTTCCAGGCCAGCATGAGCTGTGTGGTGAAATAATATCACATAAAATGATGCCACTTTTCTCTAAGCTCAAAATATAAACTTTCTATTTTAATAACTTCTTTATTAATTATTTTAGTTTCTATACTAAATAATGGGCTTCAGTGTGACATTTTTATACATACATAAAATTATACTTCACTCATATTCCCCTCATTACCTTTACCCCTCTTGTTAGTTTCACATAAGTAATTAATTAGTTGTTTATTTATTTACTTTAAGACATCTCATTAGGTAGCTCAGATTAGCAGAGAATGCATGCTAAAGTCCATGCTGGCCTTGAACTCAAAATCCTCCTGTCTCTGCCTCCTTTGTGCTGGTATTGCAGGCAGGCATGTATCATCATGCCTGGGCAATTTTTTTTAAATATATCAGTGGAAACATAATTTTTCTTCTCACCGCTGGAATGTCATATTTCTGATTCATTAGTAGACAGACAAAGTTATTTGGAGGCCATATTCTATTCTGTTGCGCCGGCTCATTTGATTCTTTTTTTTTTTTTTTTTTTTTTTTTTTTTTTTTGTCAAAATTAAAACTATAAAACTTGAAGCTCTGTGCTGTATTTTAAAATAGAGCAAATCAAGAAGCATCTTGATTTTTCTCATCAACCTGCTCTTTGAACTCAGAATGATGTCTTCAAATTAAATAAACAAAATTAATAAGATGACATTCCACTGGGATTTCCTGACTATGTAATAAGTTGAAAAAGGTTTTCTCATTGTTTTCTCATCAAGGAGCAGTCTATGTTCTCTTGGTGAGTTCAGTTTTCCTGTGCAATTGGTATTGAAGTCTTGATCTCATTGGCCCTCTACATTCATGACAACTTGTTCTTTTTTCTGCTTCTCTCACAGACAGGTATTCCCATTGCCACATTTTTAAAAAATCAGTAGCTACTCAAATTGGAAAATAAAGCAAAACACTGGGTATTTCTCAATTTTACTTAATTTAACGGAGATTATTTACTGCTCCAGTATATTTATTTAGTATTTGCCAATGACAACATATCTTCAGGATGGGTATAGTGATGCATTCCTATTGTCCCAGAACTTGGCAGGTGGACACAGATGAACCAGAAGTTCAAGAGCAGCCTGAGCTACAGAGCAAGTGAAGGTCCAGCCTAGGCTATATAAGACATTGTTTCAGGGAAAAAAAAAAATAAATCTCATAAGAAAATCTTCAAATTTCCATTTCATTATCAATTTAATAACATCAGAAAATTTACAATTAAATTTTTTTTCTTAAGTTTTTTTCTTCTTTAACATCAATTTTCTGAGATTTGTAAGCCCTTTGATGCGTTTAGCATGTGTAGGGCCAAGAGTTCAGTCTTGAGTGCCACCAAAAAAGGAGGGAGAGAGAGAGATTTCTTTCCAACATGAATTTGGCAGGGTAGCTAAGTAGGATTCTCCGACTACTAACCATAAGATCTCCTTTCCAGAAAGTTATGTTGTCATAATGTATTTGATAATTATTACTAATTTCTAATTGTAAAGCAGCAGCATACATATATCTCTTTGTAAAAAATAATTATTATGAACGACCTCGAAATCCCTGCTTTCTTCTCAGTCCTGTTCTGTCTTCTCCAAACCTATCACATCAACCAGTTTTCCAAGTATCCAGGGCGTTTGCTCCCAGATAGGACAGAGATGCTCAAATTTAGTTCCACTCCGCATTTCCTGATGCAGATATGTGAGTGTAAGTGTGTGCCTGCATGTGTAAGTATGTATGCATGTATTTACATACATGTGTGTATGTGTGTATATATACATATGTATGTACATATGTATGCATATAGCACCAAACTTAGTTTTGTGTCATTGATTTGTTTTCTACTCTACCAGGAACAGGAAGATGAGCACTCATTGGTAGCATCACTGCCTTTCCTGACCATATTCTGCTCAGCAGCATGACTACTGTAGTTTACAAGTGCTCCCCGTTGGGGATATTTAGGTTTCCAGTTTTTTACACTCACACAGAACATGGCAGCTGCCATTTACACCCTTGCCTCTAGAATGGATGAAACAGAAATTCTGATTTTTTTTTTCCTTTATTGCCTAGGGGTTTTCATTAAGTTTTGTACTCTTAAACTGTAAAATAACGTTGTGCACGCACACACACACACACACACACACACACACGCACGCACGCACGCACGGCAGAGTTTACCCTCAGACTTGAACTGGTTAACTTGCAGACTTGGGCGTTGTTTTCTTTACTGGGTAGGGTGATTCCTGGAAACATCATGCGAGCGAGGCGAGCGAGCTGCTGGTGTTTGTTTTCCGGCCTGCACCGTTTGGCTTGGAACATTTGTGAAGTCACTCAGCTCCTATCAAGATAAATGAGTGACTGTTTCTGGGTACAGGTTGGTTGGTGGTTTTTAAAACCTGGCCATAAGCCCGTGTTTTTTTGGAGGCTTGGTTCTGTGCCTTTGGTCAAAATGGACAAGGGAGCCTTATGTAAGGAGCCATTCATTACGCTTCTCGAATGGTCCACGGGAGAGGAGCCATCTCACTCCAGCCCACTAGTTATTACCATAAAGCCTGGATATGATGTGAAGTTAGCAAGAAACACTAGGCCTACTCACTCTGCATAGTTGAAATTCTGCTAGCCAATGCCCCAGTGGTGTGGTTGCTCTGGAGGGCCCCTCCCCCACTGCCTTTGCTCATTTCTTTAAAAATAATTTGTTATGTGTATGTTTTGTTTGCATGTGTGTTTGTGTACTATGTCCATGCCTGGTGCCCCCAGAGGCCAGAATAGGGTGCTGGACTCCCTGGACTGAAGTTATAGATGGTTGGGAGCCATGAGGGGGTACTGGGAATCAAACCCAGGTCCTCTAGAAGAGCAACCAGTGCTCTTAACCACTGAGTCACCATGCCCTTTTACTCATTTTTTAACCCATTGTTTCATATGTTTGTTTCATGCCAACCACTCTAGACAAAGTACAGAGTAACCTACAAACCTGGACGTGAGAGGACGATGGTGGAAAAGAGATTCGGAATGTCCTGGAAGCCAGGTGTGGTAGCTAATGCCTGAAATTCCAGCCTGAACAAGCCTAAGGCAGAGACGATTGCAATGAGATTGAAGCCAGCTGGGGCAATATGGAGGACATTTCAGACCAGCCTGAGCTACATACAGAGGGAGACTCTCCTTCAATGTTTTTGATTAGTCAAGTCCAACTAAACTAAACTTTAAACTCACCATCGTTTGAGGTCAGAGAGTTCTAGGTTTGAGTTCCAAGCTGAATTGCTCCAGGTGGTTACTGGTCCTAGACTTGATTTTCCAACTCCAGAATGGCACTGTTGTACACATGTGTGAAAATGGATTCCCAAAGTACTAATGATATCAGATGTGGCCTTTCAAGGGATGATTACATCGTGAAGAGTCTGTCCTCACAGTGGATAAATCGCACTAGCCAGTGAGGCCAGTGAGTGGGTTAGTGATCACAGGAGTGGATGAGACAATGAGAGAATGGATTCAGTTCTCTCTCTCTCTCTCTCTCTCTCTCTCTCTCTCTCTCTCTCTCTCTCTCTCTCTCTCTCCCCCTCCCTCTCTCTCTCTTTCCCTTGCTATGTCCCCTAGGTACTTCCCAGCCTCCAAAATAGTAAATTAATCTCTGTTTTTATTATAAAATATCAACTCTTAGATATTCTATTATGGTAATATACAAATAGTCTAAGAAGAGTAGAGTGTGCTGGTACACACTTGTAATGCCAGCATTTGGGTACCAGACATAGGAAGGTCCCTTTGCCTCTATATTTACTGCGGAGCTTCAATGTTCCCAAACCTTATAAGCCTGAGGCTCATGTACAGTTCAGGTGAATTTCTTAGACTTTCAAGATTAATGTAGGGTAATAGTTCAAATAGTTTTAAAAGATCATTAACAATGGGGCTGGAGAGATGGCTCAGTGGTTAAGAGCACTGCCTGCTCTTCCAAAGGACCTGGGTTCAATTCCCAGCACCCACATGGCAGCTCACAACTGTCTGTAACTTCAAGATCTGACACCCCTACACCAATGCACATAAATTAAATAAAATATTTTTTTTAAAATATCATTAACAATAATCCTGGGAAGAAAAAGCCTTGCTTGTTAATAATACCCTAGAGCAATCAGTCTTTGCATCTGAATTTGCCTCATACAATCCATTTAAACACTTGTTCTATGGTGGCTGCTACAGACGCTGTGAGTTATGGGTTATCAATTACATCCCTCAGGACAAAGCTGACATGCCGCTGCCTCCTCTTATAAAGTTTTATCAAAACGTGACCATTTATTCTGTATTTGTCTATGGCTATGACTCAAGCTACGTGTGGCCCGTTCCTGTATTTTTATGTGGCTAATAGCTACGAATGAAACTACATGTGGCCTGAAAAGTTTAAAATACTATTTGAAGCTGGGGGTGGTAGCACACAGCTGTAATCCCAGCACTCAGAAGGCTAAGATGGGACTACCTTAGGCCCCAGATCAACCTGAGCTACATAACCAGTTTGAACCTAACCTGAGTTACATAGCAAAACCCTGTGCTCCACAACATTCCCCACTCCCCCAGAGTTGTCAAGCCCTTTTTTTTTTTTAAGGTTTATTTATTTATTATGTATACAGTGTTTTCCCTGCATGTGTGCCTGCATACCAGAAGAGGGCACCAGATCTCACTATAGATAATTATGAGCTACTATGTGGTTGCTGGGAATTGAACTCAGGACCTTTGGAAGAGCAGTCCATGCTCTTAAGCTTTGAGCTATTTCTCCAGTCCCCTCAAGCCCTTCACTTTAAAAGCTTGCTTAGGAGATACATAATGACGCTCCTACTTTGGCAGTATTAACAGCATTGTTGCAAATATAAGACAAACACAGCAAGTTGAACATTCATGCAAACTTATGCACGGTTAATACCTAATAGTGTGAGAGAAACAATACACATATGAACGAATACAAAAAGGGATGTCTGTCTGCTGATGTAGATTTTTTAAAAGGTGGGAGGGAGGCATTCTAGGATGTGAGGTTGGAGCTTCACAGTAGAGGAAGGTTTGTGAAAACAGCAGCACAGATTGACAGGCACAGCCATGATGGTGAGACAGTGGTAGTAAGGCTGTCCCAAACACAACCCAATCTAATCATGGTGCACTAGAGCTCCAGACCTGTGCAGCTAGATGCCTTAGCTGGCTTAGTTTTCTGGCCTTGCTTGCCTCTTCACCTCCCTTCTTACAGTTTGCCTTATGTGACATATACACACGCATATACATACGTATGTGTGTACTTTCCATCCTGAATTCCATTCTGTGAAATGTTCTCACACGGCCATTGAAAGGTTTTTTGCTGCAGGCTGCTTTCAACTTGTGCTAAAACTTTTGCCCATTCTTTGTGTCTCCCCAGATCTCCCTCCTCTCTCTCTCTCTCTCTCTCTCTCTCTCTCTCTCTCTCTCTCTCTCTCCTGCATTCTTTAAATTCTTCAAGGCTAGATTAAGTGTAGTATAGACTCCCTTCACAGCTCCTCCATATCCTTGACTAAACAAGAAGCTCCTTGCCCACAAGCGCCTCACATCACAGCCTGGCCCCACAGAGGACAGTCACTGCATTCTTGACATGTGAATGAAGGAGCGGAGTGCATGAATAGAGATGCACCTGTAGTATCATGACGCGACATTTGACCAAGCAGAAATTTTAGGATGGGGGACTTGTGAGAACCTGTTTTAGTGAGGGTTACTATTACTGTGATGAAACACCGTGACTTAAGGCAATGTGGGAGGTTTTACTCGGAGGATCACTTTGCCTGCATTGCCACACTAGAGTTTATCATCAAAAGAAGTCAAGGCAGGAACTCAAACAGGGCAGGAACCTAGAGACAGCAGCTGATGGCAAGGCCATGGGGGAAATGTTGCTTGCTGCCTTGCTCTTTATGGGTTGCTAAGCTTTCCTAAGAACCCAGGATAGCTAGCCCACGGGTACTACCACCCATAAGGGCTGGGCCCCCCTGCCTCAATGAATAATTAAGAAAATGCACTGCAAACTTAGCTATAGCCTGATCATATGCAGGTATTTTCTCAATTGAGGTTACTTCCTCTCAAATGACTATCGAGTGGATTTTACATTTAAAACCAGGTAGTGCTGCCCCCAGAGGCATTGATGGTGTTGCTGCTTTGCCACATGTGTAGTAAGTGGCAGAGAAGAGAGAAGCTATGTCTATCCTCAGTGTTCTGACCTGTCAACATCTGAATGATTATCTGTCTAACATTCCCTGATGAAAAAAGAAAAAAGAGCCTGAGATGACCACCAGTCTGGTACCTTGTAGGCCTAGGAAGCAGAGACAGACCATGACGTAAATGACCCCTGCATGGTGCCATAAGATGACCCCTTCTCACCCTGATTTCATCAGAGAAAGAGAGCTGACCCTGCCCCTCACCTACTACAGCACTCGGGAGAGTGGGCCCTGAACTTTGCTTGGTCAGCGTACTAGAGTGGCCCTAAATGTAGGGGTTGGGAGTGAGCTGGCCCCTAGGGTGTGAGCACAGAAGAGCTAGTCCCGCCCCTTTTCTACTCTGCAGTGTAGTTAAGGGAAAGATGCTTTCCTCCTCCCCCTCCATCATCCCTCTCCACCTCTGGTAAACAGGATGGCCTGCCCCAGGGTCATGAGAGTAAGAGAGTTGGCCCTGTCCCTCACCAGCTGCAGCACTTGGCAGAGCAGAACCTGCACCTCACCTAGGTAGCAGGGTAGAGCTGACCCTGAGGATGAGTGATCTGATCAGCTCAGATAGCTCTCAGGCCCAGATCCAAGTTGTTGAATTGGCCCACCCCAACATCTACCCCATTGATGAACTGCTGGAGTACATGAAGGGGCCAGTCCTACAGATCCAAACTAAAGGATCTCCATGACAAAGAACAACAGCAGGATGTCTGAGAGGAACCCCAGTGAGGTTCCAGTATTGATAGAGTAGCAGAAGCCAGAGGTCTCATACCAGACCAATTGAATCATTGCAATAAACATCTGCAAGCAAAGATGTATTGACAAAAGGGTATACTGTGGGACACACCGTTAGATGTTACAATTCCAATGAAGTGATTTTTTTCTTTCTTTGTAGGAGGAGGTTGCAAGGGTGGAAGGTGGGTTTGAGGGGAGTGGGAGATGAATGATGTGAAATTCACAAAGAACCAATAAAAAGTTAAAAGGAAGGAAAGAGGGAGGGAGGGAAGAAGGGAAGAGGGAAGGAAGGAAGAAAGAAAACCAGGTAGCATACCAATTTTCGTCTTTTGTATGGAGTCCAGGACAGTTTGAGCACAGGGAGAAAATTTCTCCACAATCCTATCTTGACAGTGTGGTCCAAAATGGGAAGAACAACAGGGTGATTTCAGATGCAAGGTCAAGTCAAAGCTCCTTATTTACTCAAGTGTCTTCTTGTGGAACATTCATGGCTGAACCTTATGAGTCACCATTGCTCCTTGACCAATCTTCTGCAATAGCATATCACATTCCAATGCAATGAAGTATTCTCCTATATGAGCTCCTCTGTGGGTAGAGACTCTTTTAATCACCTTTAGCTTCTCAGTGCCCATTTTGGGCCTGACACACTGTCAGTATTCAACACTAACTACTGCACAGGAGGGAGGATGCTCTATATTCCACCTGTTGTGCATCCTTTCTACCAGGGTTCGGTACAGAGGATAAAGTGGTACCCTTTGATCTTTCTTTCAATGTCAGTGTCTTAGCACTGAGGTCACCTATCTGGCATATTCTGTTAGTCTGCTGGATCCTCTTTGATAAGCTGTGACCGTATAGAATTCTGTGATGAATCAAATTTGCTGACATTCATCCCTATTGAATGAATACATCATTGGAGGAAAATTAGACACACTTGAGACCTTGGAGACCACCATGAGGATGTGCTAAATCAGCCCTGATGCTGCTTCTTCCTTCTTCTTCTTCTTCTTCTTCTTCTTCTTCTTCTTCTTCTTCTTCTTCTTCTTCTTGTGACTCTCTTGCATTGTGATAGATCTACTTTTTATCAGTTTTATAGAGTGGAGATTCCATGTCAGTGTCTGTTAGTCCTTAAAAGGCAGTAACTTTGGGGAGAAAGAAGAGCCTATTGTGCTGTTATTGGATCAAACAAGCTCATTTAGTAAGGTGCCAGGGGACCCTGAAGGTGACAGCATTGTCCCAGCATGATCACTCAATACTCTATCAAAGGACCCTGGAAGAGACAGCATTATCCCAACATGGTCACTCAGTACTCTGCCCCAGGACCCTGGAGGAGACAGCATTGTCTCAACGTGGTCACAGTCTCAGATTGTCTGCAGAGTAGAGAACAGACATCAGGAGAAAGCAAAAGGTGACCCAAGAGATGTTCCATGTCACTTATTAAAGGCCTCTGTTTGGTCTCTGGTTCTCAACCAACCCCAGAATGAAAACCATGAGATCCCTCCTGCTTCTCTTACTCTACCCATCCCCTCACTCTGAACTCCAGACACTCCCCGTCTCAAATCCAGAGTGCTCCTTTCTCAGCCTTTGTACAGGATGTTCCCTTGGTCAGAGGAATCTCCTTCCTCCCCTCTTGTCTTAGTCTGGGATTCCACTGCGGAGATTAAAGAACATAACCAAAATCAACTTGGGGAGGAAAGGGTTTATTTCCCCCTTATAGCCTGTAGCCCAGCACCCATGGAAGTCACAGCAGGAACCTGGAAGCTGGGCTTAGGCAGAAGCCATGGAGGAATACCGCTTACTGCCTTGTCCCCTTCCTGGCTTGCCCAGTTTGCTTTCTTATACCACTCAAGACCACCTTGCCAGGTATTGCACCGCCCACACAATGGGAGCCCTCCTACACTAATAACAAGTACTACATACTTGTCCAGTCTTATGAAGACATTCTCTGAATTGGCGGTCCCTCTTCTCAAATGACTCTAGCTTGTGTCACGTTGACATGAACCAGCACATCTCTCTTTTAAAAGCACATCTTCTGGACTCCATCAAAATATCCCTGCCTTCTCCCATCCTGGATAGGTGGCCCCTTTATCTTGTATATTCCCATCTGTATTGTTTGTTGTATATGTATGTGGGCATGCCTATGTGTAGGCGCATTTGGGGGCCATGGTGCACATTGGTTCACATCTGCTAGGGAGGTGCCCATGTATGTCGATTCCAAAGGTTGATATTTTATGTCTTCATCCTTTGCTTTTCCTGGAAGCCAAGGTCCCTTCTTGAACACAGAACTCACAATTGGCCCACTCCAGGTAGCCAGCTTGTCCTGGGGAAGCTTGTCTCCACATCCTGAGCTCTTGGATTATGGAGGGGTCACCAAGCCTCCCTGGCTCCAGTTTTCATGCTTGCATTGCAAGCATTATGTCCACTGAGCCATCTTCCCAAAGCCCTTGTATCTTTGTGCATGTTTATCAAAGTCATGAAACTCACTTGTGCCCCAGAGGGGAACCTACTAATATTTCACTAAATGGACAGTGGCATCTCCCTATCCATATGATTAGTGAAGTTCTCAGACCTCATTAGAACAGTTTCCTCAGGCAGTAGATGGCAGTTAATACAGAAACTCATAACTGATCAAAAGTATGGAGAGCCCCTCCGGAGTGCTCAGTCACGAATGGAATATCTAAATTGCCACCACCCTCCAAGACCCACGGACCATGGTGGAAGGGGGTGTGAATATTATAAGACCCAGAGGTCTGGGAGGACCAGAGTGAAACAGCGTCTTCTGGGTCTAATAGGACTGCTATCTAACAGTCTCACAGCATGTATAATTGCTGTAGTCAACATTCTATCATGGAGAGGAAAAGGGCTCACCAACTGCACCCCTAATGGAGGAGCTATGGACAGTTGATGGCTTTTCAGTGAGAGGAGGTCAGTTTTCTTTTTAAAGATGTAGCTCTGTTTGGTTGACAATACTCCAGTAGTTGGCCTTACACCCATGAGTACATGAGCAGCACAAATTAGACTCAATAGGATATAAAGCAAAATAGGAGGACATGAGTGGGGGTGGATCTGGAAAAAATTAAGGGGAGAAGTGAGGGAGGTGAATATGATCAAAATACATTGTGTGGCATTCTCAAATAATCAATACACACGCCTTTAATCCCAGTACTTGGGAGGCAGAGGCAGGTGGATCACTGAGTTCAAAGCCAACCTGGTCTCTACAGAGTTAGTTCTAGGATAGTAAAGGCTACACAAGAAACTCTGTCTCAGAAAAAAAGAAGGAAGGAAAGAATTAAGGAAAGAAAGAAGGAAAGGAGGAAGGAAGAAAGAAAACAGAAGAAGAAGAGAAAGGTATGATGCTGGGAGGCATAGAGGGTGGGCGGTGGGCTGGATCTGGATCTTGAGATGTCAGGCAGAGCAATGTCAGGAGAATATGAACAAATTACATTATATGCATGAATGTTTATCAAAGAATTAATAAAAACATTATATTAAGGAGCTGCAGAGATAACTCAAAGGTCAAGACTCTGTATTATTCTTATAGAAAGCCTGAGTTCAATTACTAGCACCCACATCAGGCAGCTCATAACTGCTTCTAGCTCCAGTTCCATGGGATCAGATGCCTCTGACTGCCATAGTCCCCTGCATCCATATTCACATACTCACACAAACACACATGTGCACAATTTTTAATTAACAAAAATAAATCTTTAAGGAATATTAGTGGATAAGAACGCTTGTTTACAAGCATGAGTACTTGAGCTCAGTTGCTGCCCAGAACCCATGTGAAAAGCTGGGCATAGCTGCATGTGCCTGCAGTCCCAGCACCATGGAGGATGCAGGCAGGATGGGGTTGACAGCTGCCAGCCTAACTCCACACTCAGCAAGATGATGTCTCCAAGGAGTAAGGCAGAGACTGATCAAGCTAGATACCTGATGCCTTCTCATGGCTTCCATGTGTGTTCCCAGGCACGCGCGCGCAGACACACACACACACACACACACACACACACACACACACACACACGCTAACACAGACAACATACACATCATTACAATGTTTTTCACTGTAGAAAAAGGGGGAAATCTTAAAATTCATATGAAAACACAAATGGCATCAAATATTCAGGGCAATCTCTAGCCAAACACACACACACACACACACACACACACACACACACACACACACACACACACATTTCATTGTTTTGAGTCATAATGCAGAGTTTTAGTAACAAAGATAGCACACTGTTGGCAGAAAAACAGATGTGTCTATCAGTGGAATACAATAAAGAACCCCCAGATAGACCTATGTAGGTATGGCTGCCAGATCTTTGACAAAGATGCAAGATGAAAAACATACCTGGAAAAAAAAGACAGTCACGTCAATGAACGGTGCTGGGGAAAATGGGTGTCCACATGTAAAAACAATGAAGATAGATCTCTATCTCTCATGCTGCACAAAAATCAATCCAAAATGGGTCAAAGAACACTTCAGGCTACAGGCGCAGGCAAGGTCCTTCTGATAAGAGCTACAGAAAATCAGAAAATAAAAGCAAGAATTAACAAATAGATTATACCATATTAGAAAGCTTCTGCACAACAAAGAAAACAATCAGGAGATTGAAGAGACAGCCTATGGAATTAAAAAAAAAAACAGTATTATACACCTGGTCAGGATGGGCATCTGAAATATCTGAAGAACAACAAAACAAACAAACAAACAAAACAAAACAAAAGCAAAAAAAAAAAGGATGAAAAGAAGAACTCCAAAAACAGAAAGAAAGACATGCTGCAGTCAATAAATGGGTTAATGAAGTCAATAGATCAAATGGTAACTCTCAAGATGTGAAGTACAAATAGCCAATAAGTGTATGAAACAATGTTCAACACCCTTGGTCATCAAGAAAGTCGAATACAAAGTACACTGAAATCCATCTCACTCCAATCAAAACGGCTAGCATTAAGAAAACAAAGAAGGCCTTGTAGGGAAAGTGCAAGCTGCACAAACCAGATTCCCCAGAACCAAAAGACAAGTGTGGCAGGTCATAATCCCAGTGTTAGGGAACAGAGGCAGGAGGGTCCTAGAGGTGACTGAGCAGCCAGTCTAGCCAAAGTGGCGAGCTTCAGATTCAGTGAGAGACTGTTTCTCAAGGGAATAAGGTGGAATGCAATTAAGGAAAGGCATCTGCATGTCAGCCTCTGGACTCTACACCTGTTTCTAATGGGCAAGTGCAGCAACACATACATGTGCATCCACATGCATCACACACACACACACACACACACACACACATTTTAAAAGGAAATAAACAATAAATGCTGGCAAGGATGCAGAGGGAAAGAGGAGTGATGTGTTTGGGGGGTGTGGACTTGTATGTGTATCTACACACATACATATATGAACATGCAGAGGCTAGAGAAGGGGTCACATGTCCCACCCCATCATCCCCCTCCATACTCCTTTGGCATAAAGTCCCTCACTGAACCTGAAGTTAGACTGGCAGTCAGCAATCTTCTTGTCTCTGCCCTCCATAGCACTGGGGCTGCAGGTAACACCTGAAGCTACAGCTTACCTCTCTCTGGGTACTGGCAATTCAAACTGGCTCTGCATGGCTGCACATTGAGTGCCCTTACCCACTGAGCCCTCTCTCAAAGGTAATTGTTACACGTTATGGGTCCAGGGACTAGAAAGATGATCCCACAGTTTAGAGTAAATATTTCTCTCGCAGAGAACCTGGGTTCAGATCCCAGTACCTACATGGCGGTTCAGAACCACCAGTAGCTCCAGGAGATGCGTTGTTTTCATCTGGCCTCTACTGTACCAGGGATTACGTGGTGGACATACTTACATGCAAGTAAAACACTCATATATACAAAATAAATATACTAATAAAATAAATCTGAAAAAAATCTGCATCTACATACTATGAGAATAACTATGAAAGCTCCTCCAAAAGGAACTATAGATGAATCATAAGACCGAGCTACACCACTCTTGACTATATACCTGAAGACTTTGAGTCAACTCAAGAGAGAGACTTGCACACTCATGTTCATATCAGTGTTATTCACAGTAACAGTTAGGAGATCAACCTCGCTATCCATCAACAGATGAATAGATTAAAAAATGCTTTATATTTATGATGGAACACCAATAGGCCATAAAGAAGAGCCAAATTCTGATGTCTGCAGGAAGATGGATGCAATTGGAGAGCGTTATAGAAAGCAAAAACTAGTGAGATTTAGAAAGACAAATGCTGGCCAGGTGTAGTAGTACTTGCCCGTAATCTCAACATTCTGAGGGTAGAGACAGGGGACTGGGCTACATAACAAGTTTGAGGCCAACATCGGCTATATGATGAAGGCTGGTCTCAGCAAAATAAAAACAAGAAGGAAGAACATGTTCTCTCATTTATACAGCTATTTAAAATTATTTACATATATATGGTCAAAGTAATTGATATACTTGTACAATATGAAAATGTCTTTTCAAAACCCATTTTTATGTACAATGAAGGTATACTGATTAAAAAAAATTTAAAACCTGGGGGCTGGAGCTGTTGCTCAGCAGTTAAGAGCACTTAACTGTTCTTTCAGAGAGTTGGAGTTCAATTCCCAGCATCCAGTTGAGTAACTCACACCCACCTGTAACACCAATGGCAGTGGTCCAAAGCCCTCTTCTGGCTAGTCTACACATGCACGCATGTACTAGATGTACATTCTCATGTGCGTGCACGAGTGCACAAGCACACACACATAACAGACACATACACACACACACATTTATGCATGCGCAGGCAGACACAAATGAATCACAAAATAAATATTTTACACTGAAAACCTTTTTGATGATGTTGTTGTTGTTGTTGTTGTTGTTGTTGTTGTTGTTGTTGTTGTTGGGAATAGTGGCACGTGAACGTGATCTCAGAACTTAGGATATGTAGGCAGGAGTACAAAAGTTAAAGGTCACTCATGAGTACATGCTAGGGTCATGGCTACCCTGGCCTTTTCTCAAAGAACCTAAAAGTTAGTCTTTATATATATATGTGTGTATATATATATAAAATATGCTCTCTTTTAAAACTTTATTTGTATATGAGTGCTTTATCTGCCAAAGAGGGCATCAGATTCACATTATGGATGGTTTGAGCCACCATGTGGTTGCTGGGTATTGAACTCAGGACCACTGGAAGAGCAGGTGGCCCTCTTATCCACTGAGCCATCTCTCAAAGCTAGTCTTAAACAGGTATGGTAGCCCCTGCCCGCATTCCCACTGTTCCCAAAGGCCAAGACTGAGCATTGCTGAGTATAAGCCTAGCACGGGCTACATAGCAAGTATAAGGCCAGCTTGGTCAACCAAGCGAACAAGCAAATGGGCTAGCAAAACTCCTGTGCTTAACAAACCCCAACTTTGCTTTATATTACTTTTTAAATTAAAGATAAAGGCTGGTACCTTTAGATGATACGGTGAAAGACAGTGCTGTACAGGGCCAAGGCAAAGCTGCAGAGAAGGGGCTCTGCCAGAGCTAGGGGGTGTCAGTGGTATAATCAGAGTCAGAGAGGCACCTTAACCCTTAAACAGATCTAGCCTTAGGAGACAAATGTCTGTCCTTCTTTGGCCTGGGGAAAGCCAATCTAAAACTCGAATCTGTTATCAGTTATTTATTCCTCCTTTTTCCATAAAAGGAAACCATGGCAACAGGGGACGCCTGGAGAGAAAGAAGTGGGGGTGGTGGGACTTAGCACACTGAGGACAGGAGACACAGGCATCAAATGAGTCTATTTACTTTTGTAGCCCAGTGAGGGAAAGAGCAGACACCTTGGCCAAGGTTGGGACACAGGGCCAGGCTTCATTGCCCCCACAGTGGCTGAAAGGATCCACAGATGGCATGCTTCTTGAATCTAGTTTCTTCAAATATTAGAAGTCAAGGGCTTGGATCTGTATAGCCGTCTTTGATGTTTCAGTAAAACAAAACTTTACCATTTTCAAAGTTGCCTATTTCCTGTTCTTTGTTTTCTTTTGCTCTTCTAATCAACCTCTAATCATATTTCTTCAGAATTCTTTTATTATGGTTAAAAATCTTACTGTCACCTGTAGGAACGGTAAAGTCCTAACACTGCTCTGTGCTGTATGCTTGGACTATTATTTGGGGGACAATTTTTAAAGAATTTTTTTTTTAATTTATCTGAAAACTGAATCCAAGCATGGTGACAGAGTCTGTGATCTCAGTACTTCGGAGGCTGAAGCAAGAGAATTGCAAGTGTGAGGCCAGCCTGCTTAAAAAAATAATTAGCAAGTACGTACTGTATACTAAATTATAAAATCTGATAAGAGAGAGGGTGTTTACCCACAGGCACACTTCCCAGGCACATCCAATGATTAACAGTGCCTTATGTACAGGCAATGCCATAGACTAGGATACTGAGCCAGGAACTTCTTGTTTCCATGAGTGTCAGCACCTTGTCCAACCTTCCTCTCCCCATCCATAAAACACACATGACCATGGATCATTGATTTGGATCATCTGCTCATTGATCTATAAACATGCATCACTAAGTCAGATAACTACTCATGCAGATTGGTTATTCTCCCAGACAAGGAAACTAACATAAATCAGACCTTGGGTCAGCGAGCAGTCAGCGTGTCCCGAAGAGGCTAGACTGGGTGCCCTTCACTGGCCTTCTCTATCCTCCCCTCAGTGCCAGACAAAGACTCGATACTGCTGCCTTGCCAACTTTCTCTTTTTATCGCTAGAGGACTGGTCCTCCCTGACTCCCTCACCCGTGAAGGTTCAGCCACCTGCAGAGGATGCCTGTGTCTATAATTTCAACCCTTAGATGGTATAGATCCCATGCTGGTCAGCAAGCACCAGGGAAAAGAAAGGGCTGTGAATGTCAACGGCTAGTGTACACCTTTTAAAAAAGAAAAAAAAATACAGATTAATTTGATGAAAATTAAAAAAAAAAAAAAACACAGACATATTAAGGTTGCTTTTAACATTTGTCTGTCAAAACCATTTTTAAAGGTATTTTGAAGTAAATAAAAATAGTAGTTAAAATAGTATGCTTGTTTAATAAAATTGCACAAGTTGGGGAGGGGTGGGCAATAGCAGTGACATTCTTTTGGTTTTACTTTGTGTGTGTGTGTGTGTGTGTGTGTGTGTGTGTGTGTGTGTGTGTGTGTGTGTGCATAGCTTGCATGTGGAAATCAGAGAACAACTTTCAGGAGCCAGTTATCCCCCAACACGTGAGTCAGATGGATTAAATTTAGGTGACAAGAATTGGCTAGCAGCAAGCTCCTTTTCCCTGTTGAGTCATCTTTACCAGTCCCCCCAAAGTAAAAGATCTTCACGGAACACCCCTTGCCAGTTGCTTGAGATCTTGTAAGCTATTTCCAGGAAATGCAGTTTCCCAGCTTTTTGTTTTGTTATTCCTAGGCTAGAATGCTATAGGGAAGGGGTTCTAGGGGACAGGAGGATTTCATCTCCAGCAGGGTTCTCTTGAGAGTTGGAAAGACCTCAGGTCCCACCCAGACATCCACTCATCACAAATCTACAGTTTGCAAGATCCCAGATGCTTGGGTGAGAAGCCAGACACTTGGAGCCCCTTCCCCTGTCGCCCTGCCTTCCCCAGGGCCATACTGATAGTCAAGATTTGTGCATAATTTTCACACCTCCTTGATGTTGACCTAGCAATAAAAATCTCAACCCTGTGGGAGTAAGTGCCTCCTGATCAAGTCACAGCCCTGAATTCTGGGAAAGCCCTGAACGTATGACCTTCTAAATCTCATGAGGGTTGTAGATCCTCCAAAGAAAGCCTAGGTAAAAACAAAACAAACCAAAACCTCTCTGCCTCCCCCATCACAGTCCATTTGAGCATCAGAGCTTTTGTGTTTGCTGCTCCTTAAGTCACAGTAAATCATTTACCTATGGGGGACAGCAGGGAGAGGCACAACAGAGCTCTTTCAAGTCCTCTGGGAAGTTCCCTTCCCAACTGCATCTTTTCCTTCCTAACCCCAGATGATTTTTTTTATCCTTTGCTCTTCCACCAGGGGGCACCAGCATGCACTTGGGTTGGCCACCACCTCCAATCAGATCCAGGACCTTGAGTGCATGCCTGGTGATAGAGGAAAAATAGAAACAACAGAAGCCAAAACAGTTGTGTCTGTCTGGGCTGCCAGCCATAACTATGTGTGATCATAAGAACTTGTCAGAGTTAGAATGGCCTAGATCATGTCTACTAAAAAGCTGTGTCCCTCAGATCCACTCAGTGATCTTAAAATGGGTAGCCACCAAACGCTCTGACAGGCGCAACGTTCGCCGCTCCAGTGGGAAGTGCCAGGCTTCTCACCTTGAGTTTGTTTTCTTCCTGAAAATCAACAGACATCACAAGCGTATGTGGCCAGACACTTGGTCCCTTGGCGTTCTGGCATCTAATACTTCTGTCTCTTCCCAATCCAGCAGGCCCCCAGGCCTGGCCTTGCCTACCAAAGCTCACCTGGCATCTGCCTCTCCCAAGCCTGGCTTCTTAAACACTTTGGAAACTGACGTGCAGATCCTTCCATGGGAACATATGGGTCACCTGTGGGGGTCCAGTGCCTGATGCAGAGGAAGAGATGAGGGATGGGTAGCAAGGACCTTGCCTGACCTTGAGGAGCTCACAAATGTCACCCAGTTTGTCCTGGCAGTTTATAAAGTAGCAGTTATTGAGACCGTCTTTTTTTTTTTTTTTTTTTTTTTGAGAGGCCACTGAATATAAATGGTTGAAACCTCGGGCTCTGGGGCTGTAAAGATTTTATTCAGGTTCTGGCTGCCTGTTACTAGCAGAATGACCCAACTTGCCTTCTGTATTCTTTGAATTAATTCTCTCTCTCTCTCTCTCTCTCTCTCTCCCTCTCTCTCTCTCTCTCTCTCTCTCTGGGGTGTGTGTGTGTTTGTGTTTACAGGATGTGTGGTGTATGTGGGCACACAGGTCAGAAGACAGTTTTCATGGAAATTTTCTCCTTTCACCTTTACTTGGGCTCTGGGGGTTGAGCAAGACATTGCCGGCTCTGCCTTCTGCTTAGGCCTTGGCATTCCCATCTCTAGAATGGGGATAACAAGGATTGTAAAGCTAGCTCAGCAGTTAAGGGTGTTAGCTATTCTTCCAGGACAACAAAGTATGTTGACGGACTCCCAGATGTCTTTAAGTCCAGCTCAGGTGATCTGACACCCTTTCCTGGCCTCTGTGGACAACTATATGCACACACACAAATAATAATAATAATAATAATAATAATAATAATAATAATAATAATAATGTCAATTTTTATAAATAAATAGATGGGCTGGAGAGATAGCTCAGCAGTTAAAAAGCACAGGCTGATCTTCCAGTGGACCCTAGGTTGGTTCTCAGCACACGGTGACTAACAACCATCTATAACACTAACTCCGGAGTATCTGACCTCCTCTTTTGGATTTTGAGGGTACTACACACGTGTGGTAGCAGACATATGTGCAGGCAAAACACTTACACAAATAAAAATCTTAAATACCCCCAAATTCAAAATAAATAAATAAAACATGGATAATAGTACATTCCCTCATGCTAAATTGATTTTTTTTTTTTCTGTGAACTTAAAAGAATAAGGCTAGGGCAGTAGTTTGGGTGGTTAGGCCCTAGCATGTTCAAGACCTCTAGATTAATCACCAGTTCTGGGGAGAAAGAAGGAGAAAACACCCAAAAACAACAAATATATACATATATATGTACGTATATGTGTGTATGTATGTATATATATGTATATATACATATATATATGTATAGAAAGAGAGAGAGAGAGAGTGTGTGTTATTATATGCCTACAATCTTAACACTTGGGAGACTTAGACAAGATAATCATGATATGAGACCAGCCTTGGCTACCTAGCCAGACCTTTAAAAAAAAAAAACCAAAAAACCAAAAACAAAAAACCCAAAAAACTAATAAAACAAAAACAAAAAAAACTAATAATAATAATAATAATTATGATAATTAGGTTTTTAAAGACTACTTCATGTAATATTATGAGGACTAAGTGAGACATTATATGTAAATTTAACACATGCCTACCCCATCCTCTGTGAGAGTTCAGCACACAGTAATAGAGTCATTCTTATTATTGTATAAAAGCAGCAGCAAGGCATGCAAGGTGACCCACCAGCACAGAGGGTCTGGGATTTGGTTGTGGGTATAACATAACTGGATTGTATATACCTCAGTTTCCCTATCTACAAAGTGCCCATTGCGCTGCCTGCCTTTTGTTCTTGTTGTGACTAGTTTTTGTCATATGTTAACTTTGCGGCAGGCCCTGCTGTCAGTTCCCTTTGTATTAGTTCATTCACTGTGTCCTACATGCTAGTTTTGCATATAAGGAAACTGGGACACAGAAATTGAGGGTCAAGCAGCTCGTCACACATGGAAGTGGCATTCCAAGCCCAGCCCTGTGCCCAGAGCCGGCCTTCTTCTACTGTTACCAGGAAACCTCAAATAATGCATCGATTCCAACTGTGCCTGGGGAGCAGGGAACATTGTGTACACATGACAGGTTGTGAGTACATACTCAGCATTGTGGTGTTTGGTCCTCAGCTGGGATCCTTAACCAAACAAGGCATGGAGTCAGGGAGCTGCTTGCTCTAGATAGATGGCCCCGAAGCCTTTGTCTCATAAGCTAGCACTTCTGTGATTGGGGAGCTAAAAAAGAAGTGTGATGGGTCCCTAAGCCCCACTACTGCACAGTGTGATCGTGGCCGGAAGCAGAACCCTTGCAGATGTAATCAAGTTGAAAATGAGTCTCTGGAATGGGCCCTCCCACATACTGCTGGTGTCCTTTCGCAAAGAAGTCTGGATACAGTCATGTTCTGAGGGAAGTTTCTGTGGAGACTCAAGCAGAGCCACGCCTTGGAGTGACACCAACAAAGCCAGCAGCCTCTGAGGCTACAGGAACTAGGAGCCAACCATGGAAAAGATGTTTCCCAGACTCCCCAGAGCAGGCAGAGTCTTGCGGACACACCTTGACCTCAGGCTTCCAGTCCCCACAACTGTGAGAGAAAATTTTCTGTTGTCCAAAGTCATCCAGTTGGTCATGATTTGCTATGGCAGCCTGGTGTGGCAGGCATTTATTTATTTTATTATAAATTTTATTTATTTGTTTTAATATATATATAGTATGTGCTTTTTATGTACATGTTCATGTGAGCATATGTGCGTGCGTGCATGCATGCGTGTGTGTGTGTGTGTGTGTGTGTGCACTATTGTTCTCTATCTTATTCTTGCAGATAGGGTCACTCATTAACCTGGTGCTCACCAGTTAAGCTAGACTCACTAACCAATGAGCTTTAGGAATCTTCAAGTATCACTGCGCCTCAGCAGACCTCAGACCATATTTTAAGTTGGCAGGCAGGCCTTCACTTTTCCTATCAACACCAGTTTCACAAGATTACATTCTGGTCGCCTGCCTGCCTGCCTGCCTGCCTGTCTGCTGGCCTGCCTGCTTTCCGTCTTCCCTGCCTTCCATCTTCCCTGCCTTCCTTCCTTCCTGAACAGTTGAAATATGGAACATGCAACAGTGGTACAGATCATTAGTGGATATCCAGCATGCCCGCATCAGTGTAAGCAAGGCCAAAGGACAAAGACATAAGCAGCACCCTGGAACTCTCCAGCTCCTTCCAACCACTGGCCAACAAAGGAGTCCCCAGCCTGACTTCTAACAGCACAGATCGGCTTTGCCACAGTACTCCGCGTCTGGATCCTTTGCTGCATATTATATTTGCGAGAATTGCCTGCATTTTGCATCGCAAGCCATTCATTCATTCTTAAAGTGTAGTCGAGTGCTCTATACTTCCAGATTGTGGAACACAATCAACAAGTGCAGAGAGAGAGAGAGAGAGAGAGAGAGAGAGAGAGAGAGAGAGAGAGAGAGAGAGGAGCTGGAGGGAGAGACGGTTGTCGGGGGTGGTGGGGGTGGGAAGGCGCGACAAAGACACAGGACTAAGTTATTAACACACAAAACACAGGCAGGGGGTGGGGGGGAGGAGTTGTTTCATTTTTAGATTGAATGCATTGTAATGGATCTGTTAAGAGCCACTTTCCTAAACCACTACCCCATCACGCCTGTTCCCCCCACCCTCATCTCTTTCCTTAGATTCCTAAAGTCCTAGTTGTCTCACACTAGGCTGTCTCTGTCTGACCAGATAGGAAGGGACTAGCAGATAAGTAGCTGTGTTCCATGTGAATGAGCCTGCCTCACCCCAGATACAATCTAGATGTTGGACCATCTCCAGTTGGCAGTATGGTCCCTGTGGCTTCAGTGGCTTCCTAGCCACCTTCACCCACAGCCAGAGAGGCTGCCTGTCTTACTCAACCCTTAGGAGTTGATCCACTCAGCCCCTCTGATGCTGATCTGAGTCTGCCTCAGGCCATCAGTGGCTGGAGGTAGACAGCAGTGGGGATGGGGGTGGGGCTCCCCTTTGAAACCACTGCAAGGAATCACTCCCCACAGCTTTCTCAGGCTTAGCTCTTCACCTGCAAGCACAGCTCGACTGCACCAAGGCTGTGTCCCTCCTCCTCATCTTTGCCAGACTATAAATCATGTCAATTTTTTCATACTCATCAACTTTTCTAGTTGGGGGGAGGCAGTCTCCCTTTTGCTGGGAACAATAACCTAATCCCAAACTGCAATTTTAGAGAAGCCCTAAGGCAAATCTGCAGGCCTGCTAGTCCTGAGCCTCAGCCCATATATGGTACAATCTCTGAGCCAACAGTAGACTAGACTATAATGCAACACAGCTGATTCACCAGCTGTCCTTCTTGCTCCCTAAGCTGTGCTAGCCCACTCCAGTTTCCAATGAGGTCGGCACGGCATCCATAACAAAAGGTTAAGAACGCTAAAGCGCAGGGGGACTTTGTGCTCTGGGGGGGGGGGTGGGGGTGGGGGTGTCTCTGCAGTTTACTATTCAGTTCTTTCTAGGATCCCAATTTTTGGGAGGCTGTGCTTTCTGGAACGTAATAGAATAATAACAATCTGTTATCTTGTGGGAGTGCTGGGAGCTGAGAGGACAGGAGACACAGCAGAGATGCCTTGCTCAAGCCCAATTGCGGCAGAGCTCAATTCTGAACTGGAAGCAGCCGGAGAGCCCCACCCTCACCCTAGGCAGAGGTCAGTTTTTACAACCCAAAACTGGGGCAGTAGCTATTTTGTTCAGTCTCCGCCTTCAAGTGTGTTTTCTTCATTTGGGTTTTTGCAAAGTATGAAGGATTGAACCAAGCGGTCCTCACACAGCAAAAACAACTCAAGCCTGGGTTGCCAGCTTGTGGGAAAGCTCTTGAGAAGATAACCACATTTTTTTTTTTTTTTTTATATCCCAGCCTCCCCACCACAGCATGCCTACTGAAAAGCAACCCATTATATTAGAATCTACTAGTAGCATGCTGAGACTGGCTCAATCCAGTTTACCAATCTTGTTATATTTTCAGGAACTTTGCAAACAGGCTGTTAAACATAATTATTACAAGGTTGAATTACACATAAATTACAATTGCATAAATGAGATTTAAAACAGCTATAGCTGACAAAATGTTATGTGAGTAAAGGCATTTGCCACTAGGCTGATGATCTGAGTTTGATTTCCCACCTAGACCCATGCATTGGAAAGACAGAACCAAGTCTACATCGTTGTCTTTGACCATTTTATGTGTGCTATGACACACACACACACACACACACACACACACACACACACGATTTAAATTTTCAATAATTTTAAACAGCTGTAGAAAGACTGGGGAGATAGCTCAGTTGTTAGGAGCACTTGCTACACAGTCAGAGACAAGGCCTCACTCTGTATCCTAGCCTGACCTCAAACTTACCCGCCATCATCCTGAGGGCTATCATTGCAGATGTGAATTGTCACATTCTGGCTGGCTAACAGCGTTTCTGATTAAAGGACTAGAAATGACAGGAGCACTAAGGACTAGCAAGAGAAGAGAGAAGGGCCAGTGGTGTAGTGCATGCGGAGATACAAGGTTAGGTCCCAGCTATAACTGAAAACACAGGGGTTTCACTTAGCCATTAAAGAGGGCACCAGAAGTAAGAAGTAGGAATCTTAGTTAAACTTTGGAATGATGAACATATTGGTGCTGTAACAGACTTAGAATGCTAGGTTGAGCAGGAGACTAAAGACCATGTGGCAAATCAAGGCATTAGTGGAATAGACCAATGATAAAGGGATTGAATCTCTCAGCTGGGAGAAAGTCAACTACCAGGGCTAGAATATTTAACTAATAAACAAAGGCTACTTGAGCATCTCACAAGAGTCTGGAAATGATGGTTGAATTGGATCAGTGCTCAGCACTGCCATCAGTGGGCCAAACTCTTCATTCTGATATGGTCACTGCTGTGGCTGGTAGTCAGCTTTCACTTCCGTGGTTGACTCCCTATGGTCATAAGACATCTGTCACAACTCACAACATCTTGAAGCAAAGCAGATAATGCCTGGGGGGAAATCCAAACACCTCCGTAATCAGGGAACAATGCTTTCCTCCCAGTCCCGATCAATTTCCCAGAATGGCTCACACACTTTAGTAGACAGTTAGTAGACAGAATAGCCTCCTGCAAACTCCTGTGGTTTCTATTGTTAAGTTGTGTTTGTCGTGGTTACTGAGAAAGCAATGTAAAAGTGATGAACGTGGGCCACTCCGAAAGCCAATGATGGCATAACTGTCGGACCCTGCTGTTAAGGTCAAAGGTTGCCATTCCTGGAAAGTCCCTGAGCTTGGTGCTAAAAAAATGGACTCAGCTGGGTTCCCTCGGCCTGATCTGGGGAAACCCCAGATGCTCTAAGGAGTGTCACATAGCCCTCAGGAAGAGGCCTAAAGCTTTCCATGTAAAGAAGCCTGTTGAGTATGCACCCGGGGATTCCCGGAAATAACCTCCCTTTGCTAATAAGATGCCTTAGTATCTTGGCTTTGAGCCAATGACCTTTTCCCACGCCTCTAACCATACCTAGAGTTGGTCCCCCACCCCCACTGCCCATAGGATAATTAAGTACTGCATTCCCTGTCTTATGATAGGACGCTGGGGCTGCATGTAAATGAAGTATCCCTGGTACTCCTGGCCCCAGACAATCAAACACTTTCACCATCGAAAACCCTTCCACTGCCCAAGGTTTAGTGTCCCTGATTCACAAAATAATCTCCCTCTCTCTCTCTCTCTCTCTCTCTCTCTCTCTCTCTCTCTCCTCTCTCCCCCTCTCTCTCTCCCTCTCTCTCTCCTCTCTCTCTCCTCTCTCTCTCTCTCTCGCCTCTCTCTCTCTCCTCTCTCTCTCTCTCTCTCTCTCTCTCTCTCTCTCCTCTCTCTCTCTCTCTCTCTCTCTCTCTCCCTATATTCCTCCACCAAGATCATTTGAGGCTTCTCATTTATCATTTATTCTGGGACCCGAAGGAGTCGACCATCCCGGGCATGGGTGCTGGCCAGGCAACCATAGCTGCCTGGGTGTAAAGCCTGCCTGACCACTTCGAGCTCAGTGCCCATGTGCAGGAAGGCAAAGCAGCTGCCAGACTTCTGTTCCTGCCGTGAACCACCAGGCACAGGTGTCCGCCCTGCACCCTCTACCGTTAGCATGGCGGCTTAACTGAAGTACCGTTACACTGTGGCATCACCGCCAGCCGCCTTTGGAACTCCGCAGTTGCACCAGCAATCTCATTAAGAAGAGCTGCACTCGGGAGACAGAGGCAGGCGGATCGCTGTGAGTTCGATGCCAGCCTGGTCTACAAAGTGAGTCCAGGACAGGCAAGGCTAACACAGAGAAACCCTGTCTCGAAAAACCATTAAAAAGAAAACACACACGTACACACAAGAAGAGCTATTCGTAACACAGTGGAAAAACTTTTCCGCATCCCTGGTAAGACCAAGAGTCTTGTACACAGATCCCTCACTCTGCTTGCTTGAGCTGTTCTTAAGGGAAGCAGAACCTGGGACTCTGAGGTTCCATCCATTCTGCCTAGAGGACAGCTATGCTCAGTCCTTCTCTCGAGAGAAGTACAGGTGCTCAGCCCGGCAGTGGTGGGAAAGACAGAATGCCCTATAACCACATATAGTTTAGACCAACTAGGATTTGCCTGGGATTGGAATGGCAGGCTCAATTCTGTGCATGTGATGATGTCAACTCTCAGTTAAAGCTTGAGGGCAGATAGGTGAAAGATTGGGAATCAACATTAATAAGCGTGCCAGGCAGGCTGAGGAGCAGCAAGTGAGGTGAGGTCCAGGACAGACGTGCCAGGTGCATTTGTGTATCTTCTGTTCTGGTTGTCATTAAAACCTTCAAACATCCCCCATGGTTACGACTAAGGGACGCCTTAAAGTACCCAGAGATCACTCCATAACCCGGAGACCCATCCTTATCCTGGGAGGAAAAGTCTAAGAATGGTGGTACCAGTTCCCAGGCTCTGGCTGAGCAGCTGGCACAGGAGTCTGGAGAATGATGTTTATTATTATACTTTATTAAATATGAGATGTCTTCAGTTGTGACAGATGATATGATTACATTAATAAAGCAAAAAAAGGGAGCCGTCAATATGGCTTCCTGAGCAAAAAGCATGCAAGCTTGACAGACATAAGTTTGATCCCCCAGAACCTGGGTAAGGATGAAAGAAGAGAACAACTCCCCCAAAAAGCTGTTTGCCTTGTGATCTCTATACTGTGGAACTTGCACACACACCTAAAATGCATACAAAATGAACATACATATACACACAGGGATAATAAATAGAAATAAACCATTTTATTATAATTTATTCACATTCCATCCCCATTGCTATCCCCTCACTTGTATCTTCTTGTTCCCACCCTCCCTCCTTCTTCTGCCCTACACCTCTAGGTGGGGGGTTCCTCCCCCACCATCTGACCACAGCCTATCAGGTCTCATCTGGATAGCCTGCATCCCCTTCTTCCGTGTGCTCACAGGGCCTCCCCACCAAGGGGAAGTGACCAAATCATGGGTAGCATAGTTCACGTCAGAGGCAGTCCCCAGTCTTCCTACAACAGTGGAGAACCATTGGCTAGATCTGGAATATTACTCAGCTACTAAAAACAAGGAAATCTTGAAATTTGCAGGCAAATGGATGGAACTAGAAAAGATCATCCCGAGTAAGGTAACCCACATCCAGGAATGTTCTCTACACTGAATCCTAGTCCCAGCCACCTCCCTCCCCACGACCTTTTACCATGCAATAAAAATCTATAACTTTGATAATGATTGAAACAATACAAATTTCAAAGCAAACCCAGTTGATTTTTTAGGGGAAAAGTATCATTTTTTAAAAAGTTTGCCTTTATTTTTAATGAGTGTGTGTGTGTGTGTGTGTGTGTGTGTGTGTGTGTGTGTGTGTGTGCGCGCGCGCCAGGGGAATATGTGTGCATGTTTGCAGGTATCTGATGCAATCAGAGGATCTCCTGGAGCTGGGGTTTTAGGGGGTTTCAGTGCTGGGAACTGAACTCCTGTCTTCTGTAAGAGAAGTATGGTGCTCTTGTCCTTTGAGCCATCACTTTAGCCCCGTCTCCATTTCATAACCGCATTTACAGGATGATTACTGCTGCCCTTCAGGGCTAGACCCCCCCCTCGTTCTCAAGACCTGTCCAATCCTATGGTCTTAACTTCCACACCTGTTCCATCAACTTCCTTCCCTTCACTCGCCTCTTGCACAGATGGCACCTGTGTTTTCTTGAATGTCTGAGACAACTTCACCTTGAACCTTGAATGCCCACAGCTGACGGCTGAGATAATTCCTTGACCTTGGTGATCCTGTCTCTCAACAAATCCATGAAGCTGGGCTCCTGTGGGCACTTGGTCTTATGATGGCCACGAAGATGTTCTTAGGTGTTTTTAAAGGGCGACTCTGGGAAGCCCTGTGTCCAGTAGGACCTGGACTGATGATAAACTCCAGCTGCTGCTGTTGTCTGAGGGTAGCTTGCTTTTTTCTATTGAGGAGCTCATGTGTGTCCGTCCTCACGCACAGCGCACCCTGTGCTTTGCCCATTCCTAATGGGTGAGTCCTCGTTGTCCATCAGCGCCCTGAGACTGGTGGGGTGCAAAGGGCCAACCAGGCCTGCCTCAAGGGCTTGATCTGGAGAGAGGGAATATTGCACAGAAGGGAGCGATTTGGTTCCTTTTATCCCTTTGCTTGTGCTTGGCCCTGAGTCCAGAGACATCAGAAATTGTTCTGAGCGCTTTTAACTTTGGGACAAAGCATCCTAGCTATGAAGAGGACCTGAGGAAAGCATTTCAAATCCCATTACTTTTCTGATAAGGAAATGGAGGGCTGGAAAAAGAAGGGTTGGGCTCACGTAACTCGTTTGAAGGGTGACAGGACTGGCCTGGAATTCAGCCATGAACAATAGTGCAGAGCTCCTTCCCTGGGGAACACTCAGCCTGTCTCACTGACCTAGTCCCTCAGGTAAGTTCTCTTATTGTATAGTCACCGACTGCTGAATTTGGTGCTGGTTACATTTATTTTTTATTATTTATTTTATTTTGTTTTTTAGTTTTTTGAGACAGGGGTTCTCTGTGTAGCCTAGACCAGGCTGGCCTCGAACTCAAAGCGATCCACCTGCCTCAGCCTCCCAAGTGCTGGGATTAAAGGCATGTGCCACCACGCTCGGTGGTGCTGGTTACACTTAAAAGCCTCTTGTGAAGGGTTTAGGCAACTGCTGCCTGCTGGTGATTGCTCCACAGAGAGTGGCTGTCAGCTTTGTGATTTCTTTCCTGCCTTCTCCTAGAGCTCCTGTTATAGCATGATTTCAGGAGTTGAACTCTGAGAATTAAAGGTAGAGAAATCTATGGAATTTGTTCTTCTTTCTAATCTCAAAAAAAAAAAAAAAAAAAAAAAAAATATCAGCAAATCATTTCTGTTCCAGCCAAGAGGGATCTGAGATGGTCGGTGATAGCGCAGAGGTTCCATGGGAGAGGTACTGGATTCTGGCTGCAGAGACAACATCAGCAAGGCTGGGAGAGGGGGGAGGCCTTCTTGGGACAGTTGAGTGTGGCGAGAAGGAGAAGGGCATCTGTGAGCCTTGCAGGCGCCTAGGTTGAGGCACTTGGCACATGAATGGGGAGGGGAAGGCCAGGAAGGGGGATGTGACGTCACCATTTACCGCTATAAAGGAAGGAGGTTCAGAGAGTATGAAAAGAACCATTTTCTGTGGGGCTCAGGAAGGGCCTCTCTCAGGGGATTTCCTAGCCGGGGCTCCAGGCCTTGGCTGCCTTCCCAGGGAAAGGTGGTGCTTGCTATGGGGACCCGCACACTGCGGGGCTGTAGTTCACAGGCAAATGGTGCCCACTCCGTTTTCTGGACTGCGGGCTGCCCGAGCCTTGTTCCGCTGGGAACAAACAAGCTCTTTCTTTGAACCATACATTTCAGATTATTTTGAAAGAAGGTACACCGAGGGGAGGACAGATGTAGAAGAGAAGCCGTGGAAACTGTTAATAACGCTGGAGCAAGCGGGGGTGGGGGGTGGGGGGAGAGGGGGCAGGGGCGGCATAGTTTCTGAGCCTTAGCACAGGGTGTAGTGTAGCAATGGTTGGTGGCCAGCTCCAGGCCAAGGCCACAGGGACAGGGCACCTCATAGTTCCGTGTGCTCTAAAGCAAGACCTCCTTGGAACACAGCAACTTCAAAGGAAATCATAGCACCCCTGACTGCAACTCCAATGAAAAACTCAATTACATACTATGGAAAAGGAAAGCATATCTCAACCATTGAGGATACGATAGGATGTGCAGGGCCCAGAGTTCTGTATACACGGCGAAAACAGGGAAATCTCAGAAACAAGGTACACTTTCTGTGAGTGTGGCCGGGATTTCTGATGGGAGTGATGGGAACGTGGTCCGCTTTCATTGAGGATAATAAGTAGCGGGGAGTCCTTGCACATCTGTTCAGGCAAGATAATGATAACATTAGTGGAGGTATTGTGCTGTAGACGCCATCTGCTTTTCAATCCCTCTCACCCGCTGCTCTTTTCAACTTTACTCTTTCCCTGTCTTTTCTCTCTCTCTCTCTCTCTCTCTCTCTCTCTCTCTCTCTCTCTCTCTCTCTCTCTCTCTCTCTCTCTGCTTCCTGCCTCCTTTGTCGCAGTTCCCTTTGTACTCTTTCTTTCTTACCTTTCCCACAGCTTTCCTCTCCCTCTCTCTCCATCTCATCTGTTCTCTTTTCTCCTTCCTTATTTTATTCTTCTTTCTTTTGTGATTCTGAGGAAAGGTCTCATTATGTAGCTCAGGCTGGCCTCCGACAACTCTCAATGATGCCCCAGGGGTTTCAAACACAAGCCAGCCAACTCTGATTTCCTCTTTTCTTTTCTTGCCTTGTCTTGGTACCCTGCTCAGTTTGTTTAAAATGCACTGGACAAAGCGAGGAGTTCTCATCGAAATCAGGAGCAGGGGCTGCTGGGAAGTTGTTGAGACCAGGGACTGGCTGCCCAAATTCACGATAAAAGTCAATCTTGAGTTCTTCCTGACAATGATACTACTTGGAAGACCCTTGCCTTGATGGGAGGTCATGGCACATGCCTTTTAATCCCAGCACTCGGGACTTAGACGCAAGAGGATCTCTCTGAGTTCAAAGCCTGCCTGGCCGACAGAGTGAGTTCCAGGATAGCTAAGGCAGAAAAACCTGTCTCGAAAAAAAGGAGGGGGTGGCACTGGAGAGACGGAAGACCCTTGCCTCTCTTTCAGGGAGACTGCGTCTTAATCAAAGAACTATCTGGCCCTTCCCCACATTCAGCCTCCTCAATAAAGAGTCAATCAAGACAGGCAGCAGTAGTTTGACCAGCTAGTTCTCACCAAAGACAAAACAGACAAAGTTTAATGGGTTTGCTTCTTTCTTTGTCTTGGTTGTGAGCCTGGCCTTTAATGGCTGAGCCATCACTCTAGGCCAGGTCTAACGGTTTTAAACACCCAGGATTTGTGTATTATCACTGGGATCTCCTGGATGCCAAAATAATTATTTTACTTAGTTAGGTTGCTTTTTGTTTTTTGTTTTTTTGTTTTTTCTTTTATTTGTCGTGTTGGTCTGGTTTGGCCTTAGGTTTGGTGTTTTTGGTTTTTGGTGTTGGGTTGGGTTGGGTTCGGTTTTGGCTTTGTGACAGAATCTCACTCTGAAGCCTAAGCCTGGTGGGGAACAAACTATGCAGCTCAGACTGCCTTTAAACGTGAATCGATACTACAGCTCCGGCCTCTGACGTGTTGGCATTACAGCCAGGAGCTACTATGCCAAGCTTAATTAGCTTATAATGTCATTTTAACTTTAGCACATAAACCAAAGTCAAAATGTGGGTTGCGCTTAGTATCAGTAGGAGTGCCTCTTATGTGCTTCCTTCCTTCCTTCCTTCCTTCCTTCCTTCCTTCCTTCCTTCATTGTCCATTTCATCTGTAACACACAGGCTAGAACTGGCTGCTTCCTGAGGCTCACAGATAGAAACCAGTGACTCCTGCCTTTCAGGTTTAGGGTCCACCCTAAGCCAGATTTCAGTTAAGCCTAAATATGGCTTTGGTCCTGGACATGCTTCCTGAGGGAAAACAGAATCCTTTGAGGTCCCTACACTATCAAGCATTCTGGCTATCATTGTGAAAATATGGATTAGTACACACGGATCCGATCTGACAGCTCTTCCACATATCCAACTGCCCTTCATTTTGCCATCTATTTACTCATTTATCTATGTAGTAGCTGATCTCTACCTAGCTATGTACTCATCCATATACATCTGTCTACCCACCCAGCAATCCCTCATCCATCTCTCTCTCTCTCTCCCTCATCTATCTATCCAACTCTCTCAATATATATATGTATATGTAACCATACATTTATAACTTCTTTTTATTCATCTATTCATTTATCTATCAGTCTCAGGCTATACCTAGGTAATTACTTTAAAAGTTATCAGTGCAGAACAGAACCTGGTAGCTTGCATACAGTGCCCATACATTATACTTCCCAACTAAATATTTTCCCAGCACCGGGCAGAGGCAAGGTGAGAGCAGACATGATAGGATAAATGTGGAGGGCTGCTGGTAACTAAAGTCCACAAGGGACACACAGCTTTAGTCAAGATGGCATCTAAGTTTCCCTGCAGTCTAAAGGGAGCCGGTCAGAGAGCTGGCAGGCAGGCACATTTTATCAGGGCAGCTCTAAGAGGCCTCTTACTGCAGCTTCTCCTCTGCATGACAGCCCACCCCCACCGCATCATAATGCTGACCATTTCTTACTTTCTCCTTCACTATCTTCATTTATTACTGAGGATAAACAGTTTATCAGGCAGATTTAAGTTCCCAATCTGTTGTTTGGCTTTTCTTTTTTTTTTTTCTTTTTACATCTGTTAAAAATGATCCCACAAGTTGGAGAGCTGCGCGTCTGGAACTGTTTCCCAGCTTCACGGATGTATATTAGTATTTTCCTGGGAACTCGGGCTGAAGTTTACTCACCTCTAATGTAGAGTCTCATTCTTTTCTAGGGATATAATGCTCTTCCCATCAGGCAGTACAGTTCTTAGTCACCTGGACTTTATCTGGAAAGGGGAAGTGAGGCACAGTGGCTAGAGCCCTGGAGCCGTCAGGAGAGCGCTTCCCTTAGTCTGGTACTGAGTCACTAGGCTCTGCTAGACAAGGAAGTTCATTTGTCAGAGTAAATGCAGATGCAGAGAGAGGAGAGGGCAGCACTGGATGCAGTCAATGTGGGAGCCACACACCAGATTGCAGGGGTTCCTGCTTGCAGTCAGCGCTCCAGGTCTTTATTAGTAACAGCAGACTTCTGGGTCCATGTTTTTCTAAGCATGGGGTCTTAATTGAGGGATGGGGAGCAACTACCTACATTATCATTAATGTTGCTTGTAACAGGCAGTTTGAGTAATAACAAAAGCAGACCAATTTTCAGTCCACTTTAATGTAAAAAAATGTAGCTTTACAATTTTAGGTTTATAGAAAAGTTGGAAAAATAGTATGGAGAGTTCTCATATGTCTGTCTTTAAGTTTACACAGCCATTGTGCATGAATCAAAGCAGACACCTACACATGATCATCCAAACTACAGACTTTATGTGGCGTCCTCTGGTGTTTCCAATATTCCAATACAGTATCTCCTCTACTGCAAGTTAGTTCAAGAATTACATTACATTTACAGGATTATTGCTGTTTAGAAATCCTTAACATACCTTCCTAACAAAGCCTCATTACAGCCTTGGGAGATGACCACTCCCCCCATCCTCTGATCCTCATTATCCCGTTAATTCCTGTAAGTTGTATTACTTCAAGCCAGAGGACTGATTAGCCCACTCACTGGTCTTGGAGACTTTAATCAAGTCTGCCAGTGCTTGCTCTAGGACTGAATTTGGCCAATGACTTACAGGAAGTCTGGAGTTCCTGGGTAAGTTCCCTTCAACCACCACTCAAATTACTCCTTCCCTTCTTGTCTGAATTTTGAGCCTTATTGTTTGAGTTACCCTTTGTTGAAGGACAGAATGCTGGGAACTGGTGCAGCTAATTTATAACCATGACGGACAAACTTGAGACAGAAGCAAATATGATATAGGGAGACTCTTATCTTAGATACATTATTTATTCTCTGGAATGAACTAACTCCTGACTTTTTCTTACATGAGGAAATGAATTTTCCTCTTTGGTGGGGAACCTACAGTTACTGACAGCTAGTGGAAACCCTCCCTCACCAAGAAAGCACTCTCTGCATGGGTTAGACATAGCGCCCCTACATATGTAGCAGATGTGTAGCTTAGTCATCACATGGATCCCCAAACAATTGGTTGGGGGCTGTTGCCCGCCTTTGGATCACTTTCCCATAGCTGGACTACCTTGTCTGTCCTCTGTGGAAAAGGATGCTCTCAGTCCTGCTGTAATTTGATGTGCCAGGGTGAGTTGGTACCCTTAGGGACCTCCCCTTCTCTAAGAAGAGGAAGAGGGGGAATGGGGGAGGGGGTGGGAGGGTGCGACTGGGAGGAGAGAGGGGCTTTGGTCAGGCTGTAAAGTGATTAAATAAATTAATGGAAAAAAATGAACAAACAAACAAAAGCATGCTCTGAGGCTGGGAGTGAGCACACCTTTAACCCTAGCACTCAGGAGGCAGAGGCAGGCAGATCTCTATGAGTTCCAGGCTAGCCTGATCTACATAGTGAGTTTCAGGACAGATGGGACTACATAAGGAAACACTGCCTCTCTCCCTCCCCCTAAAGCATTCTGTGCTTCATATAGACATCTAGAAGAAGAGATCAGTTTTTTTTCTTATAGAGCCCACAGCAGAAGCATCTCTTATTCAATCATGAATTCAACACTTGATAGGACAGAGATGTGCACACCTAATGCAGGGGGGAAGCTTGGTGCTAGCTAGGAGGTTAGCATAAGGTGCTATCGATGCCCCAAGACTGGAGCACAGAAACTTAGTAAAGGCAGCAGTACAACTGTCTTGAAGGATGCATACCTTCTAGGCAAAGGGACAGGGACCATAGGCACAGAGGCAAATGAAAATGTGGGGATTGGCAACCATACAGTCCCTTATAGAAAGTGAAATCTGTCCAATTTCGATAACTTTTAGTTGTCTTATTGCTTTTCATGCGTTTATACAGTGAATTTTAGTCACGTTTACCTCCTAGTCCCTCCCTTATTCCTTTTTCGCCCCTGCTGGAACCCTTCTTCCCGACAAATCCTTCTGCTATTTTGAGTCCTCTTTTTGTATGTGGCCCCTTAAGTTTAATAGAAGCTGTTCACTGAATGTGGCCAGGAGGCTAACTCCTGGAGCTAAGACAACTTACCTGTGGCTACACCACTGAGAAAATGGCAGCCCCTTCCAACTACCATTAGTTGCCAACAGTCCCTCTGAGAGGAGTGAGGCCTCATGGCCCCTCCCTCACCCATAGTGAAATGGGTCCTATCTTTTTTCTTTCTTTCTTTCTTTCTTCCTGGGGGGGGGGGTTCATGACAGAGTTTCTATGTGTAGCCTTGGCTGTCCTGGCCTCACTTCGTAGAACAGGCTGACCTCAAACTCACAGAGATCTGCCTGCTTCTGCTTCCCCAAGTGCTGGGATTACAGGTGTGCATCACAGTGCCTGACAATGGGTCCAAGCTCGTACAGGTCTTTTGCAGGTAATCACAGCTGCAAAGAATTCATAAGCACAACCACTATGTCATACCCAGAAGGCATCTTTTTTGGCACATCTCCCCGATCTCAACTCTTATGTTCTTCCCACCCTCGTCTGTGATAGTCCCAGAGCTTCTGAAGGGGTGATTAGAATACCAGTCAAATTGGTAGCAGCTGTCACTGGGTTGGCACAGTGGGATCCCTGGAGCTTACCTGATATACTTATCACAAGTATCAGTGTGGTCCAGCACCGGGAGCTAGGTACTGAGACCCTGACTCAAGTGCCTGAGTCCGGGTGCAGTTATCCACTAATTATGTGGCCCCTAGTCATGTGTATGTCTTGGAACAGCCACAGGAGGAGGTTGCCAATCACTGCCATCCTTGCTCACAGGGCTCTCGCAAAGTGCAGTGTGAGTGTAAGGGGTTGTTATTCCCTCTGCCTCCAGAGGTAACTGCACAGCTGCCTACTCTGAGGTCCCTCTTCTGTATCAGAGTTTTCCTTCTCTTTAAAACAATTTATTTGGGGTGGGGGGAGAATGTTCTCATTCAGTAATCCTGTCTAGCCTAGAAATATTCAGTAACCCAGGCTGGCCTCAAACTCATAACAATCCTTCTACCCTAGTCTCCTCAGTGCTTTAAAATTTCCCATTGGTTCACAACAATCTCTAATGTGATCTAACGTCCTCTTCTGGCCTGCAGGTGTACATGCAGAACATTGTATACATAATAATAAATAAATAAAATATTTTTTAAAATTCCCATTGTTTCAGACAAAAGTCACAATCCTTTGCATGGTTCTCAAAATGTCTTAAAAGTCCAATTCCATCTCCAAATTTATCTCCCAGTTTCTTCATTTGTTCTCTCTCTCCCTCCCTCCCTCTCTGGGTTTGTTTGTTTGTTTGTTTGTTTTGTTTCACAAGAACATCTACCTGAGTAGTTCAGGCTGTTCGTGAAACCCCAGGGCTTCTGCTTCAGCCTCCAGAGTGCTAGGTGAATAGCCATGCCCTTCCACACACAGCCTATATTCTCTCTCTTTAAAAACGAGTGCCAGGGGGCTAGAGATTTGGCTCAGAGGTTAAGAGCCCTGTCTGCTCTTCCAAAGGTCCTGAGTTCAATTCCCAGCAATCACATGGTGGCTCACAACCATCTATAATGAGATCTGGTGCCCTCTTCTGGCCTGCAGGGGTGCATGCAGGCAGAACACTGTATAAATAATAAATAAATAAATCTTAAAAAAATAAAAATAAAAATAAAAACGAGTACCAAAGAAAGACCCAGCCCAAATTTCCCCCTCTTCCTCAAGCATGATTAGAATGAGTCTTTACACTCAGAGTGTACCTATTCCAAGTCAGCAGAGCCACCGCCATCCCATTGAATTGTTAATGATGTCTTTATCTCCTAAACAACACTGTAAACTCCAGCAATGTGTACTAGTTATCTGTTGCTACAAAACAAATGGCAAGATTCAGTGACTTAAGATATCAAACTATTATTATCTTATCATTGCAGTGGGCCAGGAATTTAGGTGTGGCTGACAGAGGCTGTTTACAGGCTGTTGGGCAATAGGCTAGCTACAGGATTCACAGGGTAGGACAGTCTTCTTCCAGGGTAGCTCCCTCCCATGCATGAAGTCAGTGCACTGCTGACAAGAGGTCTCAGAGGTTGCCGTGTGATTTCTGCTACAGGTCTTTGAGTAGTCACCAAATATGACAGCTGGCTCCTCCCAGAGACACTGATCCAAGCTGAAGGACAAACCAGAAAGGCCTTTTGAACCTAGTATTAGAGGTAAAACAAAACCGAAACCACCACTCATAGCAGTTTCTGTTAGAAGTAACCCTGCTAAGCCTAGCCCACATTCAAGGGACCAGGAATTAGCTGGATCTGAAGACGTGTGAAACCACAGCACCCGAACTGTCATATATGTCTTTGCTATCATTAACTAGCTGTGTCTGCCAAATGCTAGGTGCTCCATGGACATTGGAAAGGAAATGGCTAATGCATAGGATAATAACAAAAGCAGGGACATTTATGGGTGATTTGTGTGTGGGGGTCACATGTAGTATAGAAAGATGAAGACGGGGGACTGCTAAGACAAATTTTGAGATGAGGCTTTACAGGACCCCATGACTGAGTGAATAAGAAGGCTTGGGAATGGGCTTGCAAAATTCCTGCAAAATGCAGGACGCTGTCAATTCTTAGTATTAAGAGTGTAGACCGGAAGTACTGGGAAATGTTTAACCCGTTGTTTTTGTTAAAGATGTCTTGGGGAACTTGGACTTAGAGATGGCTGTGATGGTTTTTGGCACTTGATCCACAAGTGTCAGTGTGGTTGCTCAATTAGACTGCAAAGGGAAGAGCTGGCATATTTATAAATGGGGAGGTTCTACTGTCTGTTTCCCATGGTTCTGGATGGGCACCATTACTCATTCAAAGGAGATTCCTACAAATTGTGAAATGTATGTATGGCTTGGGCTGCATCACTTCAAACAGTAGGGTTCCAGTTTTCACTTTTAAGAACTCAGCTCCCCAGGACTCAGGGTAATGGGCACAGCTGCAAGTTGACCATTTGGGCATTTCCACATAGAAAGTCAAGGCGATCCGGTTCTCTTAATCTTCCTGTGCACAAATAGACTTCAGACTGTCCCGAGGCTGGGGGCCAAATTTCAGAAGAGTCTTGACTGGGGAGATGACTCAGTGAGAGATAGCACATGCTGTGCAAGCAGAAAGACCTGACCTTGAATTCCCAGAATCCATGTAAAAACTGGCCACATAACCGGAGCATTTCTACCAGGAAATGGGAGGTGGAGACAGAAGAGTGGTGTCTGGAAGCTTAGAGAAGAAGCTAGCTCGGCATACCCAGTGGAAAACTCAACAAAAAGAGAGACGTTGAATCAAACAAGGTCGAAGGTGAGAGAGGGTTGATACCGGAGGTCGCTGGAGGGAATGCCTGCATCAAAATACATGAACACGTGAATTCATACATACACACACACACACACACACACACACACACACACATACACATACACACACACACACGATGTGCCAGTCGATCAAACAAGGCTTAGTGCAGTATAGACATTAATATATCTGTTAGTTTCCCTGGAAGTTAAAAGACCCGGGGCTGTCTGCTAAATAGCGCACAGTATAGAATACAGGAGCTAAATTTCTTTAGCAACTTCATTCAGTTCCAATTACCTTCAGACTGCCATTTTTGCAAACTCATATTTACTCAGCAGTGAAATACCTGCGGAACTGCTTTAGAAAAAGAAATTAAACATTTCTTTGTTCATTTTGCATTTCTGTACATTTAGAAGTGATTAGTTGTTCCTTTATTACTGGCAGGATTAAATCCATTATTTACCAGTATAATTTATTTTAAAAGACCTTTGTCCTTCCGGAAGGTTTTGTTTTTGTTTTGTTTTGTTTTTTTTGTTTTGTTTTCGAGACAGGGTTTCTCTGTGTATGTGGCCTTGGCTGTCCTGGTCTCACTTTGTAGACCAGGCTGGCCTCACAGTGATCCATCTGCCTCTGCCTCCCAAATGCTGGGATTAAAGGCGTGCGCCACCACGCTCGGGTCTGGAAGTATTTTAAAAACCTAATATTAAATAGAAACTTCAGACGAGAAAGTTCTTTTGTATTTCTTCTGTACTTATTCTTCTACTTTTGATCAATTAATACTGACTGTAGTAGATCTTGAGTGAGCCTTGGAAAACTAGTTCAGGGTTAAGTGAGGGGCTATCTGCCCTCCATTGTAAAGTAAGCTCTACTAGGACAGGGCCTTTGGTTAGCTGCCTGCAGCTTCTGAGCTCTTGACCCTAGCCCTGTGCAAGCCCTCAAACATTGGAGTAGCCAAGCATTCATTTAAGGTCCAGCGCAGGGCTGAGGCCAGCGCGAAGCTTCCCGCTACAAGCTCTTCCTGCGGGAAGCTGGGCGCGAGGAGGAGTAGGATCCTGGCCCACTTCCTGTCCGGCTGGGCGGGCGCCGCCTCCTCCCGGAGACGGAGGACAGGGTTTCCATTCCTGCGTTTCGGCGAGGTTCACGGGCGGAGCGCACCCCGGCAGAGCGCACCTAGGAAGAGCGCACCCAGGCCGAACGCTCCTGTCCCGGCTGCGGGCGAGGCGCGAGGGTTAAATGCTCGCCCAGGGGGCGTGGTCGGTGGCGCAAGCCAAAGAACTGGGGGGGCGGGACAAACGGAGGAAGGGGGTGTGGCCAGAGGCGCGCGCCTTTGCGGCCTTGGGGTGGCACGGACTGAGGAAGGGGGTGTGGCCAGAGGCCCGCGCCTGTGCTGCAGCTGCGAGGAGAGGGCTGTGGCCGGGGGCGGGTTCCGGGCGTCAGGCCGGGGGCGGGGCGGGCGGAGGAAGGGGGCGGGGCCCGAAGTTGTTCCGCGCTGGGCAGCGGGGCTGGCGGGCGGACCGGGCCGGGCCGGAGAAGTTTTCGCTGCGGCTGCTGAGCGAGGGTGCGGGGCCCCGCAGGCAGTGCACGCCGGCTGCCATGGCTTTCCGTAGGAGGACGAAAAGTTACCCACTCTTCAGCCAGGAGTTCGTCATCCACAACCATGCAGACATCGGCTTCTGCTTGGTGCTCTGCGTCCTCATCGGGCTTATGTTCGAGGTGAGTAGAGCGGGGAGGGGTTGCTGTAGGGACAGGCGGTCCCAACTCCCGTGCTCCCCGGCGCAGACAGGGGTTCCGGACCTCATCTGGGCTGGAGCCCGCCTGGCTGTCCCGCACGTTATCAGCACCTCTGGCTTTGTGCACTGTATCCACCCTGGCCTGGACCTAGGGCAGTCCAGACAGCACCCCTAGCTCCTCACTGTGAAGGCCTTGCCATGCTCTGTCGCCCCCTTGGGCACCCACTGTATCCTGCAACTCTCTCTCTCTCTCTCTCTCTCTCTCTCTCTCTCTCTCTCTCTATCTAGCGCTCCTCCTCTCTCCCTCCCTCCCCTCCCTCCCTCCCTCCCTCCCTCCTCCCTCACCGTCCCCCACTCCAAACCCGTGCCTGGCCTCGAACCAATTTCAGCTCTGCCTTCCTGGCCTCAAGATTGGGGTTTCCTTTCTGGTGTCTGGGTGCCAAGCTGGGAGACTCCCAGACCCGCAGTAATTGCACAATTCCCCCCTCCTTCTCCTAAATAGGGCCTGCCAGATCTTCTAAGTTCTTCCATCGGAAGGTACACTAGGCCTTCTGCACCTCTCCTGTGGCTTTCTGGGTGTTCATCATTTTGGAGTCCCTGGAGCTTGCTCCAGGTCGTCACATGTGGCCCTGGCTCCATTCCAGTGGGGGCCTTCTGCGACCAACCTCTCTTTAAATATGACTTCTAAAGGTCTAGTTTTAAGATATCCTTTGGCACTTTGGACTGACTGTCCCTGTAGATCAATGTGTGAATTGGACCCAGATCCTTATCACCTTTGTAGGAGCCAGGAGAGGAAGAGGGATTCCCTCAGCTTTTGGGTGAAAGGTGATTTCTCCTGTAGCTGCAGGGATGTGGGATGGGGACGGAGAATGGGTAGTGTGCTGGTGTAGGCCTCAGAACTGCCTGCGGTAACCACTCAAGGGTTGGGAATCTAAGGGGGAGAGGGTCTTTCCTACGAAGAGAGAGAGAAAAAAAAGTGATACTGAAAAGTGAGAAGGCCTAGAGGAAACTGAGTATGGGTCGTCCCCTGTGGTGTATATTGTCTCAAGAGCGCCATGTGCTACGATGAAGTGGTATGTGACACTCCCTCGGCTCTCACTGTAGTCTCCTGGTCCTGAGCACACTCTGCTCCTGTCCTCCCTTCTGGGGGTAGCAAAAAGTGGTACCTTTTTAAAACGTTGCCTGTCGTCTCTCTTCTGTTACTGTTACCTGTTACACAGGTCCTGTTTGGCTGATGAACCTGCCCCTAGCTGGGGACATTCTTGTGGCACTCAGGTCTGAGCTGGATGCACGCTCTTAGCCGGGCTGTAGGGTTTATGGCGGCGGGAGAGAATCTGGGGTTGGGGTTGGTATCCACACTCTCTTGGAAATGATGTCACTTCACTCATTCTCCCCCCCCCCCACATCCCACCACCTCCACTCATGTTTCCCTTGAGGCTCTGGAAAAGGATGTCTCAGTGGAGACTGCAGCCTCAGTTTCCCATCATTGAGGACGCTGTGAAAACCTGTCTTCCTTACAGAGTGATTGTAAAGCTTAAAGCCGGGATTTTCAGCAGCAAAAAAGCCATTCCTCTGTACCAATGAGAGAATCTGTTTCTTGCTCCTGGACCCTTGTTATTATTTAACATAATGGCTTAATGAGAAAGCAGAGGACCTGCTCTGCTTAGCATTTGCCTTAAGTCTGTTTGCTGTCGGCCATTCTAAGAGGCCACGCTCCGGTTCTTGGAGGGCAGGGCTGGAAAGAGACATGTGTCAGTCTTAAACCTCATAGCCATGTGCTCCGCAGCTGGCCAGAGTCTCTTGCATAGCCTGTGGCTCTCTGTGGTATCGCTAGCATTTGTCTAGATTTATTTATTTATTTATTTATTTATTTATTTATTTATTTATTTTGCTTTACCTGCCTTATTGTTGTGCAGAAAGAGACACCTAGTGTTTGTACTCCTTTGTTCCCTATCTCTAGCCTTTTGGGAAGCCCTTTGTATTAGATCAGTGACGACAATCTGTGGAAACTGACAAGTGTCATTCCTAATACCTGATGGAAGAGAAAGGACTAAACCAAGAGGGGGAAAAACCATTTCCCCGTTTGATTAGGACTGACCCTAGGGCTGTAGAACAGACTTGATTGTGATGCCAACAAACCCCTCTCTTCACTGCCCCATCTTCTTCTGTAGTACTTTAGCCCTATGGAATTTACAGGACAGATGCTTCTTTCTGAAGTAGCGTTGAGGACTCACCAGGGTGAGCTGTTTTAGGAGGAAGGGGGCTTTCCCCTGAACCTCCAATATCAAAGACTCCTGATCTGTGCTGGTTGTAGGAGGTCTTCACTAACTGTTCCTACCTAGTGATTGTACAGAGATATATGAGAGAGAGAGAGAGAGAGAGAGAGAGAGAGAGAGAGAGAGAGAGAGAGGGAGATCAGTTATCAGCATGTGTGCACTTAGAACTCTGCTGTCGTTACTAAAAGAGAACAGAGACATCCCAGAAAGAAGGAGATAGGGAGACACCTAGCACAGGGCAGATTGAATATTTCTGGGATTTTCTGGCGTAGCGGTGTTGGTATGTGTGTGGTGTGGTGTGTGTGTGTTTACAGGTAGGCATATAGTGGGAAGAAGGAAGTGTAGGGGGAACAGGGAGAAAAGTCTTCAGGCTCCTAACTCCGGTTTTTGGTCCAGGCTAGGATTCCTTCATTTAGAAAGCCAAGCCAGGAAAACTGTATTGTAATTCTTCCAATAGAATGTAACTCTTGTGATCACCCCCCTCCCTTAAGTCCCCTGCCTAGCCTCTGCTGTTCCCTGTAATACCCCCCCCACACACACACACACTAGCAAGCTGAGGCCTTCATATCCATGTCAGCGTCCTTTGCTTGTTACCTCTGCAACACTCATGGGTTTTGATTCCCCACCCCGCCCCAAGGCTTAGGCTCTGTCTTTAGGGAGATGTTGATGCCAAATTCTTTCCCTTGGGATCACTTCCTTTTGGGAACACATGAAAGGCTGTCTGGCCCCTGTTCCCCCAAGCTGTGCTCAGACACACTTTTAGTTTAGTCTTGGGTTATCTTCTTTTCAAGGCAGGGACTGCTTCCCCGGCCCAGGTTTTGTCCCATCTTATGTCTGTTTGGAATAGAGCTGTTCTGTGCAGCCACACTGCACTTGGCTAAAAAATGTCAGGAATGTGGGACTTTATCCCCCCCCCCCACCCCTTCCTTTCCAGCTTTCTCTTTCTTAGCTCTGCTTCAGGAGAGGTGGTGCAAGGGGCAGTTTTGTTCTCAACAGTTTGGACTTTCTTAGGAGGAGTGTGGTTCTTCAGGGTGTGGGTGGCCAGTTGGGATGTGTGTCTAAGTCAGATTTGAAAGTAGCCAAGCCTCCCTCCCCTCTTCCCTTCGCCTTCCAGTGCCTAGTGCCACGTTTCCAACTGAAGCCGGCAGGGGAAGAGGGAAAACTCCTCCATTAGCCAATGGAGAACGAGAAATAAGGGGCGCTTGGAAGAGAGGAAGCAATATCTGTATCACCATGAAAATGCCATCGTAAGATGGAAACTAGTTTCTTCTTCTTCTGTTTCTGCCACTGCAGAGAAATGTTTCCGAGATTCTCAGGGTCGTTTAGAGGTTTGGGGTTTGGTTTTTGTATAGGCCATGGTGATGACGTAAAGGGAATAGGACCCAAACAGGTTTCTGAGACAGGTATGGAAGATAGCTCTTCCCCCCCACCCCCCGCCCCCCACCGCCCCACAACCACTCTCTTCCCTGTTCCTGACCCCACGACAGAATTTGTCAGGAAGGAATACTTGCAGAACATGCAGTGGGGGCCCACTGCATGTGTCATAAGTCTTTGGATTGAGGGGTCTATGGCACCATATTATACTCCTGTATGTACCTGTGGGTATCATAGCCTGGAACCAGGCAGCCAGTCCTGTCTCTTGATGCTAGGTTAGAAAGTTAAGTTACGCATTGTGAAGAGATCTTTTCTAGTGTGTAAGTAGAAGTGCATGAGCGGCACATAGAAACACCCGCGGATGTCAGTTGGTTTTTGCTAACTTCTAATGCACTTTTGAGGATGTTACTTTGCCAGCTTTTGCGATCCCTGACTTGATGCCTCTATCCCTGGAGCTTTGGGTGCAGTGTGCTGGGGATGTCAGAGTTCACCAGGAGAGGGTCCCTCATTCTCATGGGTGCCTTGTTTGGTGGGATTCCTGCATGTACAGGCACTCAGTGACTTGAGCAACAGAACAGAGATTTGGAGCTTTGAGTTTCTCTTGATCCCTATTCTATGGGATGAAAGGACGTGTTCATTAGTCTTCTCTTCTTTGGGCGAAAGTGAAAGATGGTATTGGTCAGTCTGACATGCTAAAAGACCCCCCTAGCATGGGGCTGCTTTCCTGGTGCTTGAGACATTCACACTGATGACTGTTGCCTCTGGTTTCTGTACTGGGTCTGAGGGTGTGTTTTCCATCCTTGGACCACTCACTGGGGGCCCTGGCTGGATGTTGTTGCAGGGATGATGCATTTTGAGATGAATACCTTTCTCAGCACCAGCCATCTACTGTCCGAATGACTTTCCCTTGGTTCCCCTCATTTCCCTTTGCCCCAAGGATCCTGCGCCACACACAGCATGCTTTTTTTTTTCTCTCAGACATTTATCTTATTAGAACACACGGGGTGAGTACCAGAGGGTTTTGGTGCTGCCTCTGTCACTCCTGGGGCAGTAAAGACTGAGAGGAAACAGCCCTGGAAGCTAAATAGGTGTCACTTCTCCTGCTCACTCTGTTGTCTGGACCCTCAACGGCTTATTTCTCAGAGGCACTCTCCAGGCTGGTCACAGCAGAACGCCTTAGTCCCAACTGTTTGTGGAATAACATGTGTTGCTATGGTGAAAGCTTCACTCTGGCAGGCATGAACTCCTTTTTGATCTGCTTTGTCGTCGTCGTCGTGGGCAGGGGCGCCAGAAATCATTCTGTGGCGTAGCTGATGTGCTTCTCGTTCCCACCCTGATAAGTGATGAAGCCAGAGGTCTGATAAGAGCGGATTAGAATTCCCACATGACAGAAATGCTTTCTAATCAGCCAGTGTGCCATTAGCTTGCTTTGGTGGGAAACGTTCCCCGATGCTATCTCGTAGCCTTCTTATGCAGTGCTTAGTATCTGGTATCCATTGGTACCTAACGGGTAGAGGAAGGAGGGGTGAGGGGAAAGAAAACAGCAAAACTACCAGTAGAGCTCCTGAGCAGCTCTCCTTGTTTCCCGGGCAGCCCTGTATCCTCTATGTACTCTTAACTCTGCCCTGATTTACCTCTGCTGTCTCAGATGTCCTGCTGTGGGGGAGATCCAAACCCGGCTTACACACAGCTGGTTAGTGTTGTGAGCTAACTGTGCAGTTTAAAGAGCTTTGCAAGGAGTTCTTCTGCATGGTGTAAGTTCATATAACTTTTCTTGCTTTTTGAACAGAGGAAATGGAGCCAGATTGTGAGTTAGGAGGTGCCAAGGCCTCTGGGGCCCTCCGGTGAGTTTGTTGGAGGCCAGGCTTAGGATGGGGAGGGGGGCCACGTTGCCTCTTGATGTCTTCTTTCGTTTGTCTGGAGGAATTGGCAGTGTTTTGCATCTGTGAAATGTTTTACTGGCCTCACCCAGTAATCGGGATGGTTTATGGGGCTTGCCATACCCATCCAGAGCCTGGCTTCTAGAGGAGAGATTTGGCCAATGACTATCCACTCTACGTTAGAGCCAGAGCCCAAAATAAGAAGCCAGCAACGTCTGGCTCACATTTAGAACACAGCTCTGATGTCCCCACTACTGGGTCGTCTGTGGAATGTAGCCACAGACAGCTTTATTTTCTCTTTGTCTGAATGGGTCTGTTTATTACCTGGAAGTAATATCTGTGGGCCTTTCCACTCGGAAGCCTTTCTGCCCAGAATGATCATGGAAAGTCACATCTCCCTCAAGGAGACTGCAGAATGACCCAAATGTGTGTGTCTGTCACATGTGATCACAGATGAAGGGACAGGAGCTTTGCCCACCACTGTAGTCACTGCCTGCCATTATCCAATATTTGTGTGAGATAAGGGGTTTCTGGTTGTAGTTTGCTCGCTGACCTTATCATCAAGTTAATATTTGTGGTCATGGCTCAAGGGCACATTTTCTGTTTTATGAGTTCATGACCTTAGAGGGCAACCTAAGAAATTATCTACTGTGTTTGCAGAAGAGAAAAATAAGCCACACCCCCAAAAGAGGTTGAGAAATTTGTCCAAGACAATTAGAGTAACTGTTTGACAACCTGAAGCCACACCCAGGTCCACCTCTGGCGCATCTTCTGTGTCTCTGCCTTGAACTCTAGACTCTGTCTTTGAATGCCAGTGTGTGTGTGGAAGCCTTGAAGGTGATATGTGACACTTAAGAGCACTGGACTCGCTCATTTGCTAGATGCTCATGAAATGGCAGAGTACCTGTGATGTGCTTGCACGAGCTCAGGGAATGCAGAGATGAGGGTCCCGCCCTCAAAAAGGTCACAGTGTGCTACCTTAAAGCTGCTGGCACTAAGGGGGTCATAGTGGTCCAGGCCCGTGAGCCCAGCTACACCGGAGGCTGAGTCGGGAATATTAAGAGTTCAAAGCTAGCCTGGGCAGCATAGGGAGATACTGCCATAAAAATGCTGTGATGGAGCTCTTTGGCATGCTTGCCAAGCATATGCAAAGCCACAGAGGGGGAAATAGTTGTGGGTGGGAGTCAGGCCTTAAACTTCATGTGTGTGACAGGTGCAACCTTCCATAGACTCTTGGGCCTCAACCCTGAGCCACTGTGCTTTGGTGGAAGGACAGTTATTAAGAACAAGCGCCCTGAGCCAGTTGTGGTGGTGCATGCTTTTAATCCCAGCACTCAGACGCAGAGACAGGTGGATCTCTGTGAGTTCAAGGCCAGTGTGGTCTACAAAGTGAATCCAGGACAGCCAGGGCTACAAAAAACAAAAAAACAAAAACAAACAAACAAAAAAAACCCCTGTTTCAGAAACAAACAAATAAACAAAACAGAACAACAACAAAAAACTAGCACCCTGGCTGTGGGTATGGCTGTGACGGTCACACCTGGAGATATTTATTTATTTATTTATTTATTTATTACATATACAGTGCTCTGCCTGCATGTACATCTGCAGGCCAGAGGAGGGCATCAGATCACATTATAGATGGTTGTGAGCCACCATGTGGTTGCTGGGAATTGAACTCAGGACCTCTCAAAGAGCAGTCAAGTGCTCTTAACCGCTGAGCCATCTCTCCAGCCCACACCTGGAGATCTTGCGGGGCACATCTGGCACTCATCCGTATGTTATTACCCTGAGGCAGGACGTAGGACCTTATATCAAAAGTCCCATAGGCACGGGGGCTTTCAAAAGCAGCAATTCTTTATCACTGTTTTAAAGTCTGAGTAAACCCAAGACCGAGGCCTTGCCTTGGGGGAGGGTCTGCTTCCTGCCTTGTAGTGACATCTCTATGCCTTTTAAAGCTGAGAGAAGGGAAGGAGAAAGGGGTGCTTGATGTCTGCGGTCTCCCAAGGGTTTTTAAATTGTGATTAATTACTCCCCAAAGGTCCCACCTGCTGATGCCACCGCACTGGAGATAGGTTCTTAGCCTAGGAATTTTTGGTGGCAGGCATCAAAAGTTCTATCCATAACAGACTGGTGTGTGTGTGTGTGTGTGTGTGTGTGTGTGTGTGTGTGTGTCTGTGTGTGTGTTCTGTTTATTTGTGTGCATGAGTGCAAAGGAAGGCCAGAAGTCAATTTGGGTCTCTTCCTCTATCACTCTCAACCTTATTTTTTGCGTCAAGGTCTCTCATTAAACCCACAGCATAAGGATTTGAGTAGCCTGGCTGACCAGGGAGCTTCAGAATCTGCTTGTTGCAGTGACAGACACTTGCTGCTGTGACCAACTTTGACATGGGTGCTGGGGAACTCAGATTTAGGTCCTCATTCTTGTGTGGCATGGAGGTTACTGACTGACCTATGTCCCTAACCTGTCATAAGGTGCCTTAAGATTTTTGTTTTCAGGACTGGAAATGAAACCCAGACCCCGCACATGCTAGGTAAGTGTCCTTCTACCTGTGAGACATATCCCCTGTTCTTGGATTTTGTGGTGGTTATTGTTGTTTTGGGTTTTTTTGTTTTTATTTTTGTTTTTTGAGACAGCATTTCACTCTGTAGTGTTGGCTGGCCTAGAACTTGCTAGATGGAGCAGGATGGCCTCCAACGCACAGAAATCTGCCTGCCTCAGCCCTCTAAGTGTGATTAAAATATGTGCCTGCCTCTCTGCTGTTTTTTGTTTTTTGGGGGGAGGGAAGGAGTTGTTTGTTTGTTTGTTTGTTTGTTGAGAGAGAGCCTCACTAGTAGCCTGGCTGACCTTAAAAGCAAGGCTCCCGTCTCAGCCTTCCAATTATTGAAATTACAGGCATAAGCCACTGTATGGGTGGGGCAGGACTTCTCCACAGAACTGGGTTGTTTAGGCAGGGCATTCCACATCTTCCTCATAAAGTTAGATTCTTTACCAGGGAGTGATTCTTCTTTTTCTCCTCAGAAGATTTTAAAAAGAATTTTCTTTTTACAGGGAATTCTGTTGAGTGGCTTCCCACCAATAGATGTCTGTGGCTTCAGGGGAGAGAGAAAGGCGTGCCCACCTTCAGGACTGTGGGTAGATACAGACGGAATTTATAGTGCTGGCTCCCCAGCTCTCGATGGCCTCTGCTCCATGAAAGGGGCACAGTTTCTGTTAGTCAGCACATATTGGCTTCTGCTTAGTACCTAGTGTGGGGCAGGAATCTTCACGAAGTGGGTATTGAGTCAGTAAGAGCATGAGTTGTGTTTAAAGGTGCCACAGCTAGGGTTAAGGGCAGTGTATGGGGGGGGGCCGCTGTTCTTGAAGATCTAGTCCAGCCGTTCTTAGAGTTCAACAGGAAACACCGAGGTCTGCTCCACTTCCGGCTGAGACGCATTCCTCAGAACCGGGAGCAGAGTTGAACTTCTCGAGCTAGAGTATGCCGTTCTCAACTCGTACTTGGTGCCGCATCAGCTTTTGACCTCACTGGACAAGGGGGATAACTTGCTTCTATGGATTCTGCCACTGCCGTGTGAAAGGCAGATGGCGACCTGAGCAGGAGTGTTTGATGGCTGATTTATTGATTTCGTTTTTCATTAGCAGTTTTGTTTTTAGTTTGGGCAAAACATCTGGCGAGAGGTCCTCACTGTTAGATTTGTGGCTAGCGCCGTGTGGAGGCCGGCAGCAGGGAGCTAGGTGTGTGATAAGAGACCCAGAGCAGTGGGGCATGGATTCTTCCTGCAGATTGCTGTGTGGCCCATGCAAATCCCTTCACTCCTCTGGACTAACACTTGCTTTATGGAGCAGGGGGTGGCTATGGGGGTAGGGGGTGGAGGATGGCAGGTGGGAGGCTGGAAGTTTGGGGGCTGGAGGGTAAGGGGTGGGTTGACTCTCCTGTAGCTCAGCTGTGTCTTTTTCACTATGGACCTGTACAAGGGCAGAGGATGAGCACAGAGCCTACATTGCCAGGAAGGAAGAGGAAGGGAATAGAAGGAGGAACCTGTCCCCCCACCCCCCACCCCCAGATTGTGACATTTAACTTGAACGCAGCTGCGCATCCATTTGATTTAAGAGCCTCTACTTTTCTTTTCGTTTTTGATTTGCATTGGAATCCGTTTTGAACTGAAGTTTGGACTTCTCACCTAATTACGGGGTAGCAGAACTTAGGTAGATGGAGAAAATCCATATTTAAAAGGAATCACAGTCAGACCCTACTGTCTCCTGCAAGGTTGACCCGGGAAGAGAACAGGCTGTACATAGCCTGGTCCCTATCCGGCCTGACTGTCCTATGCACTTTGTTCTGCCAGCTTAGGTTCTCTCACCCCAGCTCTCTGAGTGTGGTCTGGGACCTTAAGACTCAAAAAACTGTTTTTCACATTTAATGATAGATCCATGTCTGTCTGTCTGTCTGTCTGTCTGTCTGTCTGTCTGTCTGTCTCTCTCTCTCTCTCTCTCTCTCTCTCTGCGTATGCGCATGCGCGCCCCTCTGTCTGCCTCTCCCCCCCCCCCCCCCCCCCCCCCCCCCGCCCCATGCCAACCTAGTGTCCTATCCTGACCTTACTTCTTACCCCATCTCTGCTTTGTTACTCTAACAATGGCATGGTTTCTTCCTCACAATATTGGGAATGAGTCCCACACAACAGGAAGAAGTAAAGTTTTTGTTTGTGTTTGTTTATTTGGTTTGGTTTGGGTTGGTTGTTTTAGGTGGGATCTCACTGTGGTCCATGCTGGTCTGAAACCCACTTCTGAGTGCTGGATTGCAAATGTGCCAGGCTCACTGTATCGCATCGTACTTAACTATCTTCTAATGCCTGGTTTCAAGTAAGAAGGCTACACAGAAAAGCTCTGTCTCTAAAAACCAAACCAAACCAAAACAGAATCAGCCATTACATCTAATATTTAAAACACTACAGTAATTTGGGGGACCAGTGAGATGGCTTGGTGGATAAAGGGCCCTTGCTGCAGGTTGTCCTCTGATTTACACGTATGTGCGCGCACGCACGCGCACACACACACACACAGTATAAATAAGTATAATAATAAAACGAAATACCACTTTTTTTTTACTAACTCCAAATTAAAAAAATAAAGTTGTTCTATCCAGGCAGTGGTGGCACATGCATTTAATCCCTGCACATAGAAGGCAGGGGCAGGGGGATCTCTGTGAGTTCAAAGCCAGCTTGGTGTACAGAGTAGGTTTCGACATAGCCAGGGCTGCACAAAGAAATACTGTCTCGAATCCCCTCCCAAAACAACAACAAAAAAAGTTGTTCATACTTATGACTACCAAAAACAATAGCCATTCAATTAACTATCATCAGACCTAGCTATTTATACATTAATTTGAAAATACTATATAAGAAGTTCAGTCTTAGATAGAGAATTTTTTGACCACAGAACGTTCTCTTGGATGCTGCTACTTACCACATTGTTTTCTGACTTTGTTTTTGTTTTCATAGTAACAAGATAGGAAGAGACCTTTGTGACCTGGCTGTGTTAGGAAACTATTACAGGCCATAGTTTACAGAGGTCAAGGTCACTCTGGCAGCTAGGTTGCCAGAGTTTGCATTCTGCTCCAGCCCTGCCATATTGGTAAATTAACTTTCGTGTGCCTCAGTTTCCTCATCCTTAACACAGGATTAATAATATGTCACAGAAATTTTAGGAGTGCTGGGAATGTTCTTATAAACACATAATACATTATATACTTATATTAATATATTAATTATATTAATAAACAGCACATAATATACGGCACAGTCACCAATAAGGTGTTTCTTATTGTTGTTAAGCTGAGACAGTGCTGCCTGGTACCTCAGCTATGTGTAACTCTTCTTTGTGTCTGTAGCATCCATTTGGAACAGAGTCAAGAAACAGGATGCGGGTCAGAACTGATGATGGCCCTAAACTGCTGCCAGGAGCTCCATGCTCAGCTTGCCCTCCAGGTCCAGTTCACATCTTACTTGCATGGGACCTGAATATGTTTGTTGGTTGGTACTATGATGGAGGTTGAACGCGGTGGATGCTAGCAAATCCTCTACCACCAAGCTAATACCCTATCTAACTAAATACAAGTGAATTTCATTTTTGCAGCTGGGTCTCATCCCCAAGGTATCTCATTACATAAGTGCAAATATATCCCAAGTTCTGAAGAAAGAAAGAGCCTAGAATACTTCCCAACCTGTGTATGGGCATAGATTTCTATACATCTGTAATAAGTAATATTAGAGTTTTGAACCTAGACATGGCCCTATTGAAAGTAAGGCTGCCCAGGGCGATTCATTTCTAGAGCTTCTGGGAAGTGCCAGTTTTATCACACTGAAATAAGAGTGTCTTCTGCCTAGTTCATTATCATTCACAGAATGTGAAAGAAGCAGTTTAGGTTTCTTATCAAGCTGCCTGGGAGATAAACTAATTAAGCAGTGTTCACCTACCTGGCCTCTTCCTTCCCTCCCTTCTTCTCTCCTCCTTTCCTTCCCCCACTCATCAAATGCACCTAGTCTATGCAAGGCTCTGAAATCTGAATGGGAAAGCAGCTGGCATATTTGACATACGTATCTTGATAAAGAAGAGAAGCTGATAATACCTTGTGGCCACGTTTCCCGGAGTTGCTTGGTTGGAAATTACTCCAGGTATGACAGTTATGGCTTTTCAGGTTGTGACAGATGACGTCTTTAGCATACAGCTGTGCTGTAGCCAGGTGCAACTTTTCCAGTGCTATTGGCCTCAGGGAGGTGAGTCTGGAATGAGCTGGTTCTTGTCCCTCATTCTGCAATGTTGGTTGAATGGTGTTTGTCTCAGTCAGGGTTTCTATTGCTGTGATAAAACACTAGCACCCAAAACAAACTTGGTGGAGGGTCGTGTTGGGGTGGGGGTCGTGGTGGGTATTTCATCTTACAGCTAGAATTCTGTCAAGAAGGAAAGTTAGGGCAGGAACCGGGAGGCAGGAGCTGATGCAGAGGCCATGGAAGAATGCTGCTTACTGCTTGCTCTTCATAGCTTGCTCAGCTTGCTTTCTTATACATTCCCAGGACCATGGGCCAGGGCGGGGGGGAGCCCACCCACAATAGGCTGGGCTCTTCCACATCACCAGACAAGAAAAAGCCTCAAAGGCTTGCCCCATAGAACAATCTGGTAGGGCCATTTTCTCAATTGGGGCTCCTTCTTCTCTGATGACCTTAGCTTGTATCAAGTTGACATACAATTAGCCAGCACAGGGTTTTGTTTTGTTTTGTTTTTTCAAAGCCATCAATTTTGGATGCTGAAAGCACAGTGGAAAAGGATACATTATATAACCAGAAAGATCTTACCCTTCCCCCTGGAAGGGAAACAGGTCAGAAACAAGCAGTCACTTGAAGGTGAGCTGCCATATTGGTATTCTATGTGTAGCACCAAGTGGAGAGGATGCTTTGAAAGTATGAAGGAAACAGTCCTAACTAAGGAAGGCCAGGAAATAGAGTGGATATGGAAGGACCTAGGGAGAGGGACTTGTATCCCCATGAAGGGTGGGGCTGGCTCAGAACCCGAGTGCTCAGCCGGTGGCTAATACAGGTTATTCTAGAGGTAGGATGAAGGGCAAAGAAGTTGTAAGGGGGAAGGTGAGGCTGGAGCACAGAGGCCTTGGTGGTCACGCCCAGAGGTGAGCTCTTGTCCTGGAGGCAGACAGGAACGTTTGAGGAGTTTTTGGGAGCACAGTGGTGGGATGCTTTCCTTTGGAGACAGTTGAGAGAGGTGGGGAGAATGCGATTGGACATAGAGTCTGGGCAGGTGGCTGTGGGGCTGGTCCATGTGGGAACTTCCATTCGGGAAATGTTTCTGTGCCATCTTCTGGCCAGGAGGAAAGTTGTAAAAAGCAGCAAGGACCGGAGTATTCCCCGGTGTTGAACCTCAGTCGTCTTTTCTGTATGTTTTGTACACCACAGGCTAGTAGCAAGGCCCTTGTGGGGAGGGGAGTGGGCTTGTTGGGTTGTGGGGTCGAAACTGTTAGGTACCACCTGGAGACTGGACTGACATAGGTCTTTCTTGCTACTGAACAGGAGTGTTGCTTCCTGAGTGTCCCCCGTCTTTCCCACCTTTGCCTCAGACACCCTGCCCCCTGCCTCTCTGAGTCTCTTCACCCTGTGTTACCGCCTTGTGTTACTTTCCCATGGCCATCAATCCCCCAAGTGTTCTTCAGACCCATGGAAAAGTTATTAATTTGCATATAGCATCTGTGAGTTTTTTTAAGGGAGGGGCCACATACATTACAACATCTTTTCCTTCCGCCCTTCTATTATCTTTAGCTAATAAGCCGTAGTGAGAGTACTGTGTCCTTACTGCAGGATGGTGGAGGCAGTGGAGGCAGGGGGATGGGGATTTCCTTTATGGAAGAGTTTGTAGGAGCAGTGGGGATGAGGTGGGACAAGGTGTGGCTGGATACAGGGATTTGGGTGTGGACTGCCTTCAGGAAAGGCAGTAAGCAGTTGCCTTACTCTGTAGTCTATGTGTGATTTGCTCTAGGGAGTACCAAGGAGTGTCAACACATAATTTTATTTTCTGCTTTGAGATGAGGCTAGGGGTCTTCTTATTGAAGCTAGCTTGGGACCCTCACAGTTTTAGCTCCGTACTCCATTTATGTCCTCAGAAGTGTGAGCACCAGCAACAACCCATCCCTGTTAGACCACATCTCCATGACCATGCGGCCTTTTCAACATCACCTCCTGAGTGTTTCCCAATTCTCTTCTCAGCTATAATTCTCTTTGATTTTTTTTTCTCAAGATGCTTATTAACCCTTGGATGAACTGCTGTAGGGCAGTGGTTCTCAACCTTCTTAATGCTGCCCCTTTAGTACAGTTTCTCATCTTATGGTAACCCCTCCCTCATCATAAAATTATTTTTGTCGCTGCTTCATAACTGTAATCTTGCTGCTTTTATAAATCATAACGTAAATATCTGTTAGGCAAGGTCTATGATATGTGACCCCTGTGAAAAGGTCATTTGATCCCCCAAGGGGTGGAGACCCACAGGTTGAGAACCAGTGATGTGGTCCTGACTTAGCCCTGGCCTCTCCTTATCCTTACCTCAGTTATCCTCAAACAGAGTTGAGGCCAGGTTCTCTCTCCTCCTTCCTGGTGCCAGCCCTCCAGACAGCTGAGCAGCCTCGTCCTGTCTGGACCTGTGTGCCTCCCAGACATCCCGTGTCTTTGTTGCCTTTCCCTGAACATCCCAGCCCCCAAATCTCCTCCTTTTCTCCTTTTATTTATTTATTTTTATTTTTTATTTTTACTGACACCTGTTTCTCCTGTAACGCTCCCCTTCAGACCTTACCAAATATAGCCCTGCTCAGGACTCTACTGAAGTTCATTCTGCCTTTAGGCCATCTTTGCTGTTTGTTATTCACCCAGTCTGCCAGCCTTGCATTGAGATTGGATTGCCAGAGATAAAACATGACTAGAAGAGGTGACAAGGTTATTGCCGTCTTGTACATATAAGGTCCAGTGGCAGCAATGAAGGGGTTACCACCCCACTAGTGTAAAAAGAGATGTTCATCCAGGCCCAAAGCATGTTGGCTAAGCAGCTTTGTTTTGGAGAGACTGGGGAGAGAAGCCAAATTCTCAAAGTGTGCACTTGGGATATGTCTAGAAAGGGTCTCGCTTTGACGCTGAAGCCAGCCCTGAACGCATGACCCTGCCCCCTCAGCCTCCCGATGCTGGGATCACAGGTGTGTGCACCCCACCTGGCTTCCAGTGTGTGTTCGAGTGGGGACTAAGAAAGGATGTAGCGAAAGATGAGTCCACTGTACCTGGGATGCAGCTGGTGAAGACTGTGGACCGGGAAGCCTGGATCTAGGTGCTGGCTTAGGTAATAGGGAGCCATCAAAGACTTCTGAGGAATGGAATGACTAAGCTACATTACGAACAATAGGACCAGTGTAGGTCTGTGCACTTGCTAGGGCCTCTCTCACAGCAAGGGATAGTTTTGCTGACTGTATCCCCTGCAGGTCTGTACTGATACGAAGGTGTGGATGTGAGTTTACTGAGGTGGTCCAGGGTACTCACAGGAAAGCATGTGTCATCCATGTTTTTTCTGCTCCTCATGACCATATTGAGGTTCTCTCTCCACGTTCTTGGGTTGCCAGTGAGAAGTGCTTGATAACACATGAGAGATGCTAGTTACTCTACACCACACATACGGAGAACTTGCATTCTTAGCTTTCAAAGACAAGGGTGAGTGAGTGGGGAAATTGCAGTGGATACCATTTGGTAATGCACCGATGATTCAAAAACATAACTGTACCCCTCTCTGCCCCCCAACAACACCTGTTCTCATCCGTCTCCCCTCCTCCACCCTCTCAGGAACTACTTTCGCTATTTTTGGTGTTTTCTTGTTGAGTTTATTTATGCCAATGTAAGCAGCCACAAAAATGTTCTATAGGGCCAGCAAGATGGCTCAGCAAGTAAAGGTGCTTGCCCCACAAGCCTCATGGCCTGAGTTCGCTCCCAGGAGCCCACAGAAAGGAGAGAACTGACTCCACAAAGCTGTTCTTTGACCTCAGCAAGGATGCTGTGGCACATGGGTTTACACATACACCAGTCTGACAGACATTCACAATTCACACATAATAATAATAATAATAATAATAATAATAATAATAATAATAATAATAATAATAATAATAATAATAATGTAACAATAAAAATAATATGGCAATAATTGTCATACTAAAACATGTGATATCAATTCAGTGTATCAGTATCTATGCACACATCTGTAAGTATGCATTGTTGTCTAATTTTTTTCTTTTTGAGACAGAGTTTCTTTGTTACACAGAGCCCTGACTGTCCTGGCCTCTTTTTGTAGACCAGGCTGGCCTTGAACTCACAGAGATCGGCCTCCCAAGTGCTGAGATTAAAGGTGTGTGCCACCACACCTGGCTATTGTTGTCTCCTTTCTGGTGCACAGTGAGACATCGTCATCTAAATTGATTTGCACCTAGTGATTCCTTTTAACCAGAAGTCTGGGAGGACTTGCTGTCAGTGCACAGGCAACTCTCCTCACTCACGTGTTAGGACAGATAGTGTCCCATTGTGTGAACACACCTGGATCCATTCACTGAGTTCCCTTTTGATGGGCATGTGGGCTTGTTTCTAGTCTTTTGTTCTTACAAAGGATGCTACAGAGAATATGTGGGTACTTGCCTCACCTTGCTCTTGTGGGGAAACATCTTACAGGGTGTTTCACAGAGATGAGGCAGTTGGGTTAAAGTATACTTGTATTCGTAGTTTTGAGAAGTGCTGACATTTTCCCCTGCCCTTTCAATGCTATGTTCAAATCCATGGGTCATTTAGCTACATGCCAAGATACTATAGTCTGTAGTTTAATACTAAAAGCTCTGCCAGTTTCCACATTGAACTTGTTTGCCATCACATTTGTATTCTCACAGCCCATGTACATAACATAACAACAACAACAACAACAATCCTTGAATTTTTACAAAGTATGCTGCTTCCTGCCTTAGGATAAGGGGAATGTTTCCTACTGGTTTTCCTTAAAATTCTTTAAAATATATTTCTTATTTATTCTTGAAATTTTCATACATCTATACAATGAAATATGGTCACATTTGCCCCCATTCCCCTTCTCTCTCCTCAGCATGTCCCCTTCCAAGCATCTCTCGTTAAAAACAACCCACTAAGTGCAGTCAGTGCTGCTCGTGGTGTGGCATGGGAAACCTACCAGTGGTCACACTCACAAAAGAGAACGATACCAGGCTGGGCAGTGGTGGCACACATCTTTAATCCCAGCACTTGGGAGGCAGAGGCAGGTGGATCACTCTGAGTTCAAGGCCAGCCTGGTCTATAAACTAAGTCTAGCATAGCCAAGGTTACACAGAGAAACCTTGTCTCAAAGAGAGAAAGGGGGGGGGGGGACGAGAAAATGATATCTACCCCCCCTCCACCCCCAACCCTCCCCCCTACAGTTTCTTGCAGATCTTCTGGTTGTTTCTTTTGCTCTGGTACTTCATATGAAGTCTTTCCTTGGGGCAAAATCCTTTCCCTCTGCAGCAGTTTCTTCTTCCTCGGGATCCACACATGTTTTCTAGAAAGCCTTCTTTTTCCCCCTGGGCTGTGTGGTAAGTCTTCCCTGAGCTCCTAGTTTCCCTGTGCTCCCTTTCTGATGACACTACCCCCAAATGCCACCCCTCTGCCCCATACCTCTTGACTGGCAGTTCCTGGAGGATAGACGAGTCTCATTTTAGCAGTTGGCAGAGCATTCGACACCCTGGTTGTGCTCATGTCATATTCAGCAAGTAAGTGGTGAAGTAGGATTACCAGTTGGTAACTGTCTTTTCAGAAACTTTTGCCTCCATTTTAAATCATGATACCAACTCCTCATTCATTTAGTTTGAATGCACGCGGGTCTGTGCTTCTTAGAGCGTTCGCCAGCTTCTCTCAACTCACATTATCATGGTTTAGAACGTTTGCATCATTCCCCAAAGAAAAGTTAGCCTGCGTTCCTCAGTGCTGCCTCCCATCCCTGTCACCACCCCAGAAACCACTAATCTTTCTCTGGGCTTGCCTATTCTGAACATTTTATACAAATGCAATCATACAGCACATGGCTCTTGTGTCTGGCTTTTATTTAGCATGATGTGTTTGAGATTTATGCATGCTTCAGTATTTCATATCTCAGCATTTCACGAGTCAGTTCTGCGCCTGACTCGACCCGCTGTGTGGAGATACCGTGTTTGTCGTGCCCATGTGTCAGGCGATGAACATTTGGGTTGCTTCTACTCTTTGGAAAATTGTGAGTAATGCTTTTCTGAACACTCCTATGTAACCATTGGTGTAGAGAGCGTGTGTTCAGTCCTCCCAAGTCTATTTCTACAAACGGAAGTGCTGGGTCAGGAAATAATTTCCATGCAGGCAAGGAGCCAGGGCTGAAAGTATATTGAACAGTTTGTCCTTTTAATTCAAGAGTTTTATCTCCAGGCCAGTATTGTGTATTGCCCATTATTCTGCCTTCACACAGCAGTTATTGAAGTTATATTTGATGGACTGTGGGGCACTCATCCGTAATTCACAGGCAGATGTCTGAGTTCATATGACACCATTTACTGCTTCCCAGGCACACTGTGCCTTCCTGGCTATGGAGGTTGACAAACACGTATCTTGCCCCAAAACCGTAATTCATTTCAAGCCATCTAAATACCCATCTGTGTTGAGCCACTTAGTAAATTACGGGTATAGCCATGCAGGGGAACACTAGCTGTTTAAAACGCGATGAGGCCATGCTTTATGTATTGGCATGGACTGATGCCTGTGGAAAGTATTGGCTGTTGATTAGCATGTTGGTATCAGCCCACTTTAATTCAAAACTTATGTTTATGTATGTAGAGGCAATGCCAAGAAAGGTCAAAGCAGACTGTCAGCGTTGATTTTATTTCCAGGAGGAAGGCTAAAGAAGACTTTTTAGCTTTTAGTGATTCTTTTTTTTCTCCCCCAGTAGGTGTGTATAGGTTTTAAATTGATTTCTCCCCCCTCCCCCACACACTTCTCTTTTGCAGAAACAAAGCACTTAAAAAAAATTACATCGGAAGCACTAGGCACCAGTGTAAGGTGTGGGCTCCATTGCCAGCTCTGCCTTGGGGGCCAGGCCATTCAAGATAAACACAGTGTCTCACCAGCTTCCTCCCAGAGGCGAGAGAGAGCTTCTAGATTGTAGCCTGCAGGAAGTCTTCCTGAAAGAAATTGGGCTTGGGGTTGGCCCTCAGAGGGATGGGGGCATGTGTGTGGCAATTGACAGTTGTAGAAATGGGGCTGGGGGGGGGGGGTAACAGACATGCATTGTGTTTGCTTCCAACTTGCAGAGCTTTGTAATAAGCCCTTTGCCCAGATTCTCCCATTTGGTCCTCAAAGCATCCTGGAATGTAGATATTATCACCCCTGCTATACACAGGAGTGAACAGGGGGTTAGAAAGAAAGCAAGCTGAACAGGAGACTCTCATTACTTATAAATGCTAGTTCCAGAATTCAAAGCACATGCCTCACCTCTCAGTGCTGTCCTGTGCTCCATAGTAAACAGGAGATTGAGGCCTATAGAATGCCATGTGCTTGCCCCAGCTGACAGCTCTATAAGTTGGGGAGCATACTGAGTTAAGGATTTTTCCCAGAAGCCCGTCATTTCTGTTACATGCCTGTTTCCTTGGAAGTTCCCAGAATTGGCCATGGGAGCTGGTAGATTCTGGTCAGAGAGGCAATGCAGGACTCCTCTTGGAGATTCAAGTGTCATATGCATTTGGGGATTGTTTGGGGCTTTTGTTTTGAGACAGAGTCTCATGTAGCCCAGGCTGGTTTCAAACTTACTTGCACAGCTGAGGCTTTGAGCTCCCAAGGGCTTGCCTCCACTTCCTAGTGCCGATGCGATAGGCATGCATATTTTATTAAAGCAGAATCCATTCCTCTCAGACCTGAGTGGCCATCTCTCTTCAAGTGGGAGGTGGTGTTTCTGACATGGCTCACTTGGTGGAAGACCTCTTTGAAGCAGGCGCTGTCCTCTGAGCGAGCAGCACTTGGTCATGTGTACAACTCTCAGTGAACGAGGGTGTCAGCTGACACTGGGCTGGGTTAAACCTGAAAAATAGAGTATGGGTAAGTTAGGGAAGGCAACTTGCTGGGTGGGTTGGACTGTGTGTCTAGCCTTCTGTATGTTTTGTTGGGTGGGAGAGATCCCACCTGCTTGTGTCATTTTGTTCCCATAGGACATGAGTCATTGATGATCGGTTACTTAATTGATTTCCCTCCATAGATCCTAAATTCTTCAGCTCACAATATCAAATTTCATTAAACCAACCATTTCTTCTTCCTCCTCTTCCCTCCTTCATTGTCATCCTATTATGGATCATTGTGTTCTTAGAGAGATTGCAGCAAAATCTATGTAATGAAAAGTCAGCCATCCTCGCCATTTTGAGGTATAGTTACATGGTTCTGAGTACAGTCGTAGGGCATGGCCAGTCTCCATCCAGGACTGTTGTCATTTGTGTCTTAGGCGTTTATTGTGTACCTCCTGGGAAATGGTGAAGAAAGACTTCCTGCTGGCTGTGTTGCTGCTCACTTGTCATCCTTGCACACTTGTCATCCCAACAGTTGAGAAACTGAGGCAGGAGGATTGTCTGAGTTTGAGGTGAGCCTAGGCTACATACATAGCAAGTTCCAGGCTGGTGTCAAAGAAACAAACCATCGGAAGGGGTCTAGGCCTGGATCGGATCATGTCCTCATCCCTCCTCAGGCTTCCTGTCTCACTACAGGGATTATCTCTCACCCTGTCACTGTCTGGAAGGATTGCAGTTTGTGCTGTGTGGAGCCCTGGGGAGTATTGGGAGGGGGGGTGGAGCCTCTGTGATTATCCGGAACTTTGCCCTGTAGCTGTGCCCATGTGGCCTCCAGTGGGGGCAGGGCAAGAGAGGGGCACCTCTGCCAAAACCAGAACTTTACCAAACCCCAAATCAACAGTTTGCCCAAATATAGTCTCCTAGACCTTCAGCCTTGATGCTTTAGCTAAATATACTGTCTCTCAGTTTGGAGGGCCAGCTTCCTCCAGGAGAATGACTGCTGTAATTATTATAAAGTGCCTTTTCTCAATTTGTCTTGGAGAAATGGCCATGGTGATGTGGCCCAAGTCGTAGACATGGACCACGTGTAAAACTAAAGTAGATTAAAGAAGTCTGGCTCTGGGTGGAATCTGGCTTCGTGGCTTTCCACCGTGACCTCTCCGTATTGATGGAGAGTGGTGACACTGTGTGTGGGGCATAGAGTCCCGTGCAGAAGGAGGCTGTCACTGTGGAGGCCATCCTTGCAAGCTCGTCCCATAGAAGAGACAGACTTGAGTCCCCCTTGCTTTCTCTGTGGATGTGCACTTTGAATCTGTACTTTGTGTTGTCACGTTGTATCAGGCTTATAAACATGGCAGCCACATGTACACAGCGCCACTGCCGAATGAATCCAAAGCCCTGGCTTTCCTGCTAGCTCCCTCCTTTAAAGAGATACCTTGGTTAAGTTACTTAATCTGTCCCATTTTCTTCTTAGTGAAAGGGGCTAAAAATGCCTGTACTCCCTCTTTGAGATGTTCACAGGGGTAAATAAACTCAGGGTGTATGTGTAGTGTTTTTACCAGCTGGATACATAGTGAGGGCTCAGTCCATCGACTTTCACTGGGTGTAAAAACTAATTCCACAAATATTGCCCCCTGTGTCTAAGCTGTCGTTTTTCTGCATCTCTTATTTTCTTCTTTTGAGACAGGGTCTTTTACTGAGCCCTGGTTGGCATGGTACTTTGTAGCCCAGTTTGGTCTCAAATTCACAGCATTCTTTCAGATTAAGCTTTATGGCCGCTGAGATTTTATGGCTATACTGCTGTGCCCGGTTCTCATTTGCATAGATATTCCATGCAGCCTGTTCTTTCTGGTGTGTCCACTCCTTCCAGACACACTTTTTACCCCCAGCATTGCTGGACAGGTTACTGAGGCTGTGTGAATGTGTGGCCTGAGTAGCTCTGCTTGAGGGTTCTCTTTGCTGGGCTATGAACCCCTTTTTATGCTGGGTCCCTGGACCTGAGCCCCTGCCCCCCCCCCCCCCCATCTATGGATGCCTCTTACAAGTGTGCTATGCCTCAGTTATCCCTTCCCAAGGGTCATGTGGCTTTGTCCTGCTATCTTTAGCCCTGGGAAGAAAACTGAGGTTAAGTCATAGGGGATCAGCTGCTTGGAACATCTTATATTGAAGCACGACCTGATCACTATAACTTGGATTTTACAAGATTATTACTGTTGAAAGACTGTATTTGCTTTTTAGTTATGACTTCTCTAACCTGTTTTCCTCAAGTTTTTGTTTTGTTCTGTCTTGGTTTTTTTGAGGCAGGGTTTCTCACTATAGCCTTGGCTGTCCTGGACTCGCTTTGTAGACCAGGCAGGCCTCGCACTCACAGTGATCCTCTTGCCTGCCTCTGCCTCCCAAGTGCTGGGATTAAAGGCATGTGCCACCACCACCCGGCTTCCCTCAAGTTGTATATATGGTTTAATGTCTACATTTTGTTGGCTGGACATTATGGGTCTTCATGCTTTTACTAAAAATGCACAGACTGAATCCAGTTCCTATCCCCACCCCCTTCTCAATAGTGTGTTCAAATACCTAGAGATGTTAACATTCTTAAAAAGATGAGGTTGGTCCCAAAAGATTGATTAGTTAGTAAAGACTTGGTTAGACCAACTGATAATGATGACAGGTTTCCGGATGTAGGGTCATCAAATGAGGCCCAATTTCTAGGCTTATGGATTTTTTGTTTTTGTTTTGTTTTGTTTTTCTTTTAAAAGCAGATTATAGAATGTCACATTGGTAAGAATTTCTTCTTCATCATCCCTTCTTCCTCCTCCTTCTTCTCCTTCTCCTCCTGCTCCTTCTTTTTCTCCTCTTCCTTATATTAAAACGTGGATTTTGTTAAAACATGGATTCCAGTGGCTCTCGGCAGTGCACACCTTTAACCTCTGGAAAGCAGATTCTGTAAGCTGGGACCAGCTTAGTCTACATAGTGGATTCCAGGCTAGCCAGGGCTACACAGTGAGACGCTGTCTAGGTTTAAAAAAAAAAAAAAAAAAAAAAGTACATTTTTCTTCTAGGATGATATCTATGTGGATGATTATCAAAATAGTGTCATGGAAAGTCTAGGGTTGGCCACAGCCCAGAACCTTTGCCTAGCTCTTGAGACTGACTCCCACACTTCCTACACTCTCAACAAACAACAACAAAGTTTCTCTGCATGGTAGAATTTCAGGTAATGTAAACATGCTTCTCTGTGGGTGTATCTGTCCACACACACTCCTGTTTGATGCAGAGGACTGTTAGTGTTGATGACTAATACAGTAGTCAGCTCCTTCTCACCATGACAGAATACCTGGCCCAATGAAGGAGGAAACGCTTACTTGGGTTCACAGTTTTAGGAGTTTTGGTGCATAGTCCTTGGCTCTGTTGGTTCTGAGCCCTTTGTGAGGCAGAACATTGTGGCAGCAGGAGCTTGTGGCAGAGGCTACATGGTGAACAGGACATGTCTTGGTGACCTTATCTAGTTTAACACTCTCACCTCTTAAGTTTCCAGAACTTGAAAACTCAGTAGTGCTGCCACTCTGGTGGTCAATACGTGCGCCACGGGAGACATTTCCTATTTCAACCACAGCGGTCAGAAAAAGGTCCAGTTAGGTTACTTGGTGATGGATGTGTGAGGGAGCAGAGTTTGGACTCTTGGCCGAGCTCTTTACTTGGAGAAGGGGAGAAGTCCATGGGACAGGGTGGGTGAGCTCTCACATAGGGAGGTGGGAGAGACAAAGGACTGCAGAGCAGCTGGGAAGAACACACTTTGTGAGGAAAGCTTTGATTTCCTCAAGTTCCCAAGAGTGGCTCAGGTGAAAATTGGGCATTCAGAACCATTTAGTGAATCCTTTTTGTTCACAAGACCATCAAGAAAAAAACCTCAAGATTGTTGAGGAGTAGAAAAGAAACTTCTGTCTTGTTACTGTTGAGACAGTATTTGGCCTTCTGTCTCCACCTCTACAGGGCTGAAACTGGGTTACAAGCCTACACCGCCACAGCTGGTTTTCTGTGGTGCTGGGCTAGTGCCATGAAAACACTGTACCACCTGGGGTACATCCCCAAGCAGAAGGGAAACTTCTGAGTTCCAGATATTAAGCGTATAACTCGGGGGAAGGAAGTGGCCTGTGGTAAATTCTAAGCTTTAAAAATAGGAATTGTGAGCTGGCAAGATGGCCCCAGCTCATTTGGTAAAAGGTGCTGGTCACCAAACCTGGTGACATGAATTTGATCCTGGGGGCCCACATGGTACAAGAAAAGAGCTGATCTTACAAGTCCTCTGATCTTCACACTTGCACACATAACAATAAGTTGTATGTATGTATGTATGTATGACACGCCCAGCAGTGGTTGAATAGTTAGAAGTGAGTTACCCAGTTCACTCATGGGTGAAAAATGTTTCCTTTGGTCCCTCTAGCTGGGAGGAACGGGGAGCCCTGGATGGGGGCTGCCTGGCCACTCAGTTGTGGAGCCCTATGTATGGGACAAGGACGAGAAGGAAGACCAAAATCACAGGTGACAAAATGATGATTCTAACAAGAGAAATGAAGCCAGGCATGGTAGCTTACCATGTAATTCTGTCAACACAAGAGACTGAGGCAGGGGGATTGCTGTGAGTTTAAGGCCAGGGTGGACTGTGTTGTGAGTTCCAGACTAGCTTGGGATACAGAGCGAGAAACCCATTGAAAAAGAAAAAGGGGCGAGGGGTAGACTTTAATTTTTATTTGTTGAACGCCCACGATGCTATACCCACTCTGGATTTGACCCTTATAATTCTGCTAACCCTCTCAGCTGTTGCTGTGAGGGTAGTCTTTCTTCACCAAGCAAGCTGAGCAGCTCTTGATTTAGATTTGGTGCAGACAGAGCTGGGGGCTTGGGTAAAATCCTGGCTTGAAGCCACTGCACTCTGTCATCTCTCCAGGCCTCGTGTACTTAAAGTGTGAGGTGCCCATGGGGGCTGAGGTCAGGACAGGAAGAAGGTTTCTAGTGGTGAGGCTAAGGCTAGCCCTCACAGGAAAGCCAAGGCAGGAGGACAAATGCAAAGCAGACCAGAGAGCTGGTGTTGCAGGCAAGAAAACACATTCAGAGAATCATTGGAAAACAGTTAGCCGGCTTAAGCTGGAAAAAAAAAAAAAAAAAGTTTCTCCAAGCTGGATGGGCTGGGCTACACATTTTCTTTATTGCAGGACTTGTCGAAGCATTTAACATAGCCGATCTTGTGTCTATACCAAGGATATTCACTGACTCTGGGAAGCATTTCATGGGACACATTTCATGGGAAATAGCATTTATATACCCAGGGCAGTGGTACTGAGTGTGTAGGGAGATGTTACAATCAAGGATAGACACAGAAGGAAGGTACGGTGAGCCCTGAGCAGATAGTCTAGTGCCCTCATGCAGTCCCCTGCTGTGAGTGTGACTGTCACAGCCTTGAGCGGAGAAATGAAGGGAGAAAACAGTGAGAGAGGGAGCTCTGGAAATGGCTCAGTGGTTAAGAGCTTGTACTGCTCTTGGAGAGGCCCAGAGTACCCTTCTCAGCACCTGTGTTGGGTGGCTCACAATTGACTGTAACTGTACCCACAGGGGGATCCAAAGCCTTTGGCCTCAGTGGGCACTGACCCTCCTGTGGACCCACATACACAAACACATACCCATAACTGAAAATAAAAATCAAATATTAAAAAAAAAAAAAAAAAAAAAAAGCCAAAACAGTGAAAGCAAAAACCATTGGGGCTCGAGGGAAGGGCGGAACCTGGACAAGCTCCTGGGATACTGCCTCCTGGGTGCCAGCACCTTCGGGTCTTGTGGGAATAGTGGGGACATTGCTTAGGAAGGATCTGAGTTAGAGAAGCTTAGTTGGGATGTCATTAGAATAGAGATGGCCAGTGGAACAAGAAGAGCAGGGGCTTGGACCCTCATCCTGGCGGGGCATGTATGTCCCAGAGGCCCCTGGAAAAATCTACTGAAGCAAAAGGATGCTGGAGAGTGTCCTTAAGAGACAAGGATGTGTGGTGTCGAGAGGGGAGTGGCCAGAGGCTGCAGAGAGCAGGTGCTCTTGCTGCCTGCTTCCTCTTCTGGCTAATGGAGATTGTATATATATATATATATATATATATATATATATATATATATATATATATCCTTTTGAAGTTGAGGTGGTTTCAGGCGGCCTTCCTGGCAGATGTGTTCACACAGTGCGCACCAGGATGTACAGTTTCATTATTTCTTTTCTATCTGTGCACCTGCAGGACAATTGAGGTGTGAGGGGAGGGGCACTGAGGGAGTGTGGCTGGTTGATCTTGCCCACTGACCTATCCTTTCTAGATATTTGCCCTCTGGGCCTTGCCAAGAGAGCGGGAGCCTCCAAGGCTGGAAGCCGGTGTGGCTGCCTGGGACTGCTGCTGCTGGCTCTCAGTGCTCTCCCCTCTCACCCAGCCTCAGTTGGAGCTGCTGGTGGCCGAGGGCCCTGCTTGTCAGCACGTGGCTTGGGTTTCTGTGTTACAGGTCCCAAATTGGGATTGGTGGGGATCAAGTGTCCGTGTTGTGTGATCACGCTGAGCCTTCCCATGCGGGCCAGCTGCAAACTCTTCAAAGGGCTTGTGTGTATTTCATCTGGGAGATGGTACAGGAGACGGAGACGAGGACAAAGATGCCTGTTTTCCAAAAGTAAAGAATAGAAGAGGGCAACAGCCTTGGCCTCTGGGTTTCGGGCAGGGGTGCTTGGGCACTTTGAAACCCCTTCCTCTACATAGTTTCCACTTCTCTAGCGCCTTTGGCCAGTCTCTGCCTAACCCCACAGACCCCGCCTGTGTAAATACAGCCTCTGTCTCCCCCGCCCCCCCTTCTTCATTATGCATTCCTTTAATCTGACCCATCTTCAGGTCGCCAGCTGGCAGAGACTGCAGATTCCAAACCCCAGCTGGTGCCAGAGTGTTTACACGGGCGGGAAGCTTGGCAGACAACCTGCCCCCAAGCTACTCAGCTGGAGGAAAAGGTAGAAAGACAACCCCAGCGGGTGTGGTGGCTCACGCCTGTACTCCCAGCAAGGCCAAGGCAGAAGAGCTACTGAGAGTGCAGGCCAGCCTGAGTTACATAGTGGGAGATCCAGGTCTGCCTGAGCTACACTGCGAGACCCCCCTCTCTCTCCTTCTACCACCACCCCCTCCAAGAACAAAAAAGGGAAAGCCAGCCTTGTGATAAGTGGGCTCTTGTTTATAGTTTTTCTTTTTCTCTCAGCCCTTTGTGAAAGGTAAATGGTGGGGACTCTGAGTACCCCTCACACTCCCCCCCACCCTTATATAGAGTCTGAGCCCATGATGGTCCTTGCCTCCCAGCTGGCTGTGGCAGATTACAAGACATTATTCAGCCATATATAGCCAGTTCCCAGTCATGATGGGTGTGGCCTTTTCTAAAATAGTAATAAAAGCTATGTGGCTGAGTGTTAAGCTGGAGCTGGGACTTGCTTCTGCATCCTCCACCTCCTTTTGTCCCCAGCAAGGCCCCTGAGGCACCTAGGGGATGCCAGCCCTGGTGATGATTCACCATGAACAACAGTCTGTGAGAGGCCAGATCCAGGGTGTTCTGTACTGGGACATCGTGACAGGCGCTGGTTATCAGCACTCAGCATTTGGGTGGCTATTTCACTCCCATTGTACGGGCATGTATGTCAGGAAGACAGTTGTCCCGTGTTAGTGTTGTCTCGCCTGTGGTGCTATTGACTGGGTAGGTTACTTTCATGTGGCGGTATATTGTGTTTTGCTTGAGAAACATGACTATATCAGTAGGGTCCTGTCAGGAAACCAGGGGGATCCGAGGAATGGTTATTGAAAGCACTGCTAGCTAAGGCATTGGCTGAGGCTGAAAACAGATGAGGAGTGACAAAGTTTTCAAGAGTGGGGACATCCTGTAAAAACATGGGGCGGTGGCAGATAGCTGCTGCAGGGCTAAGGTGGAAAGGAGCTGGATGAAGAAGACTATAGCACTATAAGAGTTGCCTGTCCAGGAAGGAGCCAAGAAACGGATACTGCGAGGGTTTGAAAAGGGGATGGCTTCTAAAGGCTCATAGAGTTGCATGCTTAGTCTTGAGGGAGTGGCACTGTTTGAGAAGGATTAGAGGGTATGGCCTTGTTGGAAGAAGTGTGTTGCTGATGTGAGTGGGCTTTGAGCTTTCAAAAGCACATGCAATTCTAGGCTCACACTCTCTGCCTGTGGGTCAGAATTTGAAGTCTCAGCTACTTCTCCTCCACTATGTCTGTGCGCTGCCATGCTCCCCATCATGATGGCCATGCACTCACCCTCTTAAACTGTGAGTTAAACGCTTGCCTCTGTAAGAGTTTCCCTGGCCACAGTGTCTCTTCACAGCCATAGGGCAGTGCCTGAGATAGACACCCTGCTCGCGGCCTTTAATCTGCTGCACATCCAACCTTATCTAGTCAAAGCCCAGCTCTGGCTTCAGGTTGGAGAGCACTTAGATTCTACCTTGTTTCCTCTGGGACTCTTCACCTCATCTGCAAGGGAGGCCACTGAGACGAGGTCTGTGAAACGCCATACTCTCCGGCAGCAGGCTCTGTGGAGAGGCATTTTTTTCTGATTGTAACACTCCAAATAATACCACACATCTGTGCAAAGATACTTACGGCCTTGATTTCTCGCAGACAGAATCACTCTTGCTTCTTAAAGTGGTAGCACGTCAGATGCCCCCACTTCCATCCTCTGTAGCAAGTTCAGATAACACTCAAGTGCCACTTAAATTCCTTTCCTTTCCTTGTCTCTGTGTTGTGCACACGTAGCCTTGGAACCAATAAGAGCTTTTAGTGTAGCCTGCCTGGGGCTCTGATCACTGAGACAATGACCAGTAGCTTTCAAGAAATGTAAGTATGTATGTATGTATTGAGACAAGGTCTCACTGTGCAACCCTGTCTGCTGTAGAACTCACTCTGTAGACCACCCAGGCCTCCAACTAACAGAGCTCTGTCTCTCTCTGCTTCCCTAACGCTGGGTTAAAGCGTGCGTCACCACGCATGGCCAAGGAAACTACTTTTTTGATGGGCCTCACAGGGAAGCTTGGACTGACTTACCCATTAGACAACCAGTTCAACTGGTGAAGTATATAGGAGGCATTTGGAACTTTGTCACAAGGTGGCCTCCTTTACCTTGAGGGAAGCTGTCACACCCCCTTTGAAATATCCTGGACAGCAAGGCTTTGGAATGTGAGAGGTGCTGGGACAGACGGTGTCTTAACATGAACGAGGAGACAAACTGGTTCCACTTTGGGGCCTGGAAGCCAGCTGACTAGCTTTCTGCTGTTTTTCCTTCCCTATTCTGTTTCCTTTCTTTTCCCCTCCTCGTGTGTGTGTGTGTGTGTGTGTGTGTGTGTGTGTGTGTGTGTGTGTGTGTGATCATCCTTAAGCTTTGCCTCTGAGGTACCCTCGTGACGATAGTCCTGGGTGGGTCTTTGCAGACTCAGGGTTTATGCCTGGCAGGATATTCTGAAGCTTCTTCCATTGGTGCTGCGTTTGCTGTGGGAGGTAACGGTGAGTCAGAACAAGGCTCGACAGGGCAGAGCTCCTGTTCGGACTACTGTCTTCTAACTCCATGCGCCTGTTGCTTATTCTCTCACCAGCTCTTACCCTTCCAAAGAGGAGCGCAGTGCTTAGCTTTTGAAAACCTCTCGTATTCAAACCCAGTAGGATTAGACCACTCTCTTCTGTAGATCCTCACACAAGCATCTAGGACAGAGGTTCTCAACCTGTGGGTCACGACCCCCTTTAGCTTCTGTCTTCCAAAATATTTGCATTACAATTCATAACAGTAGCAAAATTACAATTATGAAGTATGAACAGCAATACTTTTATGGTTGGGGGCCAGCACAACATGAGAGACTGTATTAAAGGATTGCCACATTAGGAAGGTTGAAAATCACTGACTTAGGGACTCCTAGGGCTTCCTGTGAGGATAGCCTTGGCCCTTCTAGAAGGCCAGTTTATTGCCTCTGCCCCACCTCCCACAGGAATGCTTCCCTTAGCTCTGACTATGTGAACTCAAGGCTCATTTTCCTAGCAAGCTCCAATCCATACGCCAAAACACAGGGGTTCAACATGCTGCATGGAGAGCGTTGCAGATGGCCAACGGTTCCCGAAAGTAATCATAGTGTGTCACCAAGGACCCAGGTGTCTTCTAGAAATGTGAAAATAGGCAAATGCAAGCGAATACACCTGGGCCTTGCCTGCTCCTGCTGTTCCAGGTCCGTGGACCCCATGAAGTGAATTGCTCTTTTATTTCCACAAATACCAGGCAACGCCAAACATTCCTCTGGATGTTTTTCCCTGGCATCCAGTCATAACACTTGCCAGCAATCAGTGACTGGTTGGCCCTCTCTGACCCTTCTGAAATTCTAGCCACCCCATTCCCACCCCTCCGTGCTTCATTTTCGTGATACTGAACATTTTAAAAACAACACTCGTATACTGGTGAGGTGGTTTGTTTTTGTTATCAAGTCTGAAAATGTTGCCTAATCTTGATTCTTTACCAAAACAAAACTAAAACAAAACAAAAAAACCAATCACTCACAACCCCCAATTCAACACCCCAAAGTTCCTATCCATGTTTAAATTCACTGTGAAGATAATACTGCATCCTGCTTTGGCTTGTGTTTGCTTATATCCGTCCATACACAGCCAGCCAGCGTTCTAAACCCCGACAAGTGCATATGTGTTCAGAACAATGATAATTCTTTTAAAAAAAAAACCATTTTTATGTGAGCATTTTTGTTTCTATTTAGTTCTTAACTCCCACAAGGAATGTTTTGTAGACATGTTGTAATATCAAAACAAGGAGAAAAGCTTTGGGGGTGGGTTTAGGTAGAAAGCAGAATGAAGTATATGAACGAGTAAAAACTATTTGGCCAGTTGTGGTGGCAGAAGCAGATGGATCTCTGTGAGCTCATGGCCAGCCTAGTCTCCATGGCAAGCTTCCAGCCTGCTAGGGCCTATGTAGTGAGATCCGGTCTCAACGAGAAAAGAAGATAATAGGAAATATAGGAAAGAAAAACATATTCTAAATATCTACATAGGGCTGTTTTTTGGAGAAGGGGTGTGTGTGTGTGTGTGTGTGTGTGCACACGCGCTCGTGTGCGCGCGCATGCGCTGTGCCTGTCTGTGCCTCTAGGGGCCAGAAGAAGGCAGCAGATCCCCTGGAGCTGGAGTTACAGACTGTTGTGAAGTGGGTACTGGGAATCGAACTTGGTCCTCTGAAAGAGCAACAAATGTTCCTAACCCCGAGGCAACTCTTCAGACCCCAGATCCCTATCTCTTAAACTTTTTTCCCTTTTATTTTAGGAATTATATAATTACATTATTTCCCCTCCTGTCATTTCTTCCTTCCAAACCCTTCTTGTTCCCTTGTAAAGTTATGGCCTCTTTTTTATTGATTATTGTTACATACATTTATAAGCATGTATAATAAGCATGTAATACACATAAAAAGCATATGCACTTTTAGGGAAGGATTGTACTTCCTGCAAAAGCTATGAGATTGCATTAAAAAACACAATTCTCTGAAGTTCATATATTGTAGATGTAAATGAAATGGAGAAGGTGTGTGACTACCTCACACTTTATAGCACTTGAAATAGTGAGTGTAGTAAAATAGCAAGTCTCTTTTTTAAAGCCCTTCTTTAAAGATACGAAAAGAGCTAGAGAGATGGCTCAGTAGCTAAGAGCTCTCCTGCTCTTGTAGAGGACCCAGGTTTGGATCTCAGCACCCACATGGTGTCTCATGACCATGTGTAATTCCAATTCCAAGGGTCTCCTGTCTTCTTCTGGCCTCAGCAGGCAGCAGGCATGTACATGGTACATATATGTAGGCAAAACACTTACATAAAATAGAAAAATTAAAAAAGCGTTAAAAGCTCTTCCTAAGGCAGGTATGATGGCCTTATGGTGATGCATAGTCCCATAATGCCAGCATTCCAGAGGCTAAGGCAGGAGGAGGAGGATGACTTCAGGCCCTGAGGCCAGCCTGGGCTAAATAGCAAGCTTCTAAAATTACCAGCCAAACACCTCTCGTTTTGCTCCAGTATAAATTCCTTTTTATCCTCATGTAGTTTAGACTTTGGCCTGATGAATATAATCAGAGTCATCTAATGTTATCATAGCCAGGGCAACAGCAAGGTTTCTCTTCCACCCACACCATCAAGTCTGTTCAGTGTCATTACCTCAGGGCAGGTTCTAGAGAGCCTGTGGGGTCTGTCTATTCGGCTTGGCCCTGTTCTTGTATCAAGGCAGCCTTTCAGACGAGGAACCAGAATCCCCAGATGTTGCTAACAGGCCACACAGAGAGGCGCTGTCAGAACTGTGTCCCCTACGTCTCAAGCGCTCAGCCCTTTCCAGTCATCCAGAACGGAGGTCCGCTGAAAGCCAGTGTGGAAAGCATCTTTGTCCCAGAGTCTATCTTCTGCCGAACTGTAGACCATTGCAGGCCCACACACATTGTGTCCCCTTCTGTGTGTAGGTAATGCTAGACGCACCAGTGTCTCCTCAGGAAGCAGGAAGCTCCGGGTACCCATGCCAGAAAAGAAGGCTAGAAAACTTGTCCGCTTATGGAAAGCCTTAGAACCATACCTGGCACCAAGCAAGCACTTGATAGGACCAGTTGTCACCATCGTTAGTACTGGGAATGGTGTCCACAGAGATGACATGTCTTACCCAAGGCCACCGCGCTGGTCCACAACAGCCTCAGGGCTGGATTCCACATCCAGTGTGCTTCATGGAAGCAGCAATTTCTCTGGCAATCTTAGTATCATTGCAACCAAGAGCTCAGGCCCGTGTGCCTCTAATAGAACATGGCATGTGGAATGATTTTGGCTTTGTTATGGCTGTGTGGGCACACTCAATATCTCTGCCTTTGTGTTCCACATCATGTTCTAGTTAAAACTGTACTGAACCCCCCCCTCTCTCAACTTCTCTCTCTCTCTCTCTCTCTCTCTCTCTCTCTCTCTCTCTCTCTCTCACACACACACACACACACAGAGACAGACAGACAGACCCCCCTCTCTCTCAACTTCTCTCTCTCTCTCTCTCTCTCTCTCTCTCTCTCTCTCTCTCTCTCTCTCTCTCTCTCTCTCTCTTCTCTCTCTCTCTCTCTCACACACACACACACACAGACAGACAGACAGACAGACAGACAGACAGACAGACAGACCCTCCTATGTAATTTAGTGCCTTCCTTCTACATAAGCATATTACCACGCTGTCACTTTTAACCTTTCACCCACCCAGCCTGGCATTTAACATGCTATTAAACTCAATATTGTTTCCCATAAACAGCCTTAGAGGGATGAGAAATAATTGGAGTGACATTTTTAATAGGCCCCTGTTTCTCAGCCTCTGCGCTGTATGAACCCAGCATTGCACAGAGGGGCTTGTTAGTTGTTTGGTCCCTGACCTCAGGTCAGGAGAGAGTAATGGAATGAAGATTTGGAGTGCCAGAGGGCCTTTGAAAGCGCACAGAGTGGTTTTTATGAGGGACAAGTAGGGTTACCCTTTGCAGCTACTGCTGCCCTGCTTACTGTCCCCCTCGGCCCCTCTATTTCCTCTCCCCCCACTGCCTTCCTTTAATGGTGTGGTGAACCAAGGAGCAAATCTTAGACTGGTCAGCTTGAGATGATTCGTAGGCCCTTAGGGGATACACTTCTGTGGACCAGCCTCATCCTCTGTTCCATCTTGGTAGGCTTTTGGCATGTACTCACTTTGGTTTTGGTCTCCTAGTTTTGTTAGCATTCTGTTATGTGTTGTGTTGTGTGCCTCATAATGTTGTTTTTGGAACAAACTTGTAAGATCCCAAGTTGATGGTTGGCGTGTTACTCTTGCTCACTGGATGATAGACGGCTCTTCTGCCTCACTGTGCCTGGAGTTTAACTTCTTTCCTTATGAAACGAGGAAACTGGCATCTGGAGTACAGTAACACAGAAGCAAGTATGGGTACGAATTTGTCTCTGCTGCCCCCACAACCCAGAGGGCAGGTATGGAAAAATACCGGAACCTAGTACATTTGCTTTAACTCTCTCCTCGTGAACTTATGTTCAGAACACGTGTGTTAGACATCCGTCTGTGGCTCCTGACTGCTACAGCTGCTCGTGTTACAGGATGAGTTCATCCAATGGGTATTTATGAGGTGCCTACTGCATGCGCAGCACCGGGATGGACACAGTGCGAGAGAACAGTTGTGCAGAAATGTAACTGTGAGCAGGTGACACGGTGTGGTGCAGATCAGATAGCTCTCCTGTGGCGTGGCTGTGTCCCTGTGATGGGCATTTATTACCCACTCTACTCTGTCCCCTCAGCATTTCAGGCTGTGTGTAGAAGGTCATCAAAGCCAGTAGGTTCTACATTCTTCTGAAATTTAGATTTGGTGATGTCAGCCTCTGCCTTGGTAGGGCTGCTTAAAAAAAGTCATGAGGATCAGTGAGATACCAGGAGGTATAAAATGCTTGTCGAACATGCTTGATGGCCTGAGTTTGATCCCTGAAACCCATAGTATAAAAGCTGAACTTGGTGGCTAATGTCTGGAATTCTAGCACTCTTATGGGGAGATAGAAGGGGAGACAGGAGAATCAGCTGTAAGCGAACATATGCAGTTGCAGCAGAAACAAGAGATGCAAGTCAGAAGTAAGGTGGAAGGTGCGGCCCAACTCCTGAAAAGTTGTCCTTTGACCTCCACATGTGCCCCCCCCACCAAACAAACAAATCTTGTCCTCAATAGAACTGACTTTCAGGTTTGTCTGATATGTGCATCCATCACTGATTGTTGATTTCATCTTTGTGAGCCTGCTTACTTTACTAGAATTTACTTGTACTCTCCACTGTTTAACTTGCTGTCCTGCTGGCTCTCAATTGCTCACAGGTTCAAAACCTTGAATGCCAGCACAGGTGGAACAAGACTGTGCTCTCCTTCCTGTTTCAGCTCTCGTATTGTAAACAAATCATCCTTTTCGTAGTCTATTTAGGGCCATCGTTTTGCATTCTGTGATGTTTGTTGGAGTTTCATTCCTTAAGATGGCCCCAAAGTATTTTGCTGTAGTGCTGTGTATATTCCTAATCTTAAGAAGGAGGGAGCGTGCCTTAGGGAGAAAGCATGCCTTTAATCACTCCACTGGACACGAGCTACAGTAGTACTGTTGACCATGAGCTCAATGTTAATGAACCAACAATATGAATTAAAGACGTATTAAAAAGGTGTCTTTTAGAGGCATGCATAAAGCAAGGTTTTATGTTGATCTCTTGGTGAAATGTGGCTGTGGTTTGTAGCACCCCAACTCTGTACTTCTCTTGTGTGCAGTGTTTCACAGTGTTTGCGAAGTCCCCATAGAACTGCCATGAATGAAAATCGACTGTGTATATATGGCTAGAGCAAACATGTATGTAAGTCACATATTAAATGCCTGCTTCCTGGGCTTTATTTATCTTTCTTGTCTTGTCTGTTTGTTTTAAGTGTAATGGCTCCCAGACTTGGCTACATGTTAAAGCACTCTGGGAGCTGGACAAAATGCTGATGAGCCAGCTCAGCTGTAAGGGTCTGGTTTAGTTGCCTGGGGTGTATGGCCTGCATATAGAAACATTTCAAGTTCTTTCAGGGACTCTGTCACAGGCATGGTTGAACAGTGGTGCTCCACACATAGAATTACAATGCTTCTGACAAATGGACACTGGCCAACAGAAAGAGGCCCTCCAGGGGCTCACACCAGTAAAACCCCACCGCTCTGGGGACAGGATGGCAGAAGCCACTGCAGAAAATGGTGGCCACTTGTGGCACTGACCTGCACATCCTCCAGCCGCAGCCAGGAGAGGGTGGCCTTAGAGTTTTGGTGGCTGGATGAATCAGAAAGAAAAGGCCTATGGCGGCAGAAGGCAGTTCCCGCCAGAGACTGGGGACTTTGAAGGAAGTGAACTGCATTTCATTCTTCACCTGATTCAGTGCTCAGCACCTGAGCACTCACCTTAGTTAGGTTAGCTCTGTGAGAGGACATGCAATGAACACTGAGATGGCGGGATCCCTACCTTCATCTAGACGGCCGTAGCCCGCTGTGTAGAAAAGATAGCACAACGTCCTCTGCTATGGTCTCTGCTGCCTTTGAAGGCGTGACCTCTAGGATAGCGAAGGCCTTTCAGAGTGCACGGGATGGAGATAGATAAGAGAGACACATGCTGACATGGTGTGAGGAGTAGTAGAGGACTATGGGTAGAACCTTGGGCTGGAGCCAAGCATGCTATTTTAAGGAAAGTGCAGGCATCTGGGCTATAAGGTGGTTAGGAGTGCTGATCAAGGTCTTCGGGGCTGAAGGAATCAGTTCCGGGGGTGAGGGAGTGGAGAGGATCGCCTTCTCGTGCCTCACCTCATTCTTCCCCTACACACCTGATAGAGCCTGTGTAAGGCACCAGCACCAATGTACTAAGACTCTGTATGTAGCTGCCTATAAGAAGTAAATGGTTGCTCACTTCAGAGTAACAGCGAAGTCTTTTCTAAAGGAGAGGGTTGAGTCTGTAGGATAGGTTAAGGGCAGTCACCTGTCCCTGGCATGTCTAGAGAAGGCATCATTCACCACACTGATGTGGCCATGGCCTGGTTTATTCCTCCCTCCTCCACCCCCACTCCCTGCATACAACTTGCTGACCTCCATACAACCCCTAACTGAGGAAGTGTCTTTGAAGCCTCTGGGGAAGTGACTTCTCTTCACTTGACCTTGTTTGTGTCTCACAAAGTGCTTCTTGATCCCGGCTGTACGTCTGCTCAGTTCGAAACAATGGCAGTAGAGAGGTCCAGTACTAACCCATCTTACAGCACACAGGCGAGGAACTGCACATCTCCATGATTTCATAGGCAAGGGATTGGGTTCAGGGTGCAAAATGACTTCCCCATGGTTGCATAGCTAGCAGAGTCAGCATTTGAACATAGACAGTCAATTTCTGCATTTCAGCTTTGAACCCTCACATTTTGTCACCACACCCCTGCTTTAAATGCTCTCAGTACTGATTTGACTTTTAGTAACCATATGGGGACCACAGCTGTCTAATGACAGCTTTCACAATAAATATGATGATGATGATGATGATGATGATGATGATGATGATAATAATAATAATAATAATAATGTGGGCTTTGGTTCCCTGTTCAATAGAAAGGTACATGTGAAATTAACTGCTAGAAGCCACTGTTCTAAAGTTTGGGTTTAAAGCCTCAGGGCTGCTGTTCAGTGTGCAGGCAATGGAAATGTCCAGAAAGTCCGCCTTCGGAGCCTTTGAAAGCTGTGACTTTCCACAGAGCTGGGTGCCCAGAACTGAATCAATACATGAGCGAATGAACAAATTGTTCTTCCTGTCGATACAGCTTTCTCCATCCCATCTGCAGTGAACACAAGTGTAGCCATCATTTGGGGCCCAGGATTGCTTTGCTTTTTGGTGCAGGTCCTGGGAGGGGTGGATCAAAACTGGTGTTAACTGTGGGGTAGGTAAAAACCCTGCATCCTGGAGTGGGAGTAGGTGTAATAAAGGGATGGCCCCAGGACAAGGGAGCAGCCTCTGCTTTTTTCCCCTTTTGATGTGGCCAAGAAAGTAAACAGGAACTTTTGTCCTTTGTTTTCCAGGTCACAGCCAAGACTGCCTTCCTATTTATTTTACCTCAGTATAACATTAGTGTGCCTACAGCAGGTAAGAAAAGCATTGTTCTTTATCTCTCCTGGTCCTGTTAACCCTGAAGGACTTGAAAAACTTCTTTTTTGCTCTGTGTCTGTGACCTCTTAGATATTCTTCTTCTGGCTCCTGCTTGCTCCCCCAGTCGGTGGCTGGGCAGTGCCTTCCCTCTGTTCTGTACCATAGGACCAAAAGAAAAGCAGTATGCTACGGTGTGCTTAGTGTGTTTATGGCCACTTCCTCCGAAGTAGGTGGTGTTGATTTCTGTTGTGAATGGAACTTAAGGGCCATGACCGCTGGTCAAGAGCGTGGCCTTCTTCTTAAAGTTTTCCATGAGGAAAAGGGATTAGATGTTGTACTTCCATGGAACGTGGAGACATGGCGGGAAGGAGCTGTGTACTTTGACTAGGCTGAGGTTAGGAGTAAACCATGCCATTACCCTTCATGAAGGCCACTGGCTGTAGTTGTTACATGACAAGCTGGCCTGCATCCGATATTTCCAAGAGCCTGCGGAAAGCAGGTTCAAAGTACCACGTGGTCTTCACAAGCAGCATGCAGTCCAGTTACCGGTCTCCAACTTGAGGAAGAGGAGGAAGAGGAGGAGGAGGAGGAGGAGGAGGAAGAGGAGGAGGAGGAGGAAGAGGAGGACCACACAGGAAAAGAGCAGGGAGAGAGTGGGCTGATTCTAAAATGATAGCTGTTGCTTGCTTCCAACCTGCCCAGAGGATGTTGTAAACCCAGAGTGGCTGTATAGTTGCCTTTATAATCACTGTGATCAAATACCTAACAGAACCAACCTCAAGGATGAAAGGTTCATTTGGGCTCACCATTTCAGAGGATTTTTTATTGTGGCCACTTAATTCTGTGTACATAAGCTGTAATGACGGCAGAAGCATGTGCCAGATAAAGGGTGAATACCGGAAGGAGACCCAGGCCACGTACCTGCAAGGGTGCACACCCAGGAATCGACTTGTTCTAAGTAAGCCCCTGCTCTTTTGACCATTTTGACTGTATCATTTAAATAGGTTAGTGTCCTCGTGATCTGACACCATGAGAGACACACCAGAGCCGTGATGCTAATTTCCAGGCATTTCTCAATCTATTTAAATAGATAATCAAGTCATCATAGTCACTGAAGTGGTTATCTTGAGATAAATTTTATCCCAAGAGAGTCAGGAAACGTTTCTTCTTATGTAGAAACACCTCATTATTTAAATGTTGGCGTCTATTTTTGTGAATGGCATGCCGGGAAGTCAACAGAAAGAAGTCAGTCCATTTGCCAGTTCAGCTTTGGGGCCGTGTTTCTGTTTTCTGGCGACTCAGCCTAACAATCAGCCATTGCTGTGTCCCTTTGATGAAGGAAGGAGCGAGTTATGCTTGCCGGATCTAGTTCTCTCATCATCATTTGGTAGTAGAGAGGTGAATGGTCTTGACTTTTTCATGAGGATCTTTTCTCTGGCTCCACCACATATACCTCAAGAATATTGGCGGGGGTGAGGGTGATGAGTGTATGACTCTGTGGCCCATGGAGGAGTAACCATAAATTTTGCCTGAGCGCATGTCTTCAGCCAATATAGCCAGACACTGAGGGAATCCTTGCTCCTGGGCATGCAATACAGTTCCTTTTTTTGTTTTTGTTTTTGTTTGAGAATCAACCTGAGAGACTGTGACAAGAGAGGAAGGAACAGGAGGAGCACACAGCTTTGCTGTGGGAAGAGAGACTTGAGAGTGTCTCTCAGCCTAGGGAACCAGGAAATGCTGTGGCCAAACACACATGCATTCCAGTACATGCTCTAAGACCCATGGGCACAGTGAATTTTGTTGCTCAGTGCCACGTGGTCCAAGATTGAAGTCAGGCTTATTTCACTTTTGTCACCATCAGATCTGACATATTCATAGAACCTGTTCTTACGTAGAACCTGTGCTACCATTTAAATCATTTAGTTTTTAAAATGTGATAAAACAGCTGGGTATAGTACTGTCTCCCTGGTAGCTGGACATGTTGCTCTGTATCTAGCCCCAGATTTATGACTGATTCCACTTTTAACTGTGTAGTGTTGTTGTATTAGCTACATTCACATTGTGTTGCTTTCCATAGCAAGAACTCTTTTCATCTTGCATAACTAAACTTTTAATCATTATACAATAACTTTTCTTAGTAACCACCATTCTCTTTTCTCTATGAATTTGTTGTAATAGCTACCTCATAAACTATTGTCTGTGTTTAGAGTTTTGTGACCAGGTCTCACACAGTATTAAGCTAGGCTAGCCTTGAACTCAAGGCAGTCCTCTGCCTCAGCTTTCCAAGTGCTAAGAATACAGGTGGGTCACCACACTCAGTTTTATAATCATATTAGTTAACCTTTGGGTACTGGTTTAAAATGTAAATACATGGGTTTAAAATGTAAATACAAGCATTACATAATTCTTGGAGAATATGTATACAGTACAAACAAGAAGATAACGATCACATATGACCTCACCACTCAGCAAAAACATTAGCTAAAATATTTTTAGATGCTGATTCATAGCTTGTTGCTTTGGTATTACAATGTGATGGATGCCTGTCATGTGATAATAATTGTTCAAGTCTAGTAACATTTTGAAAATCTTAAAAGTAAGTAGGTAACCCACCATTCCCTCCTCTCTGCTCTCTTCCTTCTTGGAAGAGGCGTTTAATGCAGATGTCTTGGTTGGGAACATTTTATTTTTCTTCTTCCTTCTCTCCTGAAAGTCATACACAACTTTAGGCATTCCATTAACCCTATTGAATTATAAGGCAATATCTCTTCTCAGGGTGACAAAATGTGAAGTGAAAGGAAAATGGCTTCATGATGATCTCATGCAACTGGCACCCACACTTGGACTCATTGCCTCTGTTCTTTTTTCCTCTCTCTTAATTAAAAAAAAAAAATAACTATTTTATGTGTATGGGTATTTTGCCTGCATGTGTATGTACCATGTACATGCAGTGTCCTCAGAAGCAAAACAGCATTGGATTCCCTGGAATAGGAGTTATAGACAGTTGTGAGCTGCCATGTGGAGGCTGAGAATCCAATCTGGGTTCTCTGGAAGATCACCTATGTTTTTTAATCCCTGAGCCATCTCTCCAGCCCTAGTTATTATTATTTTAAAATTAGCCTATAATGATTTTCATTGGCATTATTATACATTCGTGTCATTGTGCTTTGTTATTTATCCCACTCTCCTTTTCTTGGTCCCCTTCCTTCTCGCCACAGGCTCCCTTTGCTTTCCTGGAACAAGTATTACATTACTTTCTTCCTTCTTTCTACTTTCATAACCTCCACACATGCATATGTGCAAACATCACACACACACACACACACACACACACACACACACACACACACACACACACAGCCCTATATAAAATTTAATGGATTCCTCAAAGGAGACAAAGCACACAGCATTTATCTTTTCGAAACTGGCTTGTTTTATGTAACATCCTCTCCAGCTCTGTCTGGTTTATTGTCAGTATCATGATTTCATTTGTTTTGATGGCTAAATAACATTCTGAATTTACATTGTCCACTCCTGGTGATGGACATCTGGGCTGGTTCCATTTCTTAGCTATTGAGAGTTGTACAGCAGTTTCACATGGATACGCCAGTCAGTGTCTGTGTGGGATACTGACACAGAGGCCCTTGAATGAACCCTTTTACTGTGGCTGCATGGGTTTATGCTCTCAGCAAAACATTCCCTACATCCTTGCCAGAACCGGGTGGTGGTGGTTTTCTTGATGATAGCCATTCTGTCTGGAGTGACAGTGGGTCTCAAAAACAGTTTTAACTTGAATTTCCTTGATGGGTGCTGAACATGTTTTCAAATATTTTTTTTTTCTTTCGTGATTCTTCCTTTGAGAACTGTCTGTTTCGTTCACGAGCCTGTTTCTGATTGGGTAGGATTGGGTTAGATGTTTAGTTTTTGCAGCTCTTCGTTCATCCTAGCTATTAATCCTTTGTCTGATGCGTTGTTGGGAAAAACTTCTTTCACTGTGTAGCCCTGCCTCATCTGGACCGCACTAGACTCAGTAAGCCTTGATCTTGTGGGCATCCTCCTGCCTCCGCCTCTCTGGTGTTGAGTTACTACAGGTAGGCACCAATGCAGCTGGCTTTTTAAACTGTTCCTGTCAGGTGTTGCCATAGCAATACAAAAGTAATAAAACTTTAGGAACTTCATCTTCGCTTTATAAAGAACCTGAAACCGGTCCATGTCGCAGGCACTCTGACGGACCTGCAGCCAGGTTGTACAAACGCCGACATTTCGGAACATGCCTGTTCCTAAAGCATCCTTTTAACTCATTCTCGGGGAAATTTAGAGAGCAAGCAGTGCTTAACCATCCACCCCACAGTCGGGATGAGGAGCAAGTAGACTGTTCCAGGCTAAGCCCTGTCAGAGCCGCTGGCCATAAAGAACTTCCCGTTGAATCTTGGGAATGTGCCACTATCATGTGATCATTAGTTTAATTAGTTAATTGTTCACTCTAGACAAATGTTTCTGTGTCTCTTGTTAGGCGGCCGTGGTGTAAAACGATTTAAAGGAGGATGTGTAATAGTGAGTGGATAATTATAATTGCAACAGGGTGATGAAGGAAATGCACAGAGCCATGAGGTGAAGGAAAAACAAAACCCTGGGTCGTATCCTCCCAAAAAGCCGACTTTATAGTGGGATTGGAGTGCGAGCAGCTGTGCACATAAAAGACGGGACGATCCTAACTGAGGGATGAGCCCGTGTAGGTACAGAAACTCTCACATGCGGTACAATGAGTGTAGCCAGCAAGCCCAGAGCAGTGGGCTCCATGTCTTTGGGGATGTAACTATTGAATTCTGCTCCTGGAAAGCTCCTCTGTGTGTGTGTGCCCGGGGTGAAGGTGCATTAGAGTGCCTGTGAGATGGAGTAGGTATCAGTTACTCTAGAAGGGGAAGGTAAGCTATCCGTCAGTTGCCTATCTGTCATGGAAATCTTACCATCTGGGGCTGCGTGAAATATGACAGGCAACAACTGAGGGACACGTGAAATTGGACTAACCTGCTTGATTTTGTTTTGAGCTCCTGTGGTGACCAACCCAGTATGGTAATTAATGCCGGCTTGCCTGGCCTTCGGGAAAGCAAACTTCTCATGGGACAAAAACATTTTACAATAACAGGTTTGTTAGGGTTATGATTTCTAAATCCCCCCTCCCAAATCTCCTTAGGGCTGGAAGTGCTTAGAAATCTATCATCTGGTTTTTCTCTTTTCTTTCTTTCTTTCTTTTTTTTTTTTTTTTTCCTGTGTCACTAGAGTAAACGCTGCCTTCTAAAATGTCTTCTTTGTAATGTGTATCTTGCTCTAGTCAGTGTTTAAAATTGTATTTTGACGGAGCAGTTGTCTGGAGCTCATGGTACCCTCTCCCTTCTAACTAACTCTTTCCTCCACCTCTCAAGTGCTGGCCTAGTAGATGTGAGCTACGGCACTCAGCTCTCACCTGTAAGTCCCCGGCTCTTCCTGGATGGGGTTTTCAGCTTTTAAGGAACTCTCAGTGTATCCATGGTGTTGAAGAGGCTCTTTTCCTGACTGGTCTCCTTTGCTGTGCTGCTTTTCTCTACTCACTGTCTCCAGCTTCAAGACTCCTACACTTCTCATCCCGAGTAAACCTAGTAGCCCAATCATCAATCCTTTCTTCTCTCTCAATTTGGGGTCTTGACATCTGAGATCCACAGGACTCAGGACCTCTCTGCCTCCAAAGACATGAAGGGAGATCTGTTCCCATCCTCTTTCCACATCAACCTCACATGCCAGTCCCTCTGTGTGCATGCCAGTCTTTGTCGAATTTCTCTAGTCCACTATGGCACCATCTTAACGAAGAACATCAGTAAAGAGCCTGTTTTCAAACAAAGCCACACCCCAGGGTGCTCAGATATAGGCGGTATATCAAAGCATAAACTCTAGGAGACACAAATTAGCCCCGACCACATCCCAGCCCTAAGCTACACTAGCTACAAATTGATGGTTTTGTTCCACCATGGTGAACAAATGAGGCTGCGGCGGAGGTGACCACAACAGTGACTGGGACAGGTTGTGGTGGCTGTCATGCTGACACCCTGAAGGCTGACCTTAAGGTTGACAGTAATAAAACAGGAAGTCACCCTGCCCCCACCTATAAGCCAAATCCCAGTTCTCCTTACTACTGCTTGGCATCCTGTCTGGGTGCCAGACTTTGCAAACAAAAAAGCCAGGACTACTTGAATTTCACACAAACACATTAAAAAAAAATACACACACACACACACACACACACACACACACACACACACACACACACACATCAAGTAATGCATGGGACACAAATATAGAAAATATAATTATGATTATAGAAAATTTATCATTAGTGGTTTTGCTTTGTGGGAAATGAGATCTTGATTGGCAGGCTTGGCTGGCCTGGCATTTGATCACCCTGTAGTCCAGTCTGGCTCAAACTCATAAGAATCCTCTTGTTTCATTTTTTCAGGTGTTGAGATTACAGACACATGCCATCACACCCAACAAAAACCAACAATTGTTTATATGACATTCAAACTTAACTCTATGGCCTCATTTTTGTTTTGTTTCATTAGACACTTTGGGTCTGACTTTCTACTTAAAATTCCACAAAGTATCTGGTATTGTAGTCAGAAACATATAGACTATAATAGGTCTTATCTATAAAGGAAAAATATTTATTTCTTTCTATAGGGGACTCCTGACTTGCTGGTCTCCCTTCTGATATAGAATAGATGAGCCTCTGTAGGTCCCAGCAGTTTTGTTTTGTTTTTTAGACAGGGTTTCCTGTGTAGCCTTGTCTGTCCTGGAACTCTCTTTGTAGACCAGGCTGGCCTCAACTCACAGAGATCTGCCTGCCTCTGCCTCCTGAGTGCTGGGGTTACAGGTGTGCACCACCACACTTGGTTAGTCCCAGCATTTTTTACATGGATATTTGGGTTATGCCTTTGATCTACTAAATGTTCTTGGCAAACAATTTAATATCTGGGACACACCCATCCTTTGCAAAATGGGGGCTGATGCTCAGTGCCTCAACTGGAGGTCCCCTTAAGTATTTGCAACATAGATTTTCATTAAGACCTTTAACATGACCTAAGAACTCGTTTGAAATATAGACTTTTAGCTGGGTGATGGTAGTGCATGCCTCTAATCCCAGCAGAGGTAGGCAATGGTGTAGTGCAGCCAGCCTGGTCTACAGAGCGAATTCCAAGACAGCCAGGGCTACTCAGAGAAACCCTGTCTTGGAAAAAAACGAACGAACGAATGAACAAAAGAAAGAAAGAAAGAGAAAGAAAGAAAGAGAGAAATGTAGACTTTTAGGCCTCCTTTAGAGCAACACTAACCTTTATCAAGATCCCCAGTGAAAATTGAGGAAGGTAACTGAAGTTGGATAAGCCAGGTATAAATTATTCAGGTGAAGTGCTGCAGGTGGTCCTCCAAATGCTCTTCTGCTCTCCAAGGTAAGATGAGGAGAGTCACTTAATCTAGTGACTCATTTGTCTCTTTTTTTTCTTCATCCAATTTTGTTTTTTTCATATGTCTTAGTTAACTTTTCTATTACTGCGGAGATACACCATGACCAAAGGAACTAGTATAAATAAGCTCATTGGGGGCGTGCTTACAGCTTCAGAGGATTAGAGCTCATGGTGGGAGTATGGCAGCAGGCATGGTGCTGAAGCAGCAGCTGAGAACTTACATCTGAACCACAGGCTCCTGGGAGGGAGGGGGGAAGAGAGAGAGAGAGAGAGAGAGAGAGAGAGAGAGAGAGAGAGAGAGAGAGAGAGAGAGAGAGAGAGAGAGAGAGCTCTAAGTGGGGTGGCATGGGCTTTTGAAACCCAGCCCCAGTGACAGGCCACACCTCCCTAGTTCTTCCCAAAGAATTCCACCAATTGGGGACCACGCCTTCAAATCTATGTGCCGGTGGGGGCCATTCTCCTTCAAACCACCGCACTGTAACTATTTGGCGTGGGTGGGTGGGAGAGGTGGGGAGTATGACTGAGTGAATCTGGGTTTCACCTGGATCTGGAGCTCCCCAGAAGTCATGAACACATTTGTGGATCAACGTATGTGTGGAGTGGTTTTTGTGTCAACTTGATACAAAGCAGAGTCATCTGAGAGGTAAGGACATCAGTTTAGAAACTGCTTTAGTAAGATTGGGCCGTAGGCAAGCTTTTAGGGCATTTTCTTAACTAGTAACCAATGTGGGATAGCCCAGGTCATTCTGGTGCTGCTACCCTTGGGCTGGTGGTCCTGGGTGCTGTAAGGAAGCAGGCTGAGCAAGTCATGAGGAGCAAGCCAGTAAGCAGCACCCCTTCATGGCCTCTGCATCAGTTCCTGCCTCCAGGTTCCTTCTTTGTTTAAGTTCCCACCCTGACTTTCTTTGATAAAAAACAGTGATGTGCAAGTGTAAGCCAAATAAACCCTTTCTTTCCTCCCCAAATTGCATTTGGTCATAGTGTCTCATCATAGCAATAGAAACCCAAACAAGAAAGTGGAAAGGGAGTCCTGGTTGCTTTGCGGATCCTGGGCCTGCTTGCGCCTCTACAGAAAGAACAAGGCTGGTGTGTTGGAGATCTCTTCCAGAGGAGGGCTTATTTTACAATGGTTAAAGAAATAGATCCATCCTCTTGTTCTGTCCATTTCTGTTGGATTGATCACTAGTATCTACCGGCTTGTGTTTTGCTGCCCAGAAGAGGTAGAAAGCCTGGGAACCTCCTACAGCATACCTTGGCCATTGTTTTCTAGCCCCTTCTGGGATGAGACATAACTGCCCGTGAAACTAGCCTCAAACAGGTGCTGTTAAAGCCTCATTTAACCCAAGGCTTGTGTGTAGGATTTGAGTGACTCTTGTCTCCTGCTTGTGTCGTACACTTGAAAGATTGTCTTCACATAACAACCTGAGCCCCTGCTGTAAGATGAGCCCAGAGAGAACAAAAGAAGGAAGGACAGGTGGGCAGCAGTGGCTCTGGAGATGGAAGTGGTTTAGTGACCAAACCTCAGCCTGGACCTGTGACCTTTACAGCTGTGGGAGATTGAGAGCTGCCTGATCCTTTTACAATGAGTGGAACTGAGGCCAGAGAGTTGGTCGATGTTCTCAAGGATGGGCAGGAAGGGCAGAGAGAGGCTGGGCTGCCCACACCTCATGCAGCACCAGCGCAAAAAGGCTTGGCCTGTCACATGAAGATGCTAGCTAGGGAAATTTGGAGCTGCCTTTGTCCTCAACTTGTGCTAAATGGCTACCAAGACCATTTTGGGCTCAGGGTCCTTATATATAGATAGAAAACTAAAACAAGTCCCTCCCCCCCCCCGCCAACTCCCCATTGTGTCAGCCATGGGGAAGCCTCCTCCCAGGGATTGTGGGCAAGTCTGAACTTGATTTTCATTTCAATAACTAAAATCTAGCAGTCAGAACAGCTGTTGGGAAGGTGGTGGGGAGCAAATCATAAGCACCCGGCTTCACAGTGCTTCAGAAACTGAGTCAGCTCATGCAAAACTGGACGTGTCACCTTCTAACAGAGCCTTGGTCCCACCCAGTTCCCTGTCTCCAGCCCAGAGAGTCTGTGCCGGTGGGTCTCACCATTCCCAAATGCCACGAATCTTTAATACACTTCCTTGTGCTGTGGTGACCCCCAACCATAAAATTATTTTTGTTGCTACTCCATAACTGTAATTTCACCACTGATATAAATCCTAATGTAAATACCTGACTTGCAGGATATCTGATCTGTGGCCCCTGTAAGAGGGTTGTGACGGTTGAGAATTGCTGGTCTATGCCATTCAGTGTGGCATTTTTTTCGGGCTTAACTAGGCGGAACCTCTGAGCTGCCAGGCTATCTACTGCTTGGCTTGACGCTTGAGGTATCTTGCTGTTTCCCTGCTCACGGTACCCTGACCCAGACCCCGACTGCTCAGGATTGATTTAATTTTGTTTTTGTGATCTTTACCTCCCCTAGATCAGAACTTCTTGTCTTTTTTTTAATGCTACCTAGCTAGAGTATTTTTTTTCCCCTAGTCAGTCATTTTTATAAAAAAATTTTTTTTTTTGGTCCTTAGATTAAGAGGTTCGTCAAAATTGTTGCAAAAGCTCTGATTTAACTTCTTACATTTAAAAATGTAAAGGAAAAACTCTACTCTGTTGTGCTTGTTGCGGCTTTTACCTGTGATTCTGCAAGAAGTGATCTATTCTTCCTGACTCTTGGTGACTTTTTTTCTGAAATCCACAAGCCCCCAGCTGTAAGTAGTCTGCCCCGTGGCAGCCTACTAAATGGTGTGTCCTGTCCAGGGTGTGTCAAAAGAAGCCACAGACTGAATGCAGAGGGACCAGAAGTGTGTGCCTCACCCCTACGAATCCTCGATAGATTTTCTTGCAGGAATGTTTCCAGCCTTACAGAAAGGGCTGGTTCTTCAAGGAGACAACAGAAGCCGAGGGCTTCTATTCCTGAATCCTCTTTAGGCTCTTCTCACAGTTCCTACTTATTTTTATGGTTAAAAAAAAAAGATCATTTGTCTTCTGGTGTTGCTATCAAATGGAAGAAAGTTGATTATAAAACATGCAGTAAGAGGCTGAGGATAGCCTGGGAGATTGTCACGCTTATTCTGTGACCCATGCATAGAAAAAGAATGTGTTTCTTTTGTTTTATTAAGTATTTTTTATTTTTTATATATGCATTTATATTATTACACATATGTACAATAAACTACCTACAGCAAGAAGAGCCATGAAACAAACAGGAATTATATAAATGCTATCTTTTTAGTGTTTTGGCTATTTGCATTTGGCAGCCTTGAAGAGAACATCGCTCCTATCTTAGTGGGTCTAAAATTCTGAATGTAAATCAATATCTATCATATCTCTTCATTATCAACTTAAGACGTCTGTCTAGACCTAAAAACATCTTAACTCCTAAACAACTGAGCATAATTGTAAAACTAAACTATCTGGTCTTCAACCCCATCAGAGACTTAGGTGGGGGCATACAGGTTAGCAGCTTCCTAAATGAGAAGATGACAGAGACAGTTTGCTACCTGAGCAGTCACCCAAAGGAAAATGTCTAACTGAAGCTGGCTGATAGTGTCAGAGTTTTAGTCCATTACAGTCGTGATGAGAAGCAGGGTGGCACACAGGCAGACATGGTGCTGGAGAAGGAGCTGAGAGTTCTGCATCTTGATCCCACAGGCAGCAAAAGGAGACTATGTGCCACACAGGGCTTAGCTTGAACATGGGAGACCTCCAAGCTTGCCCTCACTGTAACACATTTCCTCCAGTAAGGTCACACTTATTCCAACAAGGCCACACATCCTGTAGGCCAAGCAGAGAATGTGTTTCTTAAGGCTGTGGATGCAAAATACCACAAGGCACAGTTCTGGAGCCTAGAAGTCTGAACCCACGGCATCGTCCGTGGTGGCTCCTTCGGCATCTGCCAGGACAAGAGCCCTTCTCATCGGCTTGTGGGTGGCTGCCACCTCCACAGCTCTTCGTGTCACCTTCCTCCTGCGTGTCTGTCTCTGTGTCCATATTTCCCAGGTTTTTAAGGACACAAATCATATTGAAATGGGTCCCAACCCTAATGACGCCATTTTAACTTCTTGCTTCTGTAAAGACCCTATCCAAGTAAAATATTATGCACACGCACACTCTGGAAACATCTTGGTGTTTATAATTAAGAGGTCACTGCCCCTGTCTTCCGTCTTCCAGATTCGGAGGTCAGAGATAGTGAAACAGAGTGGAGATCAGAATCCTGCTGGAGGCCGTGTGTGTGTGTGTGTGTGTGTGTGTGTGTGTGTGTGTGTGTGTGTGTGTGTCCCCGTTCGTCCGCATCCCTGTTCCTGCATATTCAACATCCTTCTCTCTCTTGCTGTCTCAGGGAATGGATTAAGCCTTCAAAGATTTAAGAAATGTACTCTACCTCTGGGATTTGAAGGGAAGTCGGGAAGCAGGGCGACCTAGTGAGGAGAGGAAGGGTTTGGCCCATGGCTTCTGTGGTTGTAGCCCACACTGTGTACAGATCACTTGAGCACAGTTCCTGCTGTCTCTGAGCCACAGCTGCCATGTCAGTAAACAGGGGTAACACTCAGGATCACAATGAGGCCTAAATGATGTCATTTGCCAGACATGCTCAGTGTCGTACTGGCTGATAAAGGGCTTATAATTGCCACCTTACATACCACAACTTAGAACTGTTCTGTTCATCGTCTTTCTGTAGGAAATAGTAATAATAGTTTCCTCTATTTGCACAGCACTTTACAGTTTTGTAAATTAGTTGTCTTATTCTTGGAGCGTTATGGTATTTTATTTTATTTTTAGGGTTTTTTTTCCCATTGATTTTTAATTAGGTGGATATATGGGGGCGGGGGTATGTGCATGTGAGTGCAGGTGCCCAGAAAGTCCAGAAGAGGGTGTTGGATCCCCTCAAGCTGGAGTTTCAGGTGGTTGTGAACCATCTCATGTAAGTGTGGGAATCAAACTTAGTGTTCTGGAAAAGCAGTACATGCTCCTATCCACCACGCTATCTCATCAGCTCTAATATGCATGCATGCACATGCACATACATCTGTTTACTTGGTTGTTTATTACTGGGGAGGGTGCCATGTATAGAGGTCAGTCCTCACCTTTTATCTCCTGAGCCATATCACTGACCCTGTTTTGTTTGTTTCTGGACAGGGTGGAGAGAGGTCTCATATTCCATGCCTGCCATGAATTCCTCTGATCCCCCTGCCTCTACCTCCCCCATGCTGAGATTACAGGCATACACCAGCAGGCCTGGCAAGTAGTCTGTTGTAGTCTCCTTGTACACAATGGGTAACTGAGTCAGAGAAAATTAGATGCGTGGTGGCAAAGAGCAGCTCTAGAAATGAGCATTAGACTTTTTCATGCATGGCCTTTATGAAAAAGGAAAATAAAATAAGGCAACGAGGTGAAAAAGATCCCACCTTGATGCTTTGCAAAGACATCTCGAAGTGTAGCCTTTTGTCAGTCTTTGAAAACTTTGTTGCATAGCAGGTTGAACCTTGCTTGCCCTAAATGCTTTTTATTCTCTTAAAGTGATTTTGTAGTGTTACTAGTGTGCTTGCATTTTAACTGCTGCCCATCATAGACGCTTAGCTGTGAAACTGTCCAAATGTAGCTTTATATCCATACTGAAAATTTTTCAGAGATTTCAAGATTTTGGATTTCTGTATTAAGGATAGTCAACCTCTGTGTCTATATGTACCAGTTTCCTAAAGGTGAAAACAGTGCATTGTTGTTTCACTCTTGAACAGTGCTTTAGTTTGTAGCTGGGAACATAAGCTATGTCACCAAGGGGCAAGTACTATCTAAAGGGTAAGTCCCCAGAAGTGGAATTGCTGTATCAAAGGGTCAGAAATGGCCAAATGACCCTCCACTGAAATGGGGCCACTTCCCATGTCCACCAGTACTGTATCAGACAGAGGTTTCCCCATAGCCTCAGCAAGGCTGCATTGTTAGGCTTAGGAGTTTTGCCCATCTGATTGGGTATGAAGTGATATCTCAGTGTGGTTTTAATTTACATTTCTCCTCTGGGTAAGGCTGAGCATCATTTTCAATGCATAAGAGCTATCTGTGTTTCCTTTTTCTGTGAACTGTCTGTTCCTACACTTTGCCCATTTTTCTGATGACGTTTGATCTTTCATGTCAATTCCAGGGCCTTTTTTCCAATTCTGGCTGGATGGACCCTTTGTCTGGGAACTGAAACACTTGCCTCAGGTGGTCATTTGATGCCTGTCCTTTCTTTTCTTTTATATTCTCATATTCTCTTTGTCTCTCTCTGTCTCTTCTCTGTGTGTCTATGTCTGTCTGTCGTCCATCACTCCCCTCCCTTCCCCTCTCTCACCTCCTGTATCTCTCTCTCTCTCTGTCTCTCTCTCTGTCTCCCTCTTCTCCTCTCCCACTCTCCCTCTACCTCTCTCCCCCTCCCTCTCTCTCCCTCCCTCCCTCTCTCCCTCCCTCCCTCCATCCTTCCTGTTCTTTCTCTCTTAGCAGGACAGAGGCTCAAGCATCCCCTGTTCCATTTGCCTCTTGATTTTACTCGCTGTGATTTTTTTCATGTCCATATTATGGATTTATATATAATAGAAAAGGTCTGAAATAACATGGAAACAGAGTTGACTGTCAGCACAGAAACCCATAGAATGTTGGTACTGGGAAGGGGTCAGGGGTCAGCCAGGCCATGAGTTACAAACTGGTGGCTTGTGGTTGGAGTCTTCCTGTAGATATATTTTCATTGGCTTATTTAGTATTGGCCCCTGCAATGTCTTTACATTTTGTGAATTAGTCTCCAGTATGGTAAAATCGGGAGATCTCACTCTGCTTTAAAGTAGCAGGAATCTCGACCTCCACCGGATTGTGCCTCTCTGGCCACAATGGGGAAAAGGAGCAGCCTCCCCTCTCATCCCCACCCTGAGCAGATGCTCAGCTCTGCGTTCTCTACCCCATCCCCCTGCATCCCTAAAACAGAGGGCGCCCATCATTCACCATTCATTTATCCCTGCTTAGCTGTGTGTTTGTCTTTATAATGATGAAAAGGAGGGGACCCTTTTGTGAACTTGTTTCTTTCTCAAAGTAGACATGTGAGAGATAGACCAAGATGGAGGCATGGAAAGGAAAAGGGTTAAGAGCATATTCCTTGGCTGAAATGCAGCCCATTGGCTGACTCCTGCAGCAGGCCTCTGTGCAGGGCGTATGCACTGAGGACACCGGGGCCACTTTGATTGCTGGTCGCTGGAGACATTTGACTGTGACTCTTGACCACTGATTCAATAGCCTAAAGATACCACCCTTCTAGAAAACACACAGAGTCACTGCCAACACTGTGTCCTTCGTGAGAGCGGTGGTCTGCAAGGACCACTTAGATAATAGTAAGAGCAGTGTGATCTGCTTTTGGCTTTTCAGACAGGGTTTCACCATATAGCTATGGCTATCCTGGACCTTGCTCTGTAGGCCAGGCTGGCCTTGAACTTAGAGATCCACATGCCTCTGCCTCCCCAGTGCTGGGATTAAAGGTGTGTGCCACCACCACCTGGCCAGTGTGAATTTTGTTGTTGTTTTAACAATTAAAAAAAAAAAAAAAGATTTACCTTTTAAATTTTATGTGTATGAGTTTTTGCCTACATGTATGTACGCAACATGTGTGCAGTACCCACAGAGGTCAAATTGGGTCATTGGATCCTCTGGAACTGGAGTTAGAGAGATGATTATTAGCCAACATGTGGGTGCTTGGAATGGACCTGGGTCCTTAAAAAGAACAGTCCTCTCAACCTTGGAGCCACCTCTAGCCCAGAAGCTTTGCTATTATATGTGTTAACGAGCAACTGATTTTAAAATACTTAAAAAAAAAAAAAAAAAATCAGGTATTTGTTTGGGCAAAGTTCCAGTTCCCATAGCTGGATAGTAGGAATCAAACTATTTTTTTCCTTCTTCTAATCAAACAAGAAATAGATAAGAGAGGAAGCTGGAGAGGTGATAGGTGACTCAGTCAGTGTATCTTTCGAGAAGCTGGATGGGATGCTGTTCCTTACACTTGTGGGAGAAAGACTCAAAGGGGCAGCATATGGCCAGTGATGAAACCAAGGATGGCATGGGGTGGGGCTGACCCTGAGGCAGCATTTGGGGGCTGGGCTGAGGCTATAGAAACTAGGAGAGTGTTCCTCTTTCTCCATATCCTTGCCAGCATGTGGTGTCACTTGAATTTTTGATCTTATCCATTCTGATGGGTGTAAGATGGAATCTCAGAGTTGTTTTGATTTGCATTTCCCTGATGACTAAGGAGGTTGAGCATTTCTTTAAGTGTTTCTCAGCCATTCGATATTCCTCTGTTGAGAATTCTCTGTTTAATTCTGAGCCCCATTTCTTAATTGGGTTATTTGGTTCGGTGGTGTTTAATCTCTCAAGTTCTTTATATATTTTGGATATTAGACCTTTGTCAGATGTAGGGTTGGTGAAGATCTTTTCCCAGTCTGTAGGCTGTCGCTTTGTTCTGTTGACAGTGTCTCCTGCCTTACAGAAGCTTCTCAGCCTCATAAGGTCCCTTTTGTTAATTGTTGACCTTAATGCCTGGGCTGTTGGTGTTCTGTTCAGGAAGTTGTCTCCTGTGCCAATGTGTTCCAGGCTCTTCTCCACTTTTTCCTCTAACCGATTTAATGTCTCTGGTTTTCAAATGGTATGTACTCACTTATATCTGGACACTAGCCCAAGGGGCATGTCCCATGAAAGTCTTCACTTACCTGCAAAGTGGGTCAGAAGGCAGGACATCCTGTTGGGACTCTAGGTGAGAGAAGCATGAGAGAATGGGGAAATAGAAGGATCCAGAGGGTCCTAGCAACCTACAAGAAGAACATTATAATGGGCGAATCTGGGCCCAGGGGTCCTGCTCAAACTATGGCACCAGCCAAGGACAATATGTGCAGTAAACTTCAAGCCCCTACCCAGATCTAGCCAGTGGAGAGTGGGGACTGACTTTCACACAAACTGTAATGCCCCATATTTGACCACGTCCCCTTGATGGGGAGGCCAGGTGGCACTCAGAGGAAGGATAGCAGGCTACCAAGAAAGACTTGATACCCTATGAGCATATACAGGGGGAGGAGGGCCCCCTCAGTCATAGACATAGGGGAGGGGAGTAGGGGGAAAGCAGGAGGGAGGGAGGATACAAGGGCTAGGATAACAATTGAGATGTAATATGAATAAATTAATAAAATAGTAAAAAAGAAAGAAAGAAAGAAAGAGAGAAAGAAACTAGAAGAGCTGAGAAGTGTCCAAAGCAGGAGGGAGGGAGGATACAAGGGCTAGGATAACAATTGAGATGTAATATGAATAAATTAATAAAATAGTAAAAAAGAAAGAAAGAAAGAAAGAGAGAAAGAAACTAGAAGAGCTGAGAAGTGTCCACATCCTTGCAACCACCTTTCTTGCCCATCTCCCAAGATGGTTCCAAGGGTTGCCTAGATCTGAGACTTGTTCCTCCAGCCAGTTCATCATACTTTGTCCCCTTGTCCCACTCCTGTCCTAGGGCACACTCCTGCCTCTGTCCTACCTTCTGGAGACACACAGGTACTGACTGATGGCTGTCTCCCTGCCACCCTTGTAACTATATGGATCTTTGTAAGTCTTCTGGAGCTTCCTGATGCCTTAAAGAAATCCACAGAACTTGCTGTGGTCTGTAAAAACCTTTGTAGTCTCCCACCTTGCAGCCCCTACCTCTAACCACAGCCTGAGTCTACCTAAGCCTCCATCGTTCCTGGCCACTGCCATGCTGTCATGTTTTAGTTACAGCAAAACACAGAGTGAAATTTCTCCTTTTAATTATTTTCTAGTCAATGGGTCAGGAATGTTAAGTATGCTCACAGTTTGTTCAGCCAATCTCCATACATTTCACAAATAATCTTAAACTATAGCCATTAAACAGCTGCACCCCATTTCTGCTCCTGTCCTGAGTGACTAACATTCCACTTTCTGCCTCTGAGAATTTGACGGTCAGTCTTTGGGAGGCCGAACCAGTGGGACTGTATATTTCCTACCATTTTGTGCCTGGCTTATTCCACCTGGCATAATTTCAGTGTTGAAGCATGTGTCTCAGTTTCCTTTCTTTGAAGGCAAAGAAACATTTCAGTTTGTGGATATACCACAGTTTTGTTTGTCTGTTCATTGATTGATGGATACTTGAGTTCTTCCTACTTTTTTGTTTGTTTGGGTTTTTTGTTTTGTTTTGTTTTGCTTTGCTTTTGTTTGCTTCCTTGTTTGTTTGTTTTTGAGACAGGGTTTCTCTGTGTTGTACTGGCTGTCTGAGAACTCAATCTGTAGACTATCCTTGAACTCAGAGATCAGCCTGCCTCTGCCTCCTGAGTGCTAGAATTTAATGGTGTGTGCCAACACTGCCTGATTCCTCTTTTATTTTTTTTTTTTCCATTTTGAATACCACTTCACACATGTCATTTCTTTACATTGGGGGATATTTACATATGTGTATTAAGAAATCACATGAGGGTACCCTTGTCTGGACTAGATTTCATTTATGTTTCATATTTACCTTTCATTCACTAAAAATGATTTTGTACCATATGTCTAGTCTTGTTTTCTTTGTAAGTAGATGGATGTGTCTTTGTGGGTGGATATGTGTATCAATGTGCGTTGGGGTCAGAGGTCAGCTTATCATTCCTCAGGAGCTTCAGACAGAGTATGCTGTTCGCATGGAACTTGCCAAGTGGGTTAGACTAGCAGGTCAGCGAGCCCTACAAAGCACAAGCCACCATGCCCAGCCTTTCACGTAGGTTCTGAGGGTGGAACTCAAGTCCTGATGCCAGAAATACTTTGCCAAGTGAGCCATCTCTGCAGCCTGAAATCCTGTTTTCAGTTCTTTTGACTTTTTTACTCAGTAGTGATGCTGGGACCTATACTAGTTACTTATTTTTAAAACTTTCTGAGGAACTGCCATACACTTTTCTGCAGTGGTTGCACTGACTTATATTCCCACCAGTGAGGCGCATGGTTCCAATTTCTTCGCATCCCCAGCAACACATTTCATTTTTATTTTTTAATTGTAGCTATCCTAGCAGTGGGCGGGTCCCCCGTGGTTGCAGCATGCATGTCCTTGATGCTTGATGATGTCACACACTGTTTCCTAAGACTGCAAGCATGCATGTCGGACCACACTACACTTATTTCACTACTTTTACACTATGCCCACCTGGTTGAATATGGGTTCCTTTTTACCTACTGTTGATTTTGGTGATGAAACTCTATGAGCCTAGTTCTTCTGTAGCTCCAAAATGTGCCCTAGTTTTGTCCCATTTGACCCTTCCTTATGAAGAAGGCAGGAAAGCAGAACCTAGTCCAGCAAATGATATTCCCATTCCTCCCCCCTCCCACCCCCGCTCTCCTCTGTAGCTTGTTTGTCCCCTGTTGGGTACTTTCACAGCTCGTTCTCCTTCTCTGCCTTTGTCATCCATCTTCTGTCCTTCCTGTCTCACCTCCTGCCTGGATTTGGGTCCTGCGGTTCCTCCTCCGCTGGGCCCTGGGGTAACTTTCTGACAGTGTCCTTATCTCTAGGCCTGCTCCTGTTCACTGCTGCCGAGTGTATTCTGTAACACTAGTATCACCGCTTGGCTGTTTAATGCAAGTTCTTGGATGATTCTTCAGGATAAGGACCACACATGTCAGTGGCACATAGGCTGTCCATGGCAGCCCTGTCTTCACCTTTATCTTGGGCACCTGTCTGAGCCTTGGGCTGGGAATGCCCAAACAACCTCTTGTCTGATTGTATGCCTGTACCCAGATATCCCCAACGTCCTGGTCTTCCTGTCCAGTGAGACTCCTAGCCAAGCCCACCCTTGCCGGCTGCAGTGTCTACCTGCCTCTTGACCGTGGGGCCTGTCTGTAGTGTGATTGTTACAGTTTTCCACCTCCAGTTGGGTCTGGCTCCCAAGAGCAGAGGCAACATAACCCAGTGCCTCTCACAGTGTAGGTGTTTGTAGAGAGGAGGAGGGAAATAGAAATGGAAAGTGTGATGTCTCTGATCTAGGCACTGCCCTCTGTCACATTCTCCCAGTCCAGGGTAGCTGAAGTTAGCAGGAACTCCCACAGTGACCCAGTTCAGAATTGCTTCTTTCTCTGGCCACCCTGAAACAAACTGACCCCGGCCTACCTTCTGGTAAATGAATCCCAGCACGGATGACTCATATGTGTGTGACTCAGGCTCAGCCGCACAGCTGGAAGGGCAGCCAGCACGTCTCCTGGGGAGGGCAGGCTGCTGGGGAGAGTCCCAGGCAGGCATGTGGCAGGCAGCCTCTTTCACCCCTGTGCCTGCTCCCTGGAGCAAGTGTCTAAGCTGTCCTTTCTCAGCCTGCATGGCAGCACTGTGTTCTGGTCAGGAGGCAGAGGCAGGAGGATTGCCACAAGTTAGAGTTCTATATACAAGATCCTGTCTGTACAAAGAAACAGTTCTTCTGCCTGACCTATATAATCGCCCACCATTTGCTAAAGGCCTATTGTAATTTTAGACACTACACTGTAGACCTCATCTTGTAAATCCTCAGAGAAACCCAGCAGCATAAAGTACGAGCAAATATGTACTCAATGCCCCCAATGCACATGCACACAGTTTCTTGAAGTGGCGCCATTTGCATTCAGGGAAGGTCTTCTCTTTTCAGTTAAACATTTCTGGAAACACCTTCACTGATAGACCCAGAAGTATGTTTCCATGGTTATGGTTGTCAGCATCATCCCACAACACTTAACATTACTTCATCTATTTTGTTATAAAATCCTGTAATACAGGAGCTCTTATCCTTACTTCAGAGGTAGAAACCCAAGGCACTGCAATAGACATAGAGGTGCCTCACAGTGACATAGCAGGTAAAGGACATAGGGGAGGAAACCGAGGCCCAGAGAAGTTAATCATTGACTCAAAGACACATGGCCAGGCAGTGATGGCCTTCTGTGCTCTCCTCCTGAGACTGTAGAACCATGTAGACATGATGATGAAGACTTGGTTCTCCATGGCCCTCCCCCACGACTGCTTCCCAAGGACCAAGCCCTGAGGTGAAGCAGGGTGCTGGGACCAGAAACTTTCTTCTGAGCTGGGACTGCAGGATACGGGGAGCACTTGAGAGTACACTATGCTTTCCATCTCTTTCCCCTTTTGGGGTATCATAGCTCCTCCTCACCTGGGGGATGCTGATAAAATCCTTCTTACCCCACAGACAGCGAGACAGTCCACTACCACTATGGGCCAAAGGACCTGGTCACCATCTTGTTCTACGTCTTCATCGCCATCATCTTGCATGCTGTGGTTCAGGAGTACATCTTAGACGTAAGTGGCAAGCTTGCATTCCGAGGTCAGAAACTGGGGTTCCCTTAAGATAGCAAGCCTTACCTTGGAGAAAACCACAGCTCTGATTCATTCTGTCTCCTAACTTAGAGTCTATAGTTAGCCCAAGAGGCTAGACTCCTTTGCCACACTTTGTCTCTTTTCTCTCTCCCTCCCTCTCTCTCTCTTTCTCTCTCCCTCTCTCTCATAGTTCTTTAGTTCACACATAGGGTAGCAGTTCATGGGGGGAAAGCTGTCTGAAACACAGCATTAGCAAGCATATCCTTGGGGGTCTTCCAAACACAGCATAACCAGAAGATGTTTTCTCTATGCAGAAGCTAACAGCTTTAACACCTGCTTTCTCGAAGTGCTTGCCTGAAACTCAGTACCCAGTAGGCTTATGCTAAATAGCTTGGGTTGTAAGGAGTTCAAACTACTAACTCTTTCTCATGAAGGAATGTACAATCTGCCAGGTATCCGCATGCTCACATACTAATGTGTGGAGTTTTCTTTCTTCTTTAGAAAATCAGCAAACGCCTTCATCTCTCCAAGGTCAAGCACAGCAAGTTCAATGAGTCTGGACAGCTGGTCGTCTTTCATCTCAGCTCGCTGGTATGGTGCTTCTATGTGGTAGTAACGGTGAGTAGTCCTCATGACTGCTGGAGAGTGGAAAGGCGAGCCACCAAGCAGTCCCCTTCATTGCTGATGAAATCAGTACCAGGGGCTTCAAGGGAAGAAAAAGAGCCAGGAACAAGAATCTTAGGATTAAAACTCATTTTGCATTCTCCTGGTATTGTAGCAAGAGGCTAGATGAAATACTACAGATGCCAGTTAAGCACGTGTTATGCTTTTTACCCATATTACATGATACCAGTGTCCACAAAGCTCTGTATTGTTCAACCAGCCTTGTCTTCAAACACCATCCCACAAGGTAATTTTCCCTCAGTACTGAACCTTGTACATGTAAAGAAAATGCCCTTCGCCTGAGCTACACCCCCACCCATAAGACAAACTCATATTCACTCATACCCCTGATGGTGACTTAAGGGTCCCAAGCTCATTTTTTTCCAGTATGTCCACAGCCATGCACTTCCAAAATAGTGAGCATGGAAGCATAGCCTGGCCTCAGAGGTCTGGGTCTAACTATTTGTGCCGCTATGACAAAATACCTGATGTGAACTACTGGAAGGAGGGAAGAGTAATGCTGGCTCATAGTTTCAGCGCTTTCCGTGTGAGATGCCTGAGTCCATTGCTTTGAGCCTGAGGAAAAGCGAAACATTGTGCTGAAATGTGGAGCAAAGCAGCTCCCCTCACGGTGGCCAGGAAGCAGAGACACAGAGAAGGAACCAGGGTCAATGTACCCCCTTCAAGGGCATGTCCCAGTGACCTACTTCCTCCAGCTAAGTCATAGCACTCAGTCAGGTCACTTCTCTGAAGCCACAGGCCTGAGTAGTACACCTGGAACCAAGCTATAAACGTGTGAGGTTAAGGGGTGTATTTCATGTCTGACCAATTAACAAAGGCCAGCGTCACCCTTCTGCACTTCAAATCATTTGATAGAGAAAAATAAATCCTCCAGACTCTGGATTGGCTGGGCGTGGTGATGCACGCCTGTAATCCCAGCACTCAGGAGGCAGAGGCTGGTGGATCACTGTGAGTTCAAAGCCAGCCTGGTCTACAAAGTGAGTCCAGGACAGCCAAGGCTATACAGAGAAACCCTGTCTCAAAAAACAAAACAAAACAAAACAAAAAAATAAACAAACAAAAAGAACTCGGGATTGCCATTCGGGGTTCACTATAAGGCAAGCCTGCCTCTTTTACTGTCCCATTAGCACCCACTGTCATCTGGAACACCTCTTGTCTGTAACCAGGTCCCAGCAGAAACCCAGGCCTGGGGTTTGCTTCATCAGCTCTCTGACCTCAGAGACTCTTCACCGTTCAGCTGCCTCCCCCTCTGCTCTCACTGACAGAGATGGGCCCTCCCATCGTGAGGAACCCTTGTTTCCAGAGCTGAGTGCCTGCTGCATAGTCTCAAAGCAGGAAGCAACACGTCTTTCTTGTGTGTTGCTTTTATTCCCATTATCGGTTCATCTCTGAACACTTTTTTTTTTCCAAGCAGCACACTAGGAATTTTAAATAAGAGACCAAAGACTTCCGTCCTCTCAGAGCGAGCTCACACAGTCCACTCCCAGGGACAGAGCTACATTGCACCAGAAGGGCCATCCCCTTTGTGTAGTGCAGATGGACACTGTCCCTGTGGACCTTGGGATCTCAGGCCTCTCCCAGCTTCCTGACACTGAGTCCATGCCCAAGTGGACTCTTGAGACAAAAAGGCCTCAGAATACCAAAGACGCTGGACTGTTTGCAGGAGTTCAGGGGGCATTGCCTCATCTCTGACGCCCTTCTTTTCTTGCATCCTCACCCCAACATCCTGAAACTCCAGCTGTGAAGACAAGCCTCTTCTTAGGGAAGTTCCCAGGTTTTTCATCTTGTAGAGAGCCCATCCCTGACTCAGCATGTCAGCCAGACATGGAGACCAGGGGAGCCATGCCGGCTTCTAGGTTTAGTTCCAGCTCTGGCTCTCACCTCCTCTGTCCCGACCACCTGCATGGGAGGAAGGACACTGAATCGCATGAGGAGTTGTTTTTTGTAAAAGGAGTGAAAGCACCTGGATTTCAAATCTTAGATTTCTGTTGCAGTGCGAGTTTGACATGATTTTTCTCTTTTCTTCATTTCCCAAAGTCAGAAAAAAAAATCTTGCCTGTTCTACCTTCAAAATTCTGAAATCCTCAGCACTGCTTTTCTATGTGTGTTGCTCCCCTGAGTCCCACAGGCCCCCAAATGGGTCAGATGTTGGTGATATGCCCCCTGGCATCCCTGGTAGGGGTCAGGGATGCTCTTTTCCTTCAGTTCAAGGGACAGTCTCACAAGCAAGCTTATCTGGGTCCAGTGGTTACTAATGTAAAGGACACAGAACCAACCCTCTCTGCCCTCGGCCTACACTGAGCTGTCTGCCTTTACTGCAGAGACTGCTTCCATTCTGGGCCCTTCACCCAGCTCATTATCTGTTCAACCAGATGGCTCTCTTTAAAGCACAAGTGAAATCATGTGGTCTCCTAGTTAAAGAGAAGCTCCCCCACCAGCTGCAGCGAAATTGTTTTCCTTGCTTGTGTGACCTGGGCCCTAGTGCCTCACTGGTGACATCTGCGTTGGACTCAGCACTCTAGGCTCACCTCTGCTCCCCTAGCAGCTCTGCTGGCTGCTTCCTTCGCTGGAGTGCTGTGTCCGCAGGCATCATTCATGTGGCCAGCCCTTTCCTGCTGTCCAGCCTCCACCTAAGTGTCACTCCCTTAGAGCACCCTCCCCGTTTGTATTTTCCACATCATGCCCTTTATTGGTGTTTTACTGGTGTGTGTGTGTGTGTGTGTGTGTGTGTGTGTGTGTGTGTGTGTGTGTGTGTGTGTGTGTGTGTGTGTGTACAAGAGAAAGAGAGAACGTATGTATATGGGTGCCCATGGAGGGCAGAAGAGGGATGTCAGATAGATATCCTGGAACCAGAGCTGAGGGCGTTTTGAGCCGCCTAACATGGGTGCTGAGAACGAACTCTCTGGAAGAACAGCAAGTGCTCTTAACTGCCAAACCATCTGTCCAGCTCCCTTTTATCAGTTTCTTAAGTAATGAATTGATTTTCCGAAGCATCATCAATGATCAGGTATTTGTTGCTGTTGCAGTTTGAAAAGAAAGCAAGAATGTACATCAAATTCCTTATCGGAAATGCCAGTCTTGCTTGAGTATTTGACACAGATACCTTTCCTGGATGATATACAAACGGAGCACCGAAGAGTGTGGATGATTTTTCTAAGAATGTCAAGGAAAGGGGAGAAAAGCAGAGAGGGACTAGGGGAGGAAAAAGAACCAGAGCACCCTGCTTAGTGGAAGATGCACAGGGCCTGCATTTACTATCCCTCGTCTCACCAGATGTATGACCTCATATGTGAAAACTCCAAACCCAGTACAGAGAAAGCCAGGCATCGGAACGGGGTGCTGTCTACAGGCTGGTTGCCTTGGGGTGATGTTGAAATACCTGCTTGTTTCTGATAGGCAGATGATGACACTGAGGATATCAACATCTAGGTAGCAGCTGGCTGTGTTATGTCTGAGCTCTGCTAGTTTTGTGGTTCTTGTTTGAACAGCAGAAAAGGAGGCTACTAGGAAAATTGCTCCAGCATGCCGAGGCCTTGCACGGGTAGATGTCAAGAATCCAAAGAGAGCAAAGTGTTTCACATGTAACCCCAAGCCGCCTGTCCAGGTCATGGTTTGGGCTGGAAGGGGTTACAGCACTTGCTTTGTCGTGTGTGACCCCAGAACTCATGCGCCTTGGCATGCCTGAACTCGGGAGGCAGCCAGCCCCAGCCCTCCTTTATCCTCCTCCCTCAGACAGCTGCCTAGACTGAGCTGGAAAGGGCTCCTCACAGAGCCTGGTGAGTCACTTTTCCTTTGCTCTGCCTCCTCCAGTCCCAGTGGACTGGACATTTGCAAGCTGGCAGCATTTTTCTGAGGAGGATTTTTTTTTCCCTTGGCCTGTGAGCTTCCAAAATCTGACCTCTCTGTCTCCTAAGTGAAGAGGCCAAGCGAGAAGTTCCTGTTTAAACATAGAAGCCCATCTAGGCCTTGGGTCTGTGGGGCACCACGATTCCTGGCCAGTCTTTTTGGCAGACATCACACACACACACACACACACAAACACACACACACACACACACACACACACCCCACCCTCAGTCTAGGAAGTACCACTCTTCTTGTTAAATACATAGCTGCTTCCTCTAGGAAGGGACTATCTCATCCTTTGGGGTTTCCTGGAAAGAGACTGAGTGTGTCACTGTCCCTGAGGGCAGAGGTCTGACAAGAGCACAGACACGAATGGCATAAAGGGAGGTGAGACAGAGCAGAGGGGTGGGCGTGTCAAAGCTCACCACCACCACACACCGCCATCCCCAGTTCCCGGAGCCCAGTGCCCCTGTGCTTCCCTGTGTGTGTGACCCAGGCAAGAGGAAGGTAGGGATGAGCAGAGATGATGGTTGAGACTCTTCTTTCCAGTGTAGGTTGCTGTTTCTACAATGATCCAGGTATCTGATTGGCCCCATCACTTAGACCACTTAGCTCACTGTGCTCCTGGAAGGCCAGGGTACACAGATGCCGCAGGTGAGAGGGCCTTGATGACTCGAGGACAGGTGGGGGCCCTTCACTGGAACCAACCTTCATAGGAAACAGCAGCTGCAGCTCTAGCACACAGTAGCTCTGAGTAACGAGCTCTGTGGACTTTCTCATTCTCCAGCCTTGAAGAGGCCCCACCCTGCATCACAGGGTGACATGTTAAGGTTCTCAAAAACTTCTCATCCAAGCCACCACTCAGCTGATGTCGTGAAGTAACCTGCCTGAGGTTCTGGGGTCAGGAGGTTGGTTGCGCAGCTCAGATTGTAGCTGGGATACTAAACAAACCTCATTTCAGATCTTTCCTATCTGTTCTCTCATTCCCTTGTTTTGTTTTTTTCTTCTGCAAGAGGTGACACCTTGTCTGGGTGATAAACGCCTCTCTTGATTTGTTTGTTTTTTCCAAAAAGAGTTGTTGAACGCGCTCACTATTTATTCACTCATTCGCTCCATCAAGTGACATTCTTCGTGGGCTCCTGCTGGATGCGGGTGTTTCCTCCGCTGTCGTGTAATCTTATATTAGAGGCTCTTCTCACCGGCCCTTGGGATGCAGTAGATCTTTGGCCGAGGGGATGTCTTGCTTGGGATTTCTATTGCTGTGATAAAGCACCACGAGCAACTTGGGAGGAGGGGGGAGGGTCCGCTTATGCTGTCACAGCTCGTTGTCTGTCATCCGGGGAAGTGAGGGTCACAGGGTGCCTACAGTCTGGAAGCAGGACAAGATGAACACCAGTGCTCAGCTCTCTTTCTCCTTTCTATCCTGCCTGGGAGTACAGTCCCTATGGAGGTGACACCCACAGTATGAGAGTCTTCCTTTCTTTGCCCAGTTTAGAAACTTCCTCGTAGACATGAGCAGAGGAAGATTCTAGATTCAAGAACCTGCCAAATTGACGGTCGACATCAACCGCCATGATGATGTGAGAAGCTTTGGTCTCCAGTGGGTGTCACAATTGCTTCATTATGGAAGCAATTCCTGAATGTACACACGACAGATACTGCACTAGACGCTGGCACACGAACTTGCATTTATTTCCAACAATAGCTCTGTAAACTTATTATTTCAATTTACACATGAGCCTGGGGAACTGCCACGCTGTCTGGGTAGGCATAGCTTCTTTCAGACCCCTCTTCAGACACAGCCTGCCGGGCCCCAATGCCTGACACGTCCCTTGACAGTTGGACAAGTGCCAGTGGCTCTTGCACACTTGGGTCCTTTGTTTCCAAAAGCTGTTTGTTCCTCCTGAGAGTGGACGGAGGCCGGGTGTTTCAGTGATCCCTGGGCCAGTCAAGGCCCCAGCAGGCCACATGGCCACATCTCTAAATGCCTTCTCTTCTCACCCACGCAGGAAGGATATTTAACAAACCCAAGAAGCCTCTGGGAAGATTACCCACATGTGTACCTCTCGTGAGTATCTCGATGACTCATTAAGGCCAGTGAGGACCAAGCTGGGGTTGCGGGCAGTAGGTCTGTCTTTGAGAACCTCCACTGTCTGTATTAGCTTCATCCATAGAGGTGCCTAGACTGCATGTGACAGATACAACAGAAATCTCCATCAGGGCCTCTGGCTTTGTGCCTTATTGGAGACCCCTTGAATTCATAATGCATCTTCCCTTCCACACTCATGTCCCTGGTTGTGATGCTGCCAAGGCCTGTGCCTACCTCCCCCCAGAGGCCACCCTGTGTCCCTTAGACCTCTCAGAGTAGCAGCAGTGAAGAGTGTGGAGCTGAACAACTGAGAGCCTTTCTGTTGTTGTATTCAGTGGTCCCACACACAGTGTGCTGTAATCAGCTCCCGCCTTAGCTTTTCTTTCTGGAGAAATGTGTTTGGCCGCTACTGCTTCCTCTAATGGACATGCGTGGCCCTTTAATTGGTCCTATACATGGTGCTGTGGGTGTGGTGATCTCTTTACCAACCCCTCTCTCCCTCCCTTGCTGGTCCTGCTTGTCACCCACAAACATGGCTTAGGCCTTTCCTTGTGTTCTTAGCAAATGCCCTGGGCATGTTCTTGTTGCCTGACTCCCTCATCTCCAGCTTCCAGGTGAAGTTTTTCTACTTGTGTCAGCTGGCCTACTGGTTGCACTCACTACCTGAGCTTTACTTCCAGAAGGTACGGAAGGTGAGTGCTCCCTTCCCCTGCCCACCTTGGAGGCCTCTCTTCCCTCCAGCCTTCCTGTTGTTCCCAGTGTCCTCTCCTCCCCCTTTCTCGGGGAGCATGATGTGTTGGCTGATGATGGAGTCAGCCTCTGCACCTGATGTGTGGCCATTGGCAAAATCTAACCTAACCCAGTTACTGGACAGAGAAGATCTTGCTGTCCCCACTTCTTGTTGTAGTCTCCCTCGGAGTAAAGCTGGACGCCTCTTCTTACTTCCAGTATCTTCTTTCCCATCCCTGACCTGCCTTTTGGCAACAGGCTTGAAGCCAGCACCTCATCCTTCTTGTTACTGACCCAGTCTGTGGGATGCCTATGTGACACCGGACTGTGGGAGTAGGGAGACCTGGCCCTTCCTTCTTCCCCTTACATAACACCCCCCCTCCCCCTTCTCTTCTTATTCATTTAGAGAATGCCCATGCTCACTGTCCGCCCATCTCTTTTGCAGGAAGAAATCCCCCGTCAGCTGCAGTACATTTGCCTGTACCTGCTTCACATTGCTGGGGCATACCTCTTAAAGTGAGTGAGAGCAGAGCCAGCCCCATTCCCTTGCCCTTTTATGCCCCTGTGTCTAGCCACGTGACCACTCCGCTAGCAGGCATTGAGTAGACACCAGCTGTTTGAAGGACTCCCAGGCTATGACTTCGAAAGTGCAAGACCCTCTTCTTTCCAGGGTCCATTCTCCGACTGGTAGGGAAACAGCCACAAGAAAGGCAGCCGTGATACATTCTGCTACAGTTTGTACCACTGACCACCAGAACCCAGAGTGAGGGTTAGCCGCCCCAACTGGAGGCAGAGCCAAGGGAGTCTTCTAGTGAAGCAGTCCTTTGAACTGTGGCTTTTCAGCCGGACACTGGGCTCTTGCCACATGGACTGCAAACGCTGCTGGAGCATAGAGCCCTAGAGTTCATTTCAGTTTGACTTGTAAGGAAGTAGAGCACAGTTGGCTGTTTGCTTGGTCCTCAAGTGAGAGGAATTCCTGTGTTAGGCCTCCAGTGTCTCTTACAGACAATATATTAATGAATGGGCTGCTCCATTGGTAACTGGTCTTCCCAAGAGTTTTTTGTGTGTACAGAGTAGGACCCACACTTTATATAGTGTAGCCTTTGAGAACTTTGCTATGGTGCTCCGACATCCTGGGGCCCCGTTTCTGAGGAGCTCACAACAGGCTTCCTGTGACAACTGATATGGGTGCAGTTTGTGTGTGTGTGTATGTGTGTGTGTGTGGGGGGGTCCTCCAACTCTCAAGCTCTGGCTTTCTGTCTCTGGAGGTGGAGGGCCATGGCAGCTGTTCCAGCTGTGCCTGATGTCAGGTGCTCGCAACCCACATGCAGAGGGATTGTGGCGACTGCTTTGCTCCCCAGCAGTGTGTGTTCAGCACCACACAGTGGGAGAGCTATCTGAGGAAGCAGGAAGTCTTCATATATGTACCCGTAATCCTCAGCAACATTGTTCTAAGCCCCTTCTGTGTGATTCCTGTGGAGTGAGAACAGAAGGTACCAGATAGCCATGACGTGTAGGAATTGGGTTCATTGTGGGGACAAGCAAGGGCAGCTGGCCCAGGTGAAACAGGCCAAAGACTAGGGCATCGGCACAGGAAAACTGCCTGAAGGTGCAGCAGCTAAACTCACGAAGGGGAAAGTGTTGTCCCACCCCCAGAATGGAAAGCAGAAGCCAGGCAAAGGGAGCAGCCTGAGCTGCTCTGGGGCTTCGTGCTGAGAAGGTAAGGCTCTTCTATCCTTCTTTCCTTCTAGCCTGAGCCGCCTGGGCCTGATCTTATTACTGCTGCAGTACTCGACTGAGTTCCTTTTCCACATGGCTCGACTCTTCCACTTTGCAGATGAGAACAACGAGAGGCTGTAAGTGGGGCTGCTGGGTGCTGGGCTGTCCAGAGACCTCTAGGGTGGGACCTGGGCATCTCCTGTGGTCGGAATGGTTGGAGAGACTGTCTCTGGGTGTCAGCTGCCTCCTTGTGTGCAGGCAGTGCCCCACGCTTATTTCTCTTCTGGGCCCTGTTTGATTCCCTATCCCTGGGTTGCCTCTGGAGAGCAGGTGAAGGTTCCCTGAGGGGCTCTCAAAGCTGACATTCCTTTTCCGTCCCTGTGAGCAGGTTCAATGCCTGGGCTGCTGTGTTTGGGGTCACGCGCCTCTTCATCCTCACTCTGGCTGTGTTGGCCATTGGCTTTGGATTGGCTCGGGTGGAAAACCAGGTGTTTGACCCCGAGAAAGGGAACTTTAACACCTTGCCTTGCAGGTGAGTTGGCAGAAGCCTGAGGTGGTGAACTGGGGCTCTCCGAGCACAGTCAAGCGCCTCTTGAACATGGCACATCTTCACAGAAGGTTGGGGAGCAGACGACCCTTGAGTCTACCATATTTAGGGGGCAAGTCTATTGACAGCCGTCTCCTGCTCCCATCAAACGTGTCACTTCTCAGCTTTGCTGCCCTGGGACTACAGTCAGGACCCAAGTCCAAATGTGACACAAAAGCCCTCACGGTCATTCAGCGCATCACGGTGCAGGGGACATGTCTCTTCCAAGCCAGGTTGACTGTGATACCCTCGTACGACTTTGGAGCTTCTTCCTCCGTGTCTTGCTCTGTGGCCTTCCGTAACATCAAGGAAGGCAGCCAGGCAGCTAGGTGGTCCACGGAGCTATAGGTACTAGAGTGTGTGTGGCCTCTTTAGGGTGGCTCCCCTGACATATGTGACTGATGTACTAGAAAGGAATTATTTTGGCACTCTTGTAATCTAGTTCGTTTGAATGTTACCAATATTTCTGTAGCTTGTATTGGCCTTATTATGAGCCATGCATATGGGAGAGAGAACAGCCGAGGAGGATCTGTAGGTATGGGATTAGTATGGTTGTGATGTTGGGTATGCAGCTACCATCACCTCCCTCCCATCACCTCTGGGCCTTCACCTTACATTGCTGCATGGTACAAGAACAGAGGCTGACTGAAGAACACACTCTTCCTGGTGCTAGTGTCTATGGGGAGGGCAGGAGCTACAGGGATCTGGCCTGGTTTCCCCCAGACCCCCTTCTGCAGGCTGTGGAACCCGAACCTTACCCTTAGATCCGTTTCTGCCCCTCCACAGACTCGGCATGCTGCTGCTAGTGTGTGTTGCCCAGGCCTGGCTCATGTGGCGCTTCATCCACTCCCAGCTGCGGCACTGGCGGGAATACTGGAAGGAACAGAGTGCCAAGCGCAGAGTTCCAGCTGCCCCTAGGCTTCCAGCCAGACTCATCAAAAGAGAACCTGGTGAGTGCCACAGCTGTGGCAGAGAGCAAGCGAACGAGCGGGTGAGGTCTGTCTGGGATGGAGGAAATAGTTGGGACCGGCTCTTAGGTCCTCCATAGACCACTCCTTCTGGCTCCTCCTTCCAGACCCTTCTCTCTGAGTTTGGGGCTCAATGACCAACATGTAGCTGGGCATAACCAGAGACCCAGTGTGCACAGGCTGGCCTGGCTGTAACAGGGCCTGGGAGCCCTGGCCACTGTGATTCATGTCAGCGCTGGGCGGGGACTCCTGGAAGGAAGTATGTCCTCCGGGTAGCTTCTGGCATCCAGCCCAGCCCTGCTGTTGTTGTTGCTGCTGCTACTGTCACCCTGTCACCCATGTTCTGTGCTACCCAGTGGCCGTGTCCTCACCTTACCTTATGCCTAACATCTCGGCCCACCCCGGCATCCCAGGCTGTCAGCTTCCCATCTCTCTTTAGGAATGACTCACAGTGCTAGGGAGGAGCAGCAGGGATGGGACAGCTCCACCTCCTCTGGCTCCTGAGCATCCTCGAGTGATCCCCTATGCACACACAAGTCTTCAGACATCCCAGCCTTAATCTACTGCCCCGCCTGGGGGCCTGTCTGCATGCCTGCTTACTGACTCACCTGCATTTTTCCAGGCAGCTGCCTGCCTGGCAAGAGCTCGTATGTTTGCTTCTGTGCAGCTGTGTGTGAGAAAGCCTGAGGGACAGGGGTTTGGAGGAAGGGTTTCTATGTGGCTATAACTCTTTGAATTTGTGGAGGCTTTTTTCTCTTTTCCTTTTTTTTTGGGGGGGGGGTTGCTGTTTGTTTGTTAGTTAGTTTTTGGGTTGTTTTTGAGACATGGTTTCTCTGTAGCCCTGGCTATCCTTGAACTTTCTCTGTGGACCAGGCTGGTCTCAACTGTCTCTGCCTCCCAAGTGCTGGGATTAAAGGGGTGTACCACCACTGCCAAAAGAGTGTCAGACTTCGCCCCTGCAGTATCTTGTTCCCCATCTTGTCTCCTTGTCACCATCCCTGTTGCTGAGACCCATTGGTCCCCAGCAGGGCTGAGGGGCTGGGAGTACTAGAGGAGCTGAGGGATTCAAGCAAGCATTGCTCAGACCTGTGTTGCCTGCTGCCTGGTCCTCAGTTTTTGTGTCACCTTAGATGCCCTTCGCTAAAAGGTAGTCACAACTAAACACCTGAAGCAAAGCCACTTATTGAAGACACTAGGTCAGGCAGCATTCTGCTCCAGACTGTCTGCTGGCTTCCATTGGCTACAGCCTACTTACTCTTTGGATGGTCTGCATGCAACAAGACCATGTCCCCATCCATCAGACACTCCTGCCTTCCAGTGCCTGCCTCCATTTTCCCGCCTCAGTGTCAGCGGCAACACAACGTACACCTCTTCTCTCCATTCCCCAGGTTACCATGAAAATGGAGTAGTGAAAACAGAGAATGGAACCTCCCTACGGACTAAGAAACTCAAGTCTCCCTAAGGCCCAAGCGCTGAGAGCAGGGATCCTCTGGGTGAGGGCCCGGCAGGGAGATGAGGAACCCTGGCCCCCAGCTCAGCCTCTGCATCCTCCCGGCCGTGCTCCATCTCCCTCACAAAAACCCTTGGCATCAAAGGGAGAGTCACTTTCTACCTTCTGGTCTTTCTCTTCTTTCATAAATCATTCTCAATAAAGCCAAAAAAATGCTCCTCTCTTGCTCGCTAGAGCCACCTCCTGGCCTCACCTCTGTCCTGTATTGGCTTTCTCGGAGGCCTCCATTTTCCTAGTCATCTTTCTGCTCCTTGCTCTCTCTTCCTTCACAGCTGCTTCTTTCTCTCTCTCCTTCCTGACTTTAATGTGCAATCTCTCTGATTTTTACAACGGGAGGGAGCTAAGATTGCAGCCCTGTCCCTCAGAGCCAGGACGTGTCAATCTGGAAACCTCTTGCCAAGGAGCTTCCCCTAGAGCTGGTGGCGGATCCTCTGTGGCCCTTGTGTGGCCGGGCAGGAGGCGGAAAGGCTGTCCCTCTCGGATCACAAGATTCTTGGTGCTGACTGTGACTAACAAGACGTAGGATTCTGGTTCTACACGTCTGATCCCAAAGTGTTTCGCTTTGGGACATGGTGACTTAATCCAGAAAGACAGTGTTAATTAACTATTGAGTCCCAGGACTCCAAAGAGCTTCCAGTGCTGCATCTGAATTGGAAACCAGCCTGCCTTCGCTCTTGGGTGGGGGTGGGGGGGTGCTAAGGAGGACGTGCCTCCCCACTGCTACCACAAGAGCAAAGTGGGTCAAACAGCTGCCTCTTCTGGAAAGGTGGCTTGATGAAGATGACAGAAGAGTCGCTTTGGACAGTTCTGCAGCGGCGCCAGCTGCTGGGCTTTCACTACCCCATCCACCAGCATCTACAACCAAATGAGACGGCAGTTACAAACCTGCCCAGGACATGCTGTTCCCAAATCCATAAGCAGGCTGTCCCACCCCGGGGCCAGGCTTGCAGCCTTGACTTCATCTCTCTACTGCAGAAACGTGAAGCCTCGAGGACTCCAGCCCCTCGTGGTCCCCTGTTGTCCCAGGGAAGGTCACCTGGCCACTCTCCCTCTGGCCTCACCTGAGTGTCACTTGCTGATGTTGGTGAACACACCCAGAGCCTGATACCGGGATGCCTCAGGGTCACGCTGTGTCGGGATGAGCAGATACAGCCATGTCTACAGGAGTCTGTGGCCTCCTTTCCCTTCAGTATTCTTCTTCTTTCTTCTACCTGAAGATAGGGTCACCAGGTCCTTACAGTAGTACCTTGAGAGGACCTCCCGAAGGGATGTAGGCCTTAAGGGGTCCACTGGAGTATTGGGGAGCACTTCTTGGTGACACAGGAATGTTAATATTACCTGATAACACTGGTCTTCTGTTGACATCACAGACCAGAGCTTGAATTTTCACCCATAATCAGAGAGCTGGGTCTTCATCAAGGCAGCTTCCCCACTCCAAGTCACTAACAATGTATGTAAAATCTAGCTTACCAGTAGTGAGGAATTTTGTTCCAGATATCATCATGGCTTTCCCCCACTCCCACCCCCACCCTGGGTCCAAGTTAAACAGGAAGAATAGGAATGAGGTCCCCTTGGCTTCTCTTGGGTGAGCTTAGGAAGCAAGGCGGAGTTTTGGAAGTACATTTCTCCATTTTCTCTGTCTCCTTCCCTGGCCTTTCTCTGGGCAGCCATGAAGAATTGATCCAGCACCTTTCACCCAGTGCAGCCCACCTATCATGGTGATTTTAATTGAGCTTAAGCTTTGTGATGCTGTCTGCAGCTCCCAAATGGCTCCCAAGACCACCTCACCTCATTATTCAAGGTGTCCTCCTGGACCCTCCCCAAGCTATGTCACTGGCAGGCCCTTGCCAGTTCTCTGCCAGAGCGTTGTCCCCAGGCTGAGCTATTGAGTTACTCCTTCAGTAACTACTTGTGACAAGCACATGCTGTGTGGAGGTTTTAGAGAAACAGGTACAAGGAGCATCTGACAGCTTGGATCCAGTGGTCCTTCCTGTCCGTGGGGTGGATGTGGGTTGTCCCTTCCTATAACACTTAGATGCCTGAGATGATGTGGCTCCGTTGTCTGTCTTGCAAGCTTCCCTTGTTGCTCGCTTGTTGGATGTATTACCAGGAATCCAGTTGTCAGAACAGATGGAGGTTCTTCTGGAACATCAGGGTCTGCTCAGTGACAGGAGTTCAGAGGGTTCATTTCAGAGAGAAGGCCTCAGACCAAGGGCAGCACCTCAGCAGCCTCCACTTCTGGGGTGTGTGGGGGCTTGGGAGAACTATAGGGTACTTTCTCATCCACCCAGCCTCTCTGGCATTGATGTCATAGGAAATCCAAGACTTTGTGAAGCTGGCACAGACCATGTTGAATGACAGCAGCCAAGTCCCACAGCATCCTATGAGCATGCAGACTAGCTTGTTCTCATTTGGGCAAAGTGGCTTCATTCTTCATTTCTATGCAGTCTCTTCTGTCCCGAAAATACCACAGCCCTAGTAAAGGGCCTGCCACACTCCTCCAAGTTGAGGATGCTCAGCAACACCCACCAAGATCAGATGATGCTAATCTCTACTACCTCAGCAGGCACTGCCTGTCTCTCAGCATCCCTGGGATGCCAGCAGGTATCAGCGGCAGGAGCGGTGGATGGAGAACTCCCTGCTGCCAGTTGTCCGCCTCAGAGGTTTGGTGATGGGACAATTGTCCAGGCTTGGATGCCTACACTATGAACTCTCCTCGAGTTCCTCCTACATTGGGAGGTGGTCCTGGGGAAAAGAGAAGCAAACTAAGGCCAAAAGGGAGGCTTTCTGCCATTCTAGTCCTAACCCTGTATGCTTACATGGTTTCAGACCAGCATCCTCTGACTTGTCCAAAGGGTGAATGTAAATCACTTAAATTTAGATGCCAGTGCTCTGGCTACTGACATGCTTTTGTGAAGTTCCTGGGACCGTAAGGGTTCCTGAAGATGGAGATCTTCTTAGTCCCTTTGGCATTTTTTTCTTAGTGGTTTTTAAAAATAAATAAATAAATAAAAGTAGGGACAGAAAGTGCATTTTCCAAAAAGTCCACAATGCTCACCTAGATTCCATGCATCCTTAGAGAAGCGTACTTACTCCTTGCAGCTAGAGACCACCTTCGCTTACATTTGTTCTTGGTGGAATTCAGCTTCCCAGTTGGGTTTACAGGAGTCTGGAGTGGAAGGCGGCATAGGCTCTGGCCACTGCTTAAAGGACCTCTGTGTCTCCAGAAGACATGTTTTCATTCTTGACCTCTGACCTCTACTCGTCACTGGTGTGGACCGGACTTAAAACCTGTGAGTCAGGGCAGTGAGTTTGTCTGATCTTCCTCCTCTCTCAGCCTCCTGAGCTTACAGCTTCTTTCCTCAGAACAAGATTTTAGGGAGACTCTTTCAGACTTTTGAAAACACCTGTAGGGTCCTCCTCCAGCCCACAGTTAGCATTAGGAGGATGCAGTCAACAGCTGCTTACCCTTCACCCTGCTTCTTGTGCCTGTGCTAATTCCATCATGTGCTCTTGTGAAGAAAGGTCATGCTAAGCATCCTCTGTCCTGGTCTTGTCCTCCGTGGGTCCTTGTTTTTTCACATAAAATGTGCCTTATATTGCCTTGTGGCCTTCACTGGTACTGTGTGGCTAGCCCCCAGCTGCCCAGGGCGCTGGGGCTGACTGGCATATACAGCCAATGATATCATACCTCAGCATAGCTCCAGGTAAAAGGGACATGGGTTGGCGGGTTTGCCTCGTTCGTTCTGACCTCCTTCTTCCAGCACACATAGTGTAAGATCTTGTGTTTCCTCAGCTTGGCTCTAGTTTCCCTCTGTTGCCTTCTGGCTTGGCTGGGTGGCTATGAAAGCCCATGGTGTGGCCCAGCTGCAGACACCTATCTACTAAGGGAGGCCTGGGGGTTAGGAAGAAGGTCACCGCTTTGTACCTCCAGCCCTATGTGGTGAGCCCTGCCCTTCCAGTCTTCTCACTACCACCCCAGATTAGAAACAGTACCCTCTTCCCATCTGTTTTACTTCCATGTAGCCCAAAGTTTGAATGAGGAATGTGTTTACTCCCTGGGTCCAAGTCTTAGCTCACTGGTAACCTGCCTGGCAGTGCCTGTGGTCTGGAAGCTACCAAGCTCCGGGATTCCTGTCAGAGTTACCTTCTGTTCCTAGCACCAACCCCCTTCCTGGCCCTTGCCTGCGCCTGCCTGCCTGTTCCCTCTCTTCCGGGTTGTGCAATAACCCTCCCAGCCAGTGGTTGTTTCCACAAGCTTTTGTCCTTTACTTTTGTCCTGCAGTATGGGGGAGAGGGGACCCGTGGGAGGGGCAGTCATCACCCCTCACAGAAGTGTCAAGCCCTTTCCTTTGTTGCTGTCGTTCTCATGATCTTGGGTGGGTTTCTGTGGCAATCTTACAGAATGTGTAGTATCGTCTTAGAAATCTTTATATTGTTTTTAAAATATAAAAATAAAATTTAAAAATGTGTTGAAGAAAAAAAAACAAATCCATCCTCAGACTGGGACATTGTCGGTGACTGGGAATAAGATCTTCTCTGGTGTTCCTGACATCACCATCACCGCCAAAGGCATTCCAGGGTTTCTTGTGTCTGTGCAAAGGATCGACATGTTTCCGAGAATCAGCCACAGTGGTGAGCCCTGTCCCCCGACAGGGCCTGGCTGTGGTGGTGAGTGTCGTCATTCTTTGGGGTACAGATTTGTGTGTGATTAAACCTCACTTTTCAGTTACTCAGTTTAGCAAACACCCCGAAGGATGAGCCGGGGAGCTGGTGCGCCTGCGCAACTCATAATGCAAATGTGGACACATTGACTGTTTTTCTACATCAGCCTGTTTATGTTATGGACCAAATTCAACAAACCTGCCGTATTTATGCTTTCATATTAAAGGGTTGGGGGAGGGGTATCTTTTTACTTTGGGTGAAATTTTTTTCAAAGTCCTTTCCCACTGTTTCTGTCTGGTTTTAGAAACAAGCTACAGTTTTGTATGGATATTTTTAAATGTACATTTTGAAACAAATGATCAAATATTTTCTGAAATACCTGAATAAAGGGCATAGAATTATTGGTTGTAGTGGTCGCTGATAAAAATCACTGGTGCGTTCTTACATGGTAATTTTTCTAGTGTTGATTCTTCCATTTGTTTTCACTTTGAGAAAAAACAGTCTGTGTCAACTTTAGCTTTTGTGTCTAAAATTTTTCACTACGTAGTAATGGGGTTTTTGTTGTTGTTGTTTTGTTTTGTTTTGTTTTGTTTTGTTTTGAGACAGGCTCTCACTATGTATTTCTGGTTGTTCTGAAACTCACTATGTAGTCCAGGCTGGCCTGGAAGTCACAGAGTTGTCTGCCTGCCTCTGCCTCTGCCTCTGGAGTGCTGGCATTAAAGGCGTATGCCTCTATGTCTGGCTGGGTTGTTTGTTTGTGATCTATGGGTCCACAGCAGTAAATGGGAGTTAGTGGCCTGGAATAGGGGTGGACAATTGCTTTTGCCCAGTCTTGGGTAGTAGTATGCATCACTTTTATTTCATCTATAACACTAAGTTAGAAAAAGGGATTTCCTAACAGGGTATATGTAAGCTGGATCTACCGGAAGCCAGGCCTCCACACCCCTGTAAAGCCATTCAGCTTAGAGGGCGTGCTGGTCTTGGTCTCCATGAATGCACTGTCCCAATTTAGTAAGAACAGGGGCAACAACAGCGGCTGATGTCATGTATTTAGCCTGCTATTGGATGCAGCTGTCTGCTGCACTTTTCCAGAACCATCCTTGGGGATCGCTGAGGAGATGCATGCAGTTTCAGGTGGCGGTTGGCCAAGGGAAACCCACAGTGGGTAAATATCACCCAGAGACTTGCTTGAGGTGAAAGTGAGTGGGGCTGATGGCAGCAAGCTTTGGTGCTGATGGGTTTTCGTCCTGCTCTGCATGGCATTCTGGCTGATATCCAGCAGTTAACAGGGTTAGCTCAGCCTGTTTCTCATCCGGCAGGTTTGTTTCTTGGGATATGGTGACTGGCAATGGTGTTAAGTTCGTGGTACAAATAAATCTATATATAATTTGTTTTTGAGACTCGGTGTTTCTACATAGCCCTCGCTGGTCTGTTACTGGTTTTCTAGCCCAGGCTGGCCTCAAACTCATGGGAATCCAGCCTCTGCCTCCCAAGAGGATTGCAGGTATGTGCAGCCATGCCCACCTTTAAATTGGTTGGTTTGTATTAGTTTTTGAGACAGGGTCTTGCAATATATAGTCCTGGATGGCCTCAACTGCATTGCAGACTAGATTGGCCTTGGACTTAAACAGTCCTACCAGGTGCTGAGATGGCAGGTGTGCACAACCATTTCTGGCTAAATTGATCTTAATAAACATATTTGTGCTTATGTGCCAACAAGATATTAAAAACCCATATACCAAGGGGCCCTTGGAAACAATGTTAGAGAAATCTTTACCTGTTTGCCCTGAATAAACTGAAAGCCTGTTGACACAAAGTGAAACCCCTTAATTACCAGACAGTATGTTCTAGGGCCCCTAGTGGTGTATTTGGGGTACTTATTGTGGACTGAATTAGTGGCTCAACACCAAGGCTGGCTTCACTCCCAAAGCAGCTTTTTCCCCCCCTGCCCCAAAGCAATGAGCTTATCCTTATCAGTCTTGGATCCTTTAGTTAAATCTGACAGCCAGTGTGCTGACCCTGCAGGTGGTAGCTAATGGGACCCATTCTGCTCCCAGTCCCCAGTGGCTTGTTTGAAGGGATGATCATCTCTTAGTATTGCTCACTGCAGGTGTCACTCGGCTGCCATCCGTCACCTGAGCCCAGGCTTCCAGATGCATGCCAGTTGTGACAGTATCATACAGTACTTGGTGGCATCTCCTGGCTCAGGGTCTCAAAGAGAAGTGAGATCTGTTCTGATTGTATGGGCAACAGTGAGGACGATGTTTTCACAGAAATGCCTTTCAGCCCTGGTCACCTATGGAATATCTCTCCTACCTTATCATACCTTTTATTTATCCTGTCTTCTCAATCTTGGGTCAATTTGAAAGGTGCAAGGCGAGGCATGGGAAGCAGGTGTATGGAACATGAGTGTGCTAAACGTGCATACAATCACTTTCTCTTTTGTCTGCAGCGAGCAACCGAAAGATCTATCTGTATGGCATCCGGTAGAAAAGGTAAGAGAGCAGCGGTCAGAACTCAGACTGGAGGGTGCGGTGCTTTGAATAAGAACAGCCACCATAGGTTCATCTATTTGAATACTTAGGCAGTGGCCCTCTACTTGAGAAGGATCAGGAGATGTGACCTTGTTGGAGAAGATGTCACTGTGGTTGGGCTTTGAGGTTTCAGAAGCCCAAGCCAAACCCAGTGGCTCCCTCTTTCTCTTCCTGTGGACCCAAAGGTAGAACTCTCTGTTCCTTTTCCAGAACATGTCTGCCTGCACGCTGCCGTCCTCCACACCATGAGAACAACTGGACTTAAACCTCTGAAACGGTTAGGCAAGCCCCAATCAAATTCTTCTCATTGCAAGTGTTGCTGAGGTCACGGTGTCTCCTCACAGCTATAGACCCCTGGCTAAGACAGAGGGGGTACGAGTGCTGCAGCTTCAGAGGGGAGGAAGAGGACCTAAAAGAGAACACCCCGATTTCAGGAAAAGTCCAGAGCTAATGGGAAAAGACTGAGAAGCGTTTCCACATGCAACCAACCATAAGTATCTGTGAAAGACTGGCAGGAGCCGGCCATAGCTTCTGTAAGTGGTTATCTTCTATAGGAGGCAATGATAGTTAAGAAAGATTAGAAAGTATGGATTCTCAGGTGGTTGGGGGGCACAGGTTCAGAATGCTGTGTGTACTGTCACTCAACTTGCTTAAGTTTAAACTTTAAAAAAGGCTAGTGTAGTGTCTATGTGTGTACATGTTTGAGCAGGGCAGGGGGAGCATGCTATGGTGTGCATATGGAGAACAGAGGACAACCTTCCTTCTACTTTGAGGTGGCATCTCTCAATTGCCATTGCATTGGGAATTCTGGGATAGTTGACCTATGAGCTTCCTGGGGGAGCTCCAGTCTCAGCCTCTCACATCCCTGGAGAAGTATTAGGATTACAGAAGTGTGTGACTGCAGCGGCTTTTACTTGGACTCCATGGATCTGAGCTCAGGTCATTACACTTTTCACAGCTAGTGCTTTTATCCACAGAGCCATCTCCGTGGCTCAGTTCTCTAGAATTTAGAAAGCATACTTGGGGAGGCGGGGGGCGGAGCTGATTCTTACTTAAAATAAGTCTAGAGGAAAAAAATTGACCTCCCTAACTACAAAACCATGGAAGGGCATGCCCATCTGAGACAGTCCCTCCCAAAAGACTCTTCTGAGGAAGCAAAGGAGCCTAGGGAGTGTGCCATTGAAGTTAAGCAGTTGGGGACCAGGACCATGCACAGGATATCTGTGGAAATTGACCTCGAGCTCCATTTTAAAAAAAAAGTGCCCTGTAAGGGAGAACAAGCCAGGCTTTGGCACATGCCCCTCAGCCAGCCCTGGCTCCAAATGATATTATTAACCACTGAAATAGTAGGTTGCTTCCACTGCTTCCTGGTTGTACTCTTTAGCCTGTCCTTTGTATTCCAAAGGTGAGAAATGGGATACAGGAGCCAGAGGAAGGAGGGCACTTGTCCAGCACACACTCTGCTGAAGGCTCCCAGGCCTGGGTAGAGCAGGTAGGATAAAGCTTGACTTAAATTAGACAAACAGATTTTCTAAAGTACTTAAAAATAAAGCTTCTAACAGCTAGAAACAACGGGAGAAACCAAGGCATGGCTTTTTCCTGTGATAGTCTAGAGCTGAAAAGGAACCCTAGAACAATCTAGTTAGATGTGTCTTAACTTCTTGCAAAAGGCAACACCAGGAAGTATCCTTGGCAGTTTTGAGAGGCCCTTGGCATTTTGGGTCCTGCATGGCTTCATCCTCACCATTGTACAATTTGGGTGGCAGGAAGGAATCTAGCGTGGCCATCTTCAAACCAACCCTGGCTGTCAATCAGAGCTCATCAGAAAACTAGAAAACACTAGGCTTGCTAAAAGAAACTCTTTTCTAAACATATTTGCACTATAGCCCAGTTAATGCACAAATTTTATGACAATCGGCAGCATAGTATGTACACCACATTGTTATTTATTGCATTTTTAAACGTTATCTTTGGTGATTGAATCTAGGGTCTTGTATATACTAAGAAAGGACTATGTCCACTGAGCCAGACCTCAGGCTTCTAGTTTTTATTCTATTGGTGGGCTGAGAATTAACATCTTAAAATCATGTCCTATACCCCTTACTTATGGGTAGGTAGAGAGGCCCATGGCTAGCAGCAACAGAGCTGCTGGGAACTTCATGTTCAACATCCCAAATCGTTCTAGACGTGCCTATCATTCCTTCTGTGCTTTCTCCTTCCACATCTGCATTAAGCTTTTCCAGAGAACCAGAAAGCTGTGTGTGCTGTGGTATGAGTGAGCGGGTATGTTTTTGCAGGCTATGTCTGTAAGCTGGGAAAGAGCTGAGGGTCCAGCTCAGGTCTGTTGGCTGAAGGCTCAGGACACAGGAAGTTGACATCTGAAGGCCCGAGAAGGCCATGTGGCAGTTTAAAGGCAGCTAGCTGGGAAGAGGGATTCTCTTACTCAGGGGTGGGTCAGTTTAAGTTTCTATTCGGGATTTCAAATTACTGCTCACGGTCTCCTTAAGATCTGTCTTACATGCCTATCAATTCAACAGCCTTATCCCAAGCACCCTCCTAGACATATTCAAGATATTGTTTGATGAATTCTAGACTTCCCTGGGTATAAAATTAACTGTCATAAAGATGACGCTCCTACATTATAGAGAATTTGGGGTGACTGTTCAGGCAGCAAACTGTCTCTGTCATTTTTTTTTTCCAATTTGGAAGCTGATAACCTGAACTTCCTATTTACTCAGGTAGTTAATTTTATTCCTTCTCAAGTCTCTGATGGGGTTGAAGACCAAATAGTTTAGTTTCACAAGTAAGTTTAGTTGTTTAGGGGTTAAGATGTTTTTAGGTGTAGATGTTTTAAGTTGATAATGATGAGATATGATAGATATTGATTTACATTCAGAATTTTAGATTCACCAAGATAGGAAAATGTTTTCTTCAAGGTTGCCAAATACAAATAGCCAAAACACTATGAATGTAACATTAATGTAATTCTCGATTGTTTCATGGTACTTCTTGATCTATGAAGTTTATTTTGTATATGTGTAATAAAACATGTGTAAGTAAAAACAAAATTAACTGTCATAGTACCACTGCCACTCCAAATAAGGTACTGGTCTTTGATTCTTTGAAAATCAGTTTACTTTAGACTTTAGTAATAGTGAAGTAGGAGAGCAAAAAAGAAATAGATACAACGTCAGGAGTGATGTAAATGCCTGGATGGTAGATACAAAGTAGCTTTCTCAGGGTCGGTTCCATGTCAAAACTTTATATCGCATTCCCTCATTCAGGTCAGTTGGAGAAAGCGCGAACAAAGTTATAGTAGTTAATCTTGCCTTCCCCGTGGGTGCACATCCTGATTAACTGAAATGGGACAAAGAAGAAAGGTAAGACAAGGATCTGTCAGCTTAACTGCAGAGCGCACTTACGCAAAAAGAGCCCCAGTTCTTGCCAACCCAAACAAAGTTCAGCCTTTATATCCTCAGCTGACTCTGCAATAATCCTGTGATCCTGGGAGGCAGGTCAGACAGTAAGCTCCATATTATACATAATGAAACCACAGCGGGAAGATCCATATTTATAAGGCTGTACTTATTATCACAGTGCTTTCCCTTTTCCCCTTATCTTTTAAGGCAGTATTTCATTTTATAGCCTCTGTTGGCCTTAAACTCATGGTCCTCCTGCCTCTGCATCCCAAGGTTTGAGAATACAAGCATGTACCACCAGCAGACCCAGCTTCAAAATGCTTTTATTACTGTCTTTAAATATAGATGCTATTGCTCCCGCTCCTCAAACCAAACATCCTTAAATAGCAGGCTCATACTGCTGCAGTCTAGTCGAAGAATCTAGTTATATATCTAGATTATATCTAGCTTTAAATGTCCTCTGGACTCACCAGTGGTAGGTAACAGTGAGGCTCTGGCTGTCTTTGTAATGTGCAAATCTGCTACACCCACCCCCTCCTTGCTCCACTTCTCAATGGCTGCAGTTCCTCTCTCATGTCTGCTCCCATGTCACACAGTATGAATGACTTGGGGAAAAAAGAAATTAGCCCTGCTGTCAATCAAAGGCTTCTAGAGCTGAATGGGTGTTTAGCCCACAGGAACAATTACTCTTCTATCTGTCCGTCCCTGCTCCTTGTCAACAATGTCTTTAAAAAGACAAAACCTTGCATCCTAACCTAGTTACTTAAAACCATTTCCTAGATGGACCTTAATTTCCAAACATTCCCTCTTGCTTGAAGACCTTCAAAAAAGGTCAGTAAAGCTTCCATGGCCTTAATCAATGAGCATGTATTGATACTAAGCTAGAGAGTCCTGGGCAGGGTGGGGACATTTTTTTTCTGACTTCCAAGGGGGTCCTGGATAGTGGGATTTGCAATACACAAAAGAAATGACACCCCTGTTTAATGATCATGAACATTTTAGAAGGAAAACTATCATGCCTTCTCCCCATCTGCAGCTGGCCACGCTAGTCCTACAGATACGGCTGCTGCCTTGGGCAGTGGTCCTATCAACTGCAGCTTCTATGCTAGTCCTACTGATGAGCTGGCTTTGAAAGGCCTCAAAGCCTGCAAACAACTTGTTCAGTTAACTTATCTTTATGTCCCTTCTTGGCAGCTGCTGCCCCAGTGTCACCTACATGACCCCCCGTCCCTGACAGGCTTGTCTAGCAACTACGCTGCTGTCTGTCCCCAGACCCATCTTAAGAGATTCCCTGCAGCAACAATTAGATGCGGGAAATCCCACCATCAGAGCAGAGCAAGGGACCTGATTCTTGTAACTCTTTAGGAGGGGATAACCAGTGCTCAGCCTCTCCAGTCAGCCCAAACCACAATTCAGACTGACCTCCTTGACCAAGGAGTCATCGACTGGGACGTTAAGAGTGTCGCAGATTTTAAAGAACACCTCTTTGTCCACATATCCTGAATCATCCTTGTCGTGTACTTTAAACGCTTCCTGGAGGTTGTCTTTGCAGGAATAGTCTTTCAGGTGCATCTGGAGGGCGTCTATCAGGATGTCCAGGTCTGGCGCCTTGGGTTCCTCCGTAGCTTGTTGGCTATAGAGAAGGAAGAAAATGATCGGATATATAGACTCATTCTTGACCAGTCTTACCTCAGCGACCCAAAGGTGTTATCTGGGGAAATCTGGGAAGCTTCCAACAAAAGACAGTTGTAACACAGAGCTGACAGGCAGCTGCTGGTGGGCCACCTTCCCCCACTGTAAGGGCAGGTCTGAGACAGTGTTTGAGCTGTCTTCCTTCTTGCCGTCTGTTAAATCACTGCACCACAGAGCTTGTCTCTTTCTGCAGACTAACATTACCTCATTCTTATCCAGCTGTGGGTGTACCTAGAGCCTATGCGTGGGAATGCCGACAGGAAGCTCTCACAGTTTTAACATTCTCCCTTCAATTCTCAGCGAGTTTTGTGGCAGGCCATCTATGGGAGTGTAGACACTGCTCTGAGGGGGGGGGGGGTGGCATGGGGGGGATGGGCAGGAGTTTAGGCTTCACATTACTGAGCAATTACTAACAGAGCGTTAGAAAGTGGGATGCCCCTTCCTGCACAACACGGCCGCCATAAGGAGCAGCTCAGTTTGTACTTCCTCTGAGCACAGAGCTTGTCATAGAACTGAAGAGAGTTAGCGCCAACAAAGACTCCATCATATTCCTAAGTCCTCTCGGAACAAAATTCACTCACGGAAACCCACTAAGCACTTATGCTTTTCAGTGATGAGAAAATGGACTTGAAGATGCTGTGACGTAGTCCAGATCCCAGGGCGGAGGCAAGACCAGAACTGGTGCCTCCTCCCATTCTCCACCAAGTTTTAGAACCCAGCTCCCTCCATGACTGCAAAACCCCAACTCTGGCATGCTTTCTCTGTTTTTCTTGGGCTGACATGTCATTCCTCTTTGGAGCTTAGCTCTTGGTTCATTTTGGTTCTGAACGTGTTATTTGTGTGTGGTTGTGCACACATCCAGAAGAAGGTGTCTGATCCCTCAGAGCCAGAGCTCGATGGTTTCAGGATGCCCAGTTTGTTTCAGGGATGCTGGGTCAGAACTCCTGTCCTCAGGCTTGCACGCCAAGCTCTCTTTACTGCTGAGCCATCTCTCCAGCCCTGGATCCCCCTTAACCTGCAGCTGCCACTGTGGGGTCTGAGGAAGGTGAAAAGTGTGTGGTCATTCAGGATCTCTTGTTTGGAAATAAGAGACAAAAGTCTAGCAAAGACCTACTTATTTTTTATCTATTTATTTATTTTCAGTCAGTGTCTTACTATGAAGACCTAGTTGGCTTAGACTACGGAGATGAGGATGGCCTCGTATTCATAAAGGTTGCCTGCCTCTGCCTCCTGAGTGCTGGGATTAAAAGTGTGTACCACCATGACCAGCTCCTAGCCCTCTCAAAAGATCCAAATAATACATCTTGATAAATAACCATAGACTGCATGGAAAGATAATCCACTAGACTGTTCGAAACATGTTAAATAACGTATACTTTAATGAGGCAATGCAATAGTGATATGGCCATTGACAGTGCTTCAGAAAGAAAATGTAGTGTTAGAGGCTTGAGGCACAAGTGTGTTTAGAGTGCTAGCTTTTGTCTAAGACTTACAGAAAAAATGTATATGTACACACATATATACATATATACACATATATACATATATATTTGAATTTGCTTTTTGTGTAAGGAAACTACATTTAACAGTAAAAGATATGGGGGTGGGTGACGAGCTGGGTCAGAAGTTAGGAGCACTTGCTCTTTCAGAGGACCTGGGGTTTGCTCCCATCACCCACACAACAATCTCTAACCAGTTCTATCAGATCCAATGCCTTTGTCTGGCCTCTGCGCCAGATACCCACATGATGCATATACATAGTCAAGAAAGACATACAAATAAATGTTTAAAAATAAGCAGAAGACGCGGGCCTGGAGAAATGCACACTGCTTTTGATACTGACCTGAGTTTAGTGCCCAGCACCCGTGTCCAGCTGCTCACAACCATCTGTAACTCTAGCTGCAAGGGGATCCAACACCCTCTTCTGACCTCCGTGGGCCCTGCACTTTCATGTGCAAGCCGCCCCACTTACACATATGCAAAAATAAATATAATATTTTAAATGAAAGAGATAGTCATTTGTAGACAGAGGATAGACATGCATGGATGGAAAATGTGACTGTAAGGTTTACTCAAAGTATTAAACTTTGGTGCTTCATAGAACATTCTATGACATCTGAAATATTCAGGATAGACTGCAAAAGCCAGTAAACAGCATTCAAGAAGTATTGCATTTTATATGTATATTAATTAACAAAATATTAGAAGTTGTTATCTCTGGTTTATGAGCTTTCTTTTCAAATAGTTGGGCTCACTTCAACTTGCATAACCTAAGCTTTATTCCCTCTGTTTCATTTTCTTTGTTCTTGTTTTTGAGACACAGTCTCCCTATGTAGCCCAGGCTAGCTCTTAACCCCCAGGCCTCCTGGCAAAGATTCCAGGTGCTGGCATTACAAACATGTGCCACCATATCTGGATTACTCCCTTAAAATTTAAACAGAGATTACTTTTCTAGCAAGGCAAAAACAATAAAAATGTCCTAAGATTCCACAGGATAGAAATGTTCTCTCGAGTCATTTATTACAGAGGCAGAATATGATTATCTGATTCATATATACTAAAATGTAAGTAAACAGGCAGGGGGCTATTTAGTGACAGCAGCTATTCAACCCTTCATCTTCCACATGCTTTCACAAGAAAAGGTGTCCTACCTGTCACATATCTTAATGTATATGATTGAAGATAGAGTTATCAGATCATTTGAGAGAAAAGAATGTAACTCTCTCTTCCCCAAAGAGTCAAGGTACCCATTTCCCTTCTAACAGAGGAAGTGCCCAAGCAATGTGGAAGAAATGCAGGTGGATGCAAAGGGCAGCACGGCTTAACTCGGTGCCAAAGGCCCATGTGGATAGTTGGTGCAGGGGTTCCCTAAGGCCAGCTGCTTCTCTGAGTTGTTTTTGTTGCTTTTGTTCACAGATGGCTTTAAATAACACACACACACACACACACACACACACACACACACACACGTATATATACATCCTGATTCCTATTTCAAAGTTAATTTCTACATACACTCAAGTTCTTCTGAATATCGGCATATCATTTAGACATTTTGAAATGATTATTTTCCTAGACAAGCTTATTTTATAGTTCTCTAAAGTGCCCTTCTTTTACAACTGAATCCTCCTATTGTTTATATTTTTACATACAATGAATTTAAATTGCCTCAAAAAGTCATCAACTGTTTTTGTTTTTGTTTTTCTGGGGGGGGGGGGAGTTTGGTTGGTTTTTTTGTTTTGTTTTGTTTTGGTTTGGTTTGGTTTGGTTTTATTTCAGGTGAGATGTGTTTAGGGCCAGAGCTCTTCTTAATATTTGATTTTTTTTCTTATTATTTGTTTGAAGTGATATAGGGCAGGCAATGAGATTTTAAAAAAGCTTGGTACGTATGAGATTTGGGGAAAGACTTTTAAATTTTTAATTATTTAATTATAGTTTTTGTTTGGTTGGCTGTTTTTCTGTTTTGTTTGTGACACAGAATCTCATATAGTGCAGGTTGGGTTCAAACTTCCTAAATAGCTGAGGCTGACTTTGAACTCCTGTGTCCAGCTAGGAACAACTGTCTGCCTCCAGCTTTTGTGGTAAATAACTGCATTCTGGGCTAAGCCAAGGAGAGCTTGTTTCTGCTGTTACCATTGGCGGTGACAAGTGCATGCAAATACAACTCTCATCGACAGCCTGCCATAAATCAAGAAGTGGTGAGAATGAAAAGGGGAAATCCGGAGCAAAGGGTAGTGTAGAATCAGACCAAAGAACGCAGCAGCTTATTGGACCTGGCGTAAGATCTAAGAGGCTGGGGTGTGTATCTACAAGGTTCCTGTCAAGGAGAGAAAGGGTGGGGCTAGCCTGCGTGGACAACCCCCTCGCTACCATGTGCAGGTGACTCACCTGTCACCACAGCTCGTTATTTCACCCGAGAAGAGAATAAGCAGAAATAAAGACGGGAAGAGCAGGTGTGCTGGGAGAGGAAGTGACAAACGGCTTTTCAGTTGTAACCAGCATTTCTAAAGACACCAGAAACAGACAAATAGCCATTCAGTTTGGGAGAGTGGCTAGGACAGAGAGCAACTCCCACACTGTGTACCATGCAGAGAGTTTAGAGGAGGCAAACAAGAGAGCAAACCCAGGATCTTGAGAAACAGCAACCTGGGTGCTCTAAATCGGAAGAAGATGTGCCTGGCAGGCTCTCAGAGGGGGACGCCAGGCTCTTGCCTCTCCAGATCAAAGGAGAGGTTTCAAAGGAAGATGGTGAAAGATAATTAATACTGTATGCACACCAAACTAACTAACTGGGACAGGATGGGGAGGGGTCTGGAAACTGGAACCAGCCAAATCTAGCTGAAGACTGCTCTTTATTCAGGAAGATCTAATGGAACACACCCACTCCTATTCATTTGCCTTAGTTGGTGGCTGATTTTATATTAGAAGGGTGGGGTTGGGTTTTCCCAAGAGATGCTCTGACCGAATCACTCAGCAACCAAGTCTCTACAAACAAAATGCTTACCAGGCTCTGCTCTAGGTCACAAGCCCCTATTGTTTCACATATGTGCATAAGCTAGTACTAATGTAAGGCCCAATGCAGGCTGTGAGCTGAAATACCTGCTGAACTAATGAGTGAGACTTTCCTGCCCCTTCTCCCCCCTCCCCGCCCCCCAGAAACGGTTCCTCTGTGTAACAGCTCTGGCTGTCTTGGAACTCTCTTTGTAGACCAGGCTGGCCTTGAACTCACCAAGTGCTGGGATTACAGGCAAGTGCTGGAATTACAGCATGTGCCACCACACCCGGCTGGAGTGAGACTGTTTTTAACTGTTTAGCTTCATTTATTTATTTACTCATTGCTATTTCCTTTTTATTTTCTTTCTTTCCTTTTTTTTTTTTTTTTTTTTTGAGACAAGACCAGATTTCTCTGTGTAGCCCTGGCTGTCCTGGAACTTGCTCTGTAGGTCAGGCTGGCCTCAAACTCAGAAATCCACCTGCCTCTGCCTCCAGAGTGCTGGCATCAAAGGCATGCCCTGCCACAGCCTGGCTGAGACCGCTATATTTGAAAACCATCAACAACCTTCAAGAAAGCAATTCGTGAAGAGGGTTGGATTCTCAAGCAGTCGTGGAGCAAAGGGTCTCAGATGCCGAGTAGTAGCCTTGCCTTTAGAGAAGGTGACAGGGATGATGACATGGACATTCTGAAGTAAAGATGGGAACTGCAGAAGTGCCACACTGCTTTACCTTACATTTGGCTTTTGTGGGGGAGCAGGTAGGTGTGTGTGTGTGTGTGTGTGTGTGTGTGTGTGTGTGTGTGTGTGTGTGTGTGTGTGTGTAGGTGGGGGGCTTACCTATTTAATGCAGATGAGTATTTTGTATGTGTACCACATGCGTGTCTGGTACTCATGGAGGTCAGGAGAGAACAGCAGCTCCAACGTAACTGGAGTTAAGGATAATCGGGAGTCAGAGTGTGCTGCAAACTGAACTGGACTAGTGGAACTCCGGCTGTCGCCTCATTGCTGAGCCACCTTTGAGTCCTTGATTTCACATTTGAATTGTAAGGTGAGCATCAAAGACTGGGGACTTGGAAGACAATGGGAAGATAAAAAAGCCACTACCTGGAACATCTCCAAGTGAGAGAGGAAGGGCTGCAAGACTCACTGAGCAGAACAGGACACCCACCCCCACCCCACCCCCCCCCCCACCCCATCCCTGAAGCTGAAGGGCACCAATGTACATGCTAAATAAAGGACGACGCAGTCTATGTGCAGATGTGTGTTCGTGCTGGTCATACGGGCAGGCTTGTGCACAAGGTGGGCTTATGAGCCATATACATGTTTTTAATCCTTAAATCTGAGTTCACAAAATTACAGAGAAAGGCCTGGAGAGATGGCTCTGTGGTTAAGAGCACTGGCTGCTCTTTCGGAGGCTCCAGGCTCATTTCTGATCTCCACATAATGGCTCCCAACCATCTATGACTCTATTCCTACGGGACCCCGTGCCTTATTCTGGGCTTTATTGGGCACCAGGCAAGCACACGGTGCACAGACATATATGCAGGCAAAACAGCCATACATATAAGTTAATTTTTTTAGTTGCAAAAGAGATCCCAGACTCCCTAACAGAACTTCAAGGTGAAATCAGTATTCAGTCTCCTATGTTGTATGCTAATTTTCTGATCCAGAGAAAACAATGGCTAGCTGTTCCCAAATCCACCCTCTTGGGATTGTTACCTGCTATATACAACACAGCCAGGCCTGACAATTCTTGGACGTGTCTTAAGATGACCAGACGGATGGAGGGTGAGCACTTCCTAGTGTTGGCTTTGTTACAGACTGGGAAAGATAAAGAGCCAAAGCTGGAAGGGCTTGAGGACGCGGAGTAGGACACAACAGGAGGACTTACGTCATCTTCAAGCATTTCCTCTCACAGAGAAGAACTGGGAGACTCGAGGAGGATCAAAACAAGGATGACAGCAGCCTTCTTAATCAAAGCCCGCCTCCCCCTTACTTTTATTGATTTAGAGGTCTCAGAGCCCCAAGTGCATCTTCCCCTCACTACCAAATATAACGTAGGATTTTGCTGGTAGCGTGCTTAAGCAGATAGCTCCCAGGCTTTGCTGATATTTGCACAGACACAGGAGAATAGAAGGGGACCCTTTTGAGAAGTAGTTGAATTGAACGCAGTGGCCGTGCATACCAAGTGGGCCCTAGTCCTCACCCTGCAGCCTCCTCTTCCCTAGACAGCCACGCTCCTACAGTTCTCACAGATCTCACCCCCTGGCACCTGCACTACGCCTCTCACTGAATGGCACCAAGTCACCTGCAAAGGATTAAAGTCCCAGTTTTGGGAAAAATCTCACACACAAGGTACGGAACAGGCTTATAATCAAGACACGTGCCTTGGCTCTGTGTGACCTATGGTACAGTAAGAATCCCTTTGGCCTTTCTGGGCCTGTGGTTTCAACCAGAGCTCCTTTTTTTTTCTTTAAGCATTTATAATGCACCTCGTAAACTACTTTATAACCTCGTTTAATAGAGATCTATTTGCTTATTTATTTATTTATCTACTTCTTTCTGCAGTACTGGAGATTAAACGGCAGACCTCACACATGCTAGGTGAGTGCTCTATCTGTGAGCTACATCTCCAGCCCCATTTTACTTTGTTTTTGAGACATGGATTTATGAAGTTCTTCAGGCATGCCTTGAAGCCACGGGTAGCTAGGGCCACAGGCCTCTTCCCTAAAGTCTGGCAAGGAGAGCTCTTTAGAGAAAATAATTATGCCAACTTGTTTTTATTTAATCTTTCAAATCCTTTGCGTTTTCAGTAGCCAACAAAATCAGATGTATACACTGTTATAGATATACTGACATAGGGTTCCCCCTACAGATGCCTGAGTCCTCCCTAGGGTACTTATAACAGTCCTTTTTTCAAATCTCTCTCTCTTCTCTCCTCACTTTTCCCCCTTCTCCCCTCTCATCGCTCTCCCTCCCTCTCCACTTCTCCCTCCCCTTTTCCTTCTCTTCCCTCTCTCCTCCCTCCCTTGCCTTCCCACCTACTCTCCTCTTTCTCTCTTCTTTCATCCCTCTTTCTGTCCGTCATCCATGCCTTTGCTTAAATACATATTAAAATTTCTCTTTTTATAAACAAATCTCAACTTGGCTTCAAACTGACTCGCCTACATTTTCATCCCATCAGTGTGAGGCTCTGTCTGCCCCTGAGCAGAGGTCCCTGGGGAGAACTCCTTGGGCCCCACATCAGGTGTTTGAGTGACACAAAAATTTCCTCCACATTTCACATTTCTAGAATTAAGATGCATTTGGTTATACATACATATATATGAATAAAATAACACTGTATCTTAATTTGGTGCTTTCTTTAGGCTCAACATATATCCTATATATTCAATAAAATAAAACACTTCACAAATTCCAGTTCCTACTATACCCCGCACTAACACAATTAGAAGGGCTTGCCAGCCACATTTACCTGTCCACCTGTGCCTATTCCCACAGGTTCTGACTTCCTGTCACCAAGATCAAAGTTTCAGAGAACAATTCCTGGACGCCTGGGAGCTCATAAGACCCTTGTAAAGAAGGTTCTATATGGTGAAAAGCAACAGTGCTGCTACTATTTATCTCTTCACTCCTCTTTTCTCACAAGCATACAAGTATTTTCCCAAATATTATACAATAAATGATGTTTTTCAGGCTAAACTTAAAAGCATTAAAAATTTAACTATTTCCTCTTAAGAGAGCCAGACATTAAAGATAGTCTCAAAAAAGTAAAATGTAATTCTTCCGAATATGTGCTTTTATTTGAAAAACAGAAAACAGTTTTGGCAAAGACTTTTCTCTTACTGTGGATCAGTTCATAGTGTGCTTGACTAACGTGTGAGGCCCTGGATCCCACGCACCACATAAAATCAGGAGGTAGAGGCAGGAGGATCCTAATTCTAAGTCAGCCTCAGCTACATATGTATTTCAAGGCTAGCCAGGAATGCACGCACATGCAACCCTGTCTCAAAAACAAAGACAAAACACCAAGTTACCTTTGTTGTTATATTTTAAAAATAAGTAGTTTTATATTTTCAGTTATAATTTCTACTATGTTTTTTTGTTTGTTTGTTTGTTTGTTTCAAGACAGGGATTCTCTGTGTAGCCACGGCTGTCCTGGAACTCTCTTTGTAGACCAGGCTGGCGTCGAACTCACTGATCTCTGCCTGTCCTCTGCCTCTCTCTCTGCCTCCCAAGTGCTGGGATTAAAGGCATGCACCACCACACCTGGCTCTAATATGCTTTGTATAAACAGATTAAAAACTCTTTAGATCCTACTGTGGTTTGAATGTCCCTGTGACAACAGCCGTTCTTGGTTGACAACTTGACAGCATTTGGAATTAACTAAAACCCAAGCATCTGAATACAACAGATTATTTACTTAAATCATTTGAAGTGGGAAGACAAGTTTTAATCTGGATTTTTTTGTATGTTTGTTTTGAGGTAGGGTTTCGCTGTGTAGCTTTGGCTATCCTGGACTCACTCTGCAGACCAGGCTGGTCTCGAACTCATAGAGATCTGCCTGACACTGCCTTCCTGAGTGCTGGGATTATAGGTTATAGGTGTGTGCCGCCTCCCAAGATTTTTGTTTGTTTGTTTTTGTTAATTTTAAAGACAGGGTTTCTCTGTGTAGCCTCATCTGTCCTAAAACTCACTCTCTAGACCAAGCTGGCCTGAACTCAGAAATCTGCCTCCCTCTGCCTTCCAGTGCTGGGATTACAGGTGTGTGCTGCCACCACCTGGCAATTAATCTGGATCTTTTGAGGCGGTATTGACTTTTAATCTGGGCCACACCTTCTGCTTACATCTTACATAAAGGACTTGGAAAAGGGAAGCTTGCCATCTTGGCTTGCCTGACTTCTCTCTCAGTGGCAGGTCTATTGCTTCACTGGCATTACAGCCTAGTTCTTTGGGATTCTGGTGTATACTGAAGACAGGCCAAGACAGCTAGCCTCATGGACTGAACAATTACTGGATTATTGAACCTTCTGTCGATAGACAGTCACTGCTGGACTATGTAAGCCATTCTAATAAATGCCTTCTCCCTCCTCGCCCTCTTCCCTCCCCCTTCCCTCCCTCCCTCCTTACCCCCTTCCCTCCCTCCACCCTTCCCCTCCCTCCCTCCCTCCCTCCCCCATCCCTCCGTCCCTCCTCCCTTCCCCTCCCTCCCTCCCTCCCTCCATCTGTTCCTTCCCCCCTCTCCATTCTCTAAGTCCTGTTCCTGTAGAGAACCCTGACAGTTCTCCACTGTTCTTGTAGAGTTTCCATTAGGCTCATGTATTTAATCACTTGGTCCCCAGATGGTGGCACTGCTCGGGGAGGTTGCAGGTGTGTCTCCTGCTCTGGCCACCATGCCTGCAGACAGGGTAGTCCTTTAAAAGCATATGTCAAAACCGTGCTTTTCTTCTACTCAGAAAGTCCCAATGCATCTCTGCTTCATTCTGAGAAAAGCTGGTATCTTCCCAAATACCCAGTGGATTTTTTTTTTTTTAACTTTTCAAAATTAATTTATTCATATTATATCTCAATTGTTATCCCATCCCTTGTATCCTCCCATTCCTCCCTCCCTCCCATTTTCACCTTATTCTCCTCCCCTATGTCTGTGACTGAGGGGGACCTCCTGCCCCTCTATATGATCATAGGGTATCAAGTCTCTTCTTGATAGCCTGTTATCCTTCCTCTGAGTGCCACCAGCCTCCCCATCAAGGGGACGTGGTCAAATATGAGGCACCAGAGTTTGTGTGAAAGTCATACCCCACTCTCCACTCAACTGTGGAGAATGTCCTGTCCATTGGCTAAATCTGGGTAGAGGTTTGAAGTTTACTGCACGTATTGTCCTTGGTTGGTGCCATAGTTTGAGCAGGACCCCTGGGCCCAGATCCACCCATCATAATGTTTTTCTTGTAGGTTTCTAGGACCCTCTGGATCCTTCCATTTGCCCATTCTCCCATACTTCTCTCACCTAGAGTCCCAATAGGATGTCCTCACATCTATCCCAACTTCCTGGTAAGTGAAGACTTTCATGGGACATGCCCCTTGGGCTAGTGTCCAATTATGAGTATATACCATTTGACTCTTTCTGCTTCTGGGTTAACTCACTCATTATTATCTTTTCTAGTTTCATCCATTTGTCCACAAATTTCTGGAATTTCTTGTTTTTAATAGCTGAGTAGTATTCCATAGTGTAAATGTACCACAGTTTCTTTATCCATTCTTCTACTGAGGAACACTTAGGCTGTTTCCATGTTCTGGCTGTTATGACTAAGGCTGCTATGAAATGGTTGAGCATATGTCCCTGTTGTATGCTGGAGCATATTCTGGGTATATTCTAAGGAGTAGAATAGCTGGGTCTTGAGAAAGCCCTATTCCCAGTTTTCTGAGATAGCGCCAGATAGATTTCCAAAGTGGCTGTACTAGTTTGCATTCCCACCAGCAACGAAGGAGTGTCCCTCTCTCCCCACATCCTCGCCAGCATGTGGTGTCTGCTTGAATTTTTGATTTTAGCCATTCTGATGGGAGTAAGATGGAATCTCAGAGTTGTTTTGATTTGCATTTCCCTGATGACTAAGGAGGTTGAGCATTTCTTTAAGTGTTTTTCAGCCATTCGATATTCCTCTGTTGAGAATTCTGATCCCCATTTCTCAATTGGGTTATTTGGTTTGCTAGTGTTTAATTTCTTGAGTTCTTTATATATTTTGGATATTTAGACCTTTGTCAGATGTAGGGTTGGTAAAGATCTTTTCCCAGTCTGTAGGCTGTTGCTTTGTTACCCAGTGGATCTTATGCAATCTAGCTCCTTGTTAATCTTTTTTTTCTTTCTTTCTTTCTTTTTTTTTTTTTTTTTTACTTCTTAATTTTTTTTTAATTTCAGCATTTACCCCTTCTGATCTCACTCACTCATCCCAGCCACTCTCATTGGTATGCATATCTCTTGCCAGTCACTGGAGCATGCTAGGCTGAGCATGCTCCCTGGCAGGCCTTGGTGCTCACCAGTCCCACAGCTTGCAAAGCTCTACACGTCTACCCAGAGCTCTCCCTTCCCCCAAGGGTTTGCTCTGTGTTGCCCTCCAAGGTGCCTCCCCTTCTGCCAAGCAAGTACAAACCACTGCCAACCTCCACGAATGCCTGCCACCTACATTTTCTTTATTTTTGGATGGTATTTATCATAGATTGTACTGTATGATAAATTTGTGCTGCTCTCTAGCAAGTCCTGTTTAGGTCAGTGCAGAAAGACAGCAATTTTGGAAATGTTTTGTTTACTGATAAGACCAGCAGCCTAGTGATAACATCTAAAGCAGACTTGACAGGCTTTCAGTCAATAATTTTTTGCTACAAGGATTAAAAACTGGAAAATTTCTAAGATAGTAGTTACTATGTGGAGACTAAACAAACAAAAAAACAAAAACAAAAAAAAAACCTTGCATGTCTGCCCAACAATTTCTATCTGGTAAAGGAAAATTGAACTCTAAAACATGATTATCTGGTCATTTATCTGGACAAGAATTAGTTTCAAGGGGGCTGCAGAGATGGCTCAGTGGGTCCGAGTGCTTGCTGTGTGAGCCTGTGGGGCTGAGGAGCTCAGGTCTCAGAACCTACAGAAAAATGAAACAATGGGTGTGGCTGCAGATCAGCTCAGTGCTGTGGGAGCAGAGCCACCAGCATAGATCCAGATACACTGAGAGACTCTGCCTCGAAAAATAAGACAGAGGGTGATAGAACAGGACACTTAATGTTCTCCTCTGGCCTCTGCACACGGGAGAACAAGCACGTGCACATATACCATGTGCACATACAACACACGCAAAGAGGAGTTGCTCTCTAAGTATCCTGTCCACGTCAAATCCTGACCCAATCAGACATACTTTTCTGGTTCTGGTTCTGGTTCTGGTTCTGGTGCAGGAGCATCCTGCTTTCGGATACGGTTCTGGATCGAGGCGAGGGCTTCTGGGGAGTACTGGGATGCATTGCTCTCCATGTACTTTAAAACATACTCATCTGTATCGAGGATGACGAACCGATGACTGAACACTGAGGAGAGAGTAGCACCACACTTATTTCAGCTTTGTTTCTCTGATGCAATCAGCAGCATAATAATGTTACAATAATGTTATCCTAGCAATAAATCCACAGGTGAGCAGTTGTGACCCAGACGAGTGAATGGGTTTGTGCTTTGTTTTGTTTTGTTTTGTTATACAAGGTCTCCCTACAAAGCCCTGGCTGTCCTGGAACTCACCATATAGACCAGGTTGGCCTTGAACTCACAAAGATCCACCTGTTTCTGTCTCCCAAGTTCTTGGATTAAAGGTGTGCACCACTACATCCAGCCAGACTAATAAATTTTGAACAGCTGTATACAGTGATTTCCTTGGATTAACGTCTAATAAATGGAGCCAATGTAGTATCAACAAGTGCTGTCAACTTACAGTTTCATTGATAAGCAAGGAGATTAAGAAGTGATAGCATGAATACAGTCATATTAGCATCATCTTAGAACACAGCCAAATACCTCTTATATGGCTTAAGAATGCATTAAGTCACAGCTGTGATGAATCCGTTTTCTAAGCTAACTGGAAACTGAGCCATATTTAGGCTTACCCTCAATCACCGCACCGATGTAGAAGTCACTTGGTGCATAGTAGATGGGGTTGTCAACTGGAGAGAATGGTTTAACAACTTTAGTCCTGCCCAGGAATTTGCCTCCGAGGATACCAGAATTTCGAACAGGAGGCTCAAAGATACTGATCATATCAGTGGCCAGAAAATAGGAGAAGACAAATCGACGGTCTTTGTCTTCTGGGATAGGTGATTCCTAGAAAGATGAGGAAAGGAGAAGATCAAGGCCCATGATCTTTATAGAAACCCTCAAATGAAACCAAGTAGGATTCATATAAACATGCATGTGTTGAGACTGGGACAGACAGTCTTCATCGAGGGAAGGCCTCGCCAGTGAGGCCATCTTAACTCTAGTTGATTGCTTCCTTGTGGGAGTGTAGACCCAATGTTGGTAGATCTTCTGGTTTTGCAAGCTAAAAAGAAAACCAGGGGCTTCTATTAAGAACCTCTGGCTTTCAAATGTTGACTTGAGAGTTCAAAGACAGGAAGTGCTTTGGCAACTCACAAAGGGGGTGATGGGGTACAGAAGAGAATCAGGACACAGCACAGGAAGAAACCAGGCTGAGCACAGCCGCAGTCACATAGCGCCCCAGCAGTGGGAGAAGTCTCACTCAGAAGGTAAGCCAAGCAGCCTGACAGGCCCACACACCTAACTCACAAGGCTCAAATAAAGTACAGAGGAGTCCCCAGCTCAGAGGGAAAACGCTGGGCACAAATCCGAGTATCTTGTATTAAAACTTGACTGTGGTGGCGCATGCCTTCCATCCCAGCACTTGGGAGGCAGAGGGAGGTGGATCTCTGTGAGTCTGAGACCAAGCTGGTCTACAGAGCTAGTTCTAGGACAACCAAGGCTTCAAAAAGAAACTCTTGTTTCCAAAAACCAAAACGAAACCAAAATAACAGGGAGAACAGGGAACAGACACAAGTATGGGGCCTGAGTCAGCTTGCCACAGCGCTAAGGGGAGAGACAACTCCAATTAGCAGTTGTGGAGAGCTGGAAGGCTGGATGTTGGAAATCCAAAAAGTACAGGTGGGAAGAGTCTCAACTTAGGCAGAAAAACATACAGGGAAAACAGCTCCACCCTTGCAGACTTCATCAACTAAGAAGTCTTTGCAGCCTTGAGCCTCAGGGCCAGGAATGGGTCAACATCTGGGATCGCCTATTTGTCATGAGGTTCACTGCTGGACAGTCCAAGAACTCCGCTATTCCAGTGAACTATTTGTACGTCCAGAGCTGTGTCCCTCCCATAGGGTGATTGTATTTCCTCTCTGTTGCTGGGATAAAACACCATGAACAAGGCAACTTACATGAGAGTTTGTTTTGGGCTCACAGTCCTATGGTGATGGAGCAGAGGTAGAGAGGACAGCTGCTGAGGGATCTCACCTCTAATCACAGGCAGGAGGCAAGTTGCATTTGAACTCCAAAGCCCCCTCTCCACCCTGCTGTGACACACTTCCTTCAGCAAGACCATACCTCCAAAGCTTCCTCCAATGGTGCCAGCAACTAGGGACCAAGTGTTTGTGACTTACTGGGAGCATCCCATTCAAACCACCACCGTGATCAATACTTAGGGGTCTGGGAAGTATGGGACAGGACTTCAGCCAGTCCAGGGCTCAAAGGCATTGAACTCACTCACAGCTCCAATATTAGCTACCCTATAGCCATTTTTGTTTCCTTCTCCCTCATACATAGAAAATAATTTCTAAAACTGTCAAAAGGCAGTGTCTATTAATCTAGTATAATTAACTTCTTATACTTAATATAAAACATATCCATGTAGATATCACAGCAAGTGCTAAAATCAGTAAGACATAGTTTCTACTGATCAGGGAATATACTCTGAAAATGTCTGTCAGTACACAAATGACTCGAATATGTTACAGAAATTTGCAGTTGCTTAACAGAGGCAAAACGGAGGTATAGAAGGGAGATATTATGGCTCTTGCAATGGCTTAAGGGGAGTCAGGAATTGAGTTTAGGTCTTGGTTTAGAAGCACTACACTTCGTGCTACCTAACCTTTCCAAAGGCTGACTACCAGATACAGCGTTTGCTGGAGAGAACACGTGACTCTGACACTGTCGCTCTATAGACAAAATGGCCGTTGTCCAATGGATTGAGACAGAAGATAAACATCCAAGTGTGCAGCATTCGCCTCACCAGTGCAGCCAGATAGCGGAGCACCTTGTCATTCACCAGCATTTTAATGACGTCTTTTCTGGGAGCCTTGGGAATGAGAGCAAAACAATTCTGAGCAGAGTCTTCAATCAGCCCATAGCCGTTATATGGAGGCAGCTCCTAGAGAGAAACAAGAAGAAAGAAGTAGGGCTATTGGTGTTAATGTTACACTAGAGGTCACTGTCTTCTTAAAAGTCAGCTCAGAAACACTCAAATGCAACTTCCGGGGATTGCAAGTTCATGGCCAACCCAAAATCACAAGACATATGAAAGAACTAGGAAACTGGCACATTTAAAGGGAAAAAATAAACGGATGTTATCCCTGAAAAAGATCTAAAGGATGTGTATTTGACAATGGCTTTAAAAACTGTCTTAAAAGTTTCAAGGGCTGGAGAGGTGGCTCAGAGGTTAAGAGCACTGTCTGTTCTTCCAAAGGTTCTGAGTTCAATTCCCAGCAACCACATGGTGGCTCACAACCATCTGTAATGAGATCTGGTGCCCTCTTCTGTCCTGCAGGTGTACATGCAGGCAGAATACTGTATAAATAAAGGACTAAACAAATATTAAAAAAACAAAACAAAAAGAAGAAAGAAAAAGTTTCAAGAGGGCCTGCCCACAGGTGATTTAGCAAGAGGAAAGCACTTGGTACACAAGCCTTAAAGCCTGAATTTGAACCTTGAAATCCACAGTGGAAGGAAAGACCAACTCCCAAAGTTCTCCCCTGATCACACACATGCCGTGGCACGTATTCAAAATATAAGAAGAAATAAAGCGCCCCGACCGGGATTTCTGTACAAAGCAAAGTTGTCCTTCAGAAATGAGAGACAAGCTATTTCTAAATGAACAAAAGCTGGGGGAGTTAGTTACTCCTGCACCTGGCTGGCAATCAGTGTGCCAGGGAGTCCTTCCAAGTTAAGCAAAGGGACAGGCCAGTAGACCACACTTTAAGGGGTCCTTAACGCTCAACACACAGAGGTTACTTGAGAGACATATACAAACTAATATACAAGTAAGTGTTATTATAATGTTGGATTGTAATGCTATAATGCCTCTTCTATGCAGTCTGAGAGAGCTAGAGATATAGCTAGGCAGGAGAAGACCAGTCTGCCATGTGCAACATCCCAGGTTTGATGACCAGCATTAAAAACAAGACAAAACAGAAGAAAGCCTTCATGATATGGAAAACGAATTAACTTAAAATAAGTGGGGAAACCATTTGGCTTTAGAAAATACACTTTGATTTAGTACCATTGAACTAGGTACTTTAGTTAAGGTAATATGCTGGACGGATTTGAACATAATTTAAAAACTTGGGGAAAACTGGGTGGTGGTGATGCACACCTTGAATCCCAGCACTCAGGAGGCTGAGGTAGGCGGAGACCTATGAGGTCGAGGCCATCCTTACCTACAGAGTGACCAGGACAGACACAGCTATACAGAGAAACCCTGTTTCAAAAGAAAATCTTGGAAAAATTTTAAAATCATTTTTAAAAACTAATCCAAGCTCTGCTCTAAAAATAAAAACTAGAGCTACCAAAGAACTATCAGAAGGCAGTTCTCCGGCCATACCCTCCCACTTTCTACCTTTCCATTCCCACAGAGAGAAACAGTGCCATCCTGACCCCTGTGTGCCATCCCGAGCCCTGTGTGCCATCCCGACCCCTGTGTGCCATCCCGACCCCTGTTCCTTAGCCATTCTAAGCAGAGGCCAGGTACAGAACTGTGGATATTTATTCACTTAAAAACATGCCATGGACATTTTCCACATTAATATGCATACACTTACTTTATATTCTACACACCTTACAATTTTCTACTAGTAATGGATAGGTGTATTTTGTCAACCTCATTCTTTATCCTGCATAAAACATGTGTTCCTTTATAGTCCTCAGGGCATATTTGTAGACCAAAGATAAACAATATTCTAAAGAATTAAAATAACAAACAGCACTTCAGATAGGTTATTCTAACTGGCTTTCCTATCAAGAGTATATGAAAATTGCATTTTTTGTGTGTGTGAGACAAACACTAGGTCCTAAAAATCTTTAAAACTGAGCGGATTATAAAACCTCGTTCTTGTCGCTCTGGTTTCTTTGGTCCTCGCTAGGCTGTGGGCATTTTCCTATGCGGATGGGCTCTTTGCATCTCTTCTTTTGTGAGCCTCTATCACATGGAAGTGGTTTCTTTTTTGTTGAGTTCTTCCCTTCAGCTTCTACATATTTTTCTTACCACATTCGAGACTTCTGTTCCTTTACCTGTTTTACAGGAGGAGGCTCCTTCTTGCTCACGTCGATGCGTGGTAAATCGGGCATCCCGAACTTGTCTTTGTAGAACTGTCGGGTGAATGGGTCACAGTCGTAAATGAAGAAGGTCCTCCCGAGGATTGTGAGTTGCTTACCCACAATGAAGTCCTTGGCAGTGTACCACTCCAACACCTCTTGGTCAGAGATCTCCAGCACACACTGTGGGAAGTTCTCTAATAGGAGATGGGGTTAGAAGGGCAAAGGGATAAACATAAGAAGAAAGCCTGACTCAAGAGCTGTGTATTCTTGAGGGCTGGCTCTAGTTAAGGGGTGAGTTCCCACTGATATGTCACAAGGCTGTACATTTCAATCCTTGACAGAATACATAAATAATATGCCAGATTTTTAAAAATAAAGTCTCTCTTCTACACTCAGCTAGCCCAATCACCACAAACCTCCAAGACCCACAAAATTAATACTTAGTCATATAAAGTACATTAGGGAGTTGGTTTTGAAAGGGATCTAAGTCACTTGGTTCCAACTCACCACCCAATATTCCACCCACCCACAATTATTAGAGACTACCTGTATACAAAGGGCACTGCTAACCACTGAGGTTACACAACTAGTTGTGCAAAAACAACTTCTATCTCTGTGTAGAAAAATGTCCTGTTTTCTGAGATAGTAAATAATAACAGATAATGGGTTACCCACCCCCACCCCCAACAGTCACCACTGCTATGAGAAGAATATGACTTAGCCAGACACATGAGACAGGATCACAGACAATGAGATAATTACAATAATCCACTCATGTAGGAATCACCTTCAAATACTAAATGAATCTTGAATTTTGGGAATAAGCCCAGTTTTGTCAGTGTTTTATGTGAACTAAGGGTTATCTTATTTCAGATGGATTTAAAGCAGTGTGACCTCTAGGAACATCACAAAAGCCATTCGATTCTAGTGGGGCACCACATTACGTAACTGTAACCACAGAGCTGAAACACGTGGAACCAGAAGCAGGCCAGGGCTCTCCTGACTGGCAATTACTCAGATTGGAAATCAGGGGAAAAGACAGAATTTCCAAGTTCTGATAAGTAAATGCTCACTTAGCAGCCCTTTCAGTTTTCCAGCAGATCCACTAAAAACATAAAACTGTACATATTAGGCAGGTGTGGCAGCGTATACCTTTAATCTCAGCACTCGGGAGGCAGAGGCAGGTGGATCTCTGTAAATATGAGGCCAGCCTGGTCTACAAAGTGAGTTCAGGGCAGCCAAGGCTACACAGAGAAACCCTGTCTCAACACGTCCCCAAACTGTACATATTAATGGGGTACCATGTGATGTTTTGATACATGTACATATTGTGTAGTGATTAAATCAGGTTAAAAATGTGTTGATGTTTTATTTCTCTATGGTAAAATATATTCTAAATCTCTTGGCTTTCATTTTTTGTTTTGTTTTATCTTGTCCTGTTTGAGACAGAGTCTTATTATGTCACACAAGCTTCCTTGTTTTTGTAGCCTCAGCTTCCTGTGGGTTTGCACAGGCACGGCCTGGTGTGGCTGTCCTAGCTGCAACATACAATGTGTATCTGTGATCTACAGCCATATTTTGGTGTGCGGTAGTACTAGCCAATTTCTTCCCATCTCTCCTCTCCATTTCTCTGTTCGTGTGTGTGTGTGTTATGTAGGTGTAAATATTTGCATACACGCTTGTAGGTGCACATTCATGTGTGTGTGCACCACCTAGGTGCGAGGGTAGGAAAGAGTCAACATTAGGTATCTTTCTTGACTGCTCTCGTCTCCTCTGTTTGAGAATGGTCTCTCACTGAACCTGGAGATCACTAACCAGGCTGCCCAGCCCTGAGGATACAGATGGAATAAGCTGTTGCTTCCACCAGAGTTTTGTGTGGTGCTAGGGATCCTAAAGTGGATTCTAATGCTTACATAACAGACACACTATAGAAGGAGCCATCTCACTGGGCGGTGGTGGCGCACGCCTTTATCCCCAGCACTCAGGAGGCAGAGGCAGGAGGATCTCTGTGAGTTCGAGGCCAGCCTGGTCTACAATGCTAGTCTAGGACAGCCGAGATTACACAGAGGAACCCTGTCTCAGGGGTGGGGGGAGCAGACTGAGCCATCTCTCTAGCATAATTACCATTTGATGCCCAACTTCTGTGAGATCATTGTTCTTGTTATTTTCTTTTTGTTTTAAGGCATGGTCTCACTATGAAGGCCAGACTGTCTTTGAATTAGTGGCTATCCTGCCTCAGCCTCCCAAGTACTGTAAATTGCGGGTGTGTGCCACTGAGCCCCAAGCAAGAGCAACTTCCCACTCTATGCACGAGTGAGATCATGTGGCACTTATCTTTCTGTGATTGGTTTACGTCACTCAACAAAATGACCTCCAGCTTTCTATCCATGTTGGGACGTATGGCATGTTTCATTCTTTGTAAGGATGACCAGTATCTTATTGTGCATGTACCACATTTTCCTTTGTCCAAGCCATAGTTGATGAACACTTAGATTGTTTCTATTTCTTAGACACTATGAATTGTATTGCATTAAACATACACGTACGGATACTTTCTTATACATACCAATTTCACTTTCTCTGAGCGCGCACACATACACACACAGACACACAGAGGATTGATGGATGTTCCAACTTTAATCTTTTGGAGGAATCTCCATTCTATTTTACATAATGGTTGTATTATTTTTATTCCCACCAGGACCTTGTAAATGGAATTACTGATGGCTGTGAGTTGCTATTATGGGGTGCTGGGAATTGAACCCAGGTCCTCTTAACTGCTGAACCATCTCTCCAGCCCTCAACAAAGCACTCTTATTGGAGTGAGGTAATATCTTTTTTTTTTTTTTTTTTTTTGAGGTAATATCTTATTACAGTTTTGAGCTCAAATTTTCTGATGATTACTAATTTTGAACACTCATTTATCTAACTATTGGCCAAGTGTCTTTTTAAAAATGCATTTATTTATTTATTTATTTATTTGGGGAGGACATGTCATGGCAAATTAATAGAGGTCAAAAAATAACTTGCAGGAGTCAGTTCACTACTTCTTCCATGTGTGTCTCAGGGACAAGATTCAACTTGACAGGCATGGCGGCGAGTGCCTTTACCTGCAGAGCTATCTTGTTGGTCCTGTACGCCCCTTTTGATAACGTTTCATTCAGGTCTATTTTCTATTCATAACTGGGTCACTTGCTGTTTGCCTTTCTGTTTGTTTGTTTGGTTTGGTTTTTTGTTGTTGTTGTTTTGTTTTTGCTATTGAATATTTACCCTTTTGTTCTGTGGGTATTTTAAATAATAGCCCCCTGCAGAAATCTAGTTTGCAATTTTCCCCCATTCTATATATTCTTTCTTCACACTTTGTTTCCTTCATGGAACAGAACTTTTCAACTTTATAAATCCCGTTTGTATAATTTTGTTTTTGTTTCCTGCTTTGGGGATCTTTTTTTTTTTTTTAATCCTGCTCTATACGGTTTCTTATGTCATTTTTCATTGTTTGTTTTATATCTTGAATTTACATCACTAATCTCTTTTGGGTTAATTTTTGTAACTGGCAAAAGTGAGTAGCCATGCTTTAGAGAACAAAGTGTAGCTTCTGCACATTCAGAATAATGTCAGGTTTTTATAAATGATCTATATTGCATTGAAGCAAATCCCTTCTAAATATAAGTTTATTTCATGATCTTTTTTTTTATAGGAAAAGATGTTGACTGTTACACAATGCATTTTCTGCAACTCCTGAGACGCTCATGTGGTTTTTTAATGAAGGACATTTACTGCTAATTCAGTCTTGGCGCTTGTCATTGGTCTGCTCACTTTTAAATATTTTTTCTTACACTGATTCCATCTTGAAAAAGTTGTATAGAAGTCCACCTATCTCTTCTAGAGTATCCAATTTTTGGCACATAATGATCTGTAATAAACTTCAAAAATATTTATTTTATTCCTGATTATGTGCATATATGTGTGTCTGTGGAGACCAGAGTTTAGGTCCTTGACCTGGAGATACAGGCAGTTGTGAGTCCCCCTACATAGGTGCTGAGAACTTAACTCGGGTCCCCTGCAAGAGCAGTGTGCACTCTCAAGCACTGAGTCAGATCTCCGGCCCTGTAGTGAGCTCCTACACTGCTGTGGTGTCTATTGTGACGTCTCCCTTCTCATCCATGATTCGGAGCCTAGTCTCTCTTTTCCTTAGTCCAGCTACAAGACTGCCAATTTTGTTTGGTTTTTTTTTTGGAGAACAAACTATTTTAATGATCCTTGTGGATTTGTTTCTTTTTTTTTTTTTTTTTTTCTTTTTTTTTATCTATTTTGTTTATTCTCTCTTTCTCTCTCCTCTCTCTCCTCTCTCTCTCTCCTAACTTAAGGATTAGTTTGTTCCTTGTTTTCTAGTTCTCTGGTATGCACGATTGCTTATTTGAGATCAACATGAACCCGAGAGTATGCAAAATGGTTCGCCATCTCCCCAAGTCTCTACCTAGGGTAAATATAGGTCTGGACACTTCAGTCAGAGGTTCCTGTCTGTGGCTAAACTCCAAGTTATCTGTCTGTGTCTGGACAACAGAGAAACCAGCTTTAGACTCCTATACCACTAATATATAGCTTTTCTTAAAAACTATTTATTTGTTTATTATGTATACAGTGCTCTGTCTGATGTACACCTGCAGGACAAAAGAGGGCGTCAGATCACATTCTAGATGGTTGTGGGCCATCATGTGATTGCTGGGAAATGAACTCAGGACGTCTGGAAGAGCAGACAGTGCTCTTAACCTCTGAACCATCTCTCCAGCCCCATATATAGCTTTTTAAATTAATGTTAATGATGGATACTAAGACTGGATTTTACTTTGTGCAAATGTAGTTATCATATCTCAGTTTACTCTCTGCTTTTACACAGCCTAATGACGCTTCTTTAATAGCTAACCATTTGCTTTTTCGTGTAAATCTTGTTTATTGCTTCTAATTATGGTATAGAAACCAAACTATAAGGTGATGCCGACCTTTAAATCCCAGCACTGGCAAGGCAGTGCTGCTCTACACAGTAAACCAAGGCTATATTGTGAGATTCTGTCTCAAAACAAACAAGTAGTCGATTTAATAATCAAAGGCTAGGGCTGGAGAGATGGCTCAGAGGTTAAGAGCACTCTCTGCTCTTCCAGAGGTCCTGAGTTCAAATCCCAGCAACCACACAGTAGCTCATAAGCATCTACAATGAGATCTAGTGCCCTCTTCTGGCCAGCAGGCACATAAGCAGTCAGAACATTGTATACATAATAAATAAATAAATCTTTTAAAAAAAAAATCAAAGGCTAAAAAAGCATACAATGAAATAATTTAAGATTGGTGCTTGTGGGGCATTGGTGACACTCATCTTTAATCTCAGCGCTTGAGAAGGAGAGGCAGGGGATCTCCAAGTTCAAGGCCAGGCCAGCCTGGCCTACTCAATGAGTTCCAGGACAGCCAGAGCTACAAAGAGAAAACCTGTCTCGAAAAACAAAAACAAATAAGCAAAAAAAGAGTATTGCTCCATGGGCCTTGAGTATAGGCCTGCAATCCCAGCTACTTGAGAGACAAAGGCAGGAGTAAATTATCAAGCCAGGGCTGTGCTGTGGAGGGAGGTGAAGGGCAGCTTGGGAAATTCAGTGAGGCCCTGTCTCAAAATAAAAAGTAGAAAGATGGCTGGGAGATCGCTGGGTGGCAACATGCTTTTTTGGCACGCACAAGAAAGACCCTGAGTTTAGTCCCCAGTACCACCGAGGCAAACAAAGGAACCCAACACTGCATGGGTTCATGTCGGAAGCCATGCTCCATCGGCCTTTAAATGAATCTCCTGTTGTGTTTTTGTTTTGTGTAACAAGTCATTTCTACTAGGGTATCCAGGAGGCACGTCTAGACTAAAATGCAAATTTTAGAGGAAGGCTGTGGGGAAACCATTGTTAACAACCCAAGAAAGCACGCACAGAAGAATAGCCACACTGACCACTAACTCCCTCGAACCCCGGCCCCCAAAACCTCCCCAAGCAATGGAGGATACATTGAATCAAACCTACTTGCATTCTCCACCAAAACTTTGGGCATGCGCTGGCGGTTCATGAGGAGCGGGAACGGATCTCTCCCGTTGTTCCGCTCGTGGACCTCCCGAATCTCCACCGTGTCGTCCATGAGGTAGTAGTGAATGATGTAGTGACGGCATTCCCCAAACAAGCTGTCCGTGTCGTCCCAGATGGCGTAGAACCGAAGGACCTTTCAGGAGTCCAAAGTGATAAGTTAAGATTCGTGCTGGAGAGGTGGCTCAGTGGGTAAAAGCACTGTCTGCTTTTCCAGAGGCCTGAGTTCAATTCCCAGCCACCACATGGTGGCTCACAACCATCTGTAATGTGATCTGGCGCCCTCTTCTGGCCTGCGGGTGTACATGCAGGCAGAGCGCTGTATACATAATAATAAATAGTTAAAAAAATATATTTGTAAAGCAGTTTTTGCTCCACTGCCTTGAGATGTGTCTACCACACAATAATGAAAAGTAGCTGAAAATACTTTCAGATAGGAAATTAGAACATCAAGGATGTACAAATATCCAAAAACCATGTACTACATATTAACAGCTGGAAAGAATAACACAGGGCTTCCAAGTCTAGGCCACAACAGAAGAGCCTTCTGAGGCCCCAAACATTACTCTGGGAAAGAGATGCTGAATAATTGGCGCAAAGTAACACAGATGCATGGTGAAGTGTGTGGACAGAACTGCTGGTGTGGGAAGAAGAGTTCTCATAATCAATTTGTTGGCACCGTCAAAATGCATCTACTCGTACTAGGGTGGACAGAATCTTCTAATTTAAATTAATGAGAAAAATGCAGGGGGTGGTGGTACATGCCTGTAACGTGGAATGCAGAGGCAGGGAAAACATGAGTTCAAATCCAGCCTGGGAGACACGGAAAACCTGAACCAGCCTGCGCTATTTCGTGAGACCTTGTCTAAAAAAAAAAAAAGTAGGGTGTGGTGTGTATCTTTAATGCAATAATTCTGGAAGCACAATGTCTGTGAATTTTAAGCCTTGCCCCGCCCTGCCTTCACTATAGAGCTCTGAGATAGCCAGAACTACACACCGAGACTCTTTCTCAATAAAGCCAACAAACCAAACAACAACAACAACAACACAACCACAATGCGAAATCCATGCTAACTCTGGGTAGAACTTTCTCAACTTAAAAAAAAAAAAAAAAAAAAAGCTAAGCTTTTAGGAAATTAAGACAAATTTCAGAGTAATTGCTGTTGTTAATTCTCTTTCCCTTTGTGCATGAAAGAAGAGTCAGCGGCTCACAGCGGGTAGGGCTGGACGGCTGGGCCAGAGTCAGAAGATGTTCTGAACTTTCTGTGCTAAACATTAATGCAGTGTTGAACAGGGACGACTTCAGGTGGGCTCCTGGGAAATCAATGACTGTAACTATTTTAATTAACTACTTAATTTTATTGTAATAACTATGTAGCACTGGAATAAATGTGTCACAGCTTTAAACTTTCCCCTAAATTTATCTAAGCCTGCTTAGAGGCTTCTGTGAGATTCACTCATCTGGGGGTCAGTGTGGTAGCTGGCTTTTATGTCAACTTGACACAAGCTAGAGTCATCAGAAAGGAAAGAGCCTCAGTGGAGAAAATGCCTCTGTAAAATTAGGCTGTAGGCAAGCCTGCTAGGTTTTTCTTTTTTTCTTTTTTCTTTTCTTTTCTTTCTTTTTTTTTTTTTTTAAATATTTATTATTTTGTATACAGTGCCCTACCTGCATGTACACCTGCAGGCCAGTAGAGGGCACCAGATCATGTTATAGATGGTTGTGAGCCACCATGTGGTTGCTGGGAATTGAACTCAGGACCTCTGGAAGAGCAGTCAGTGCACTTAACCTCTGAGCCGTATTTCTTAGTGAATGATTGGGGAGGGCCTGGATTCTATAAGAAAGGAAGCTGAGCAAGCAGGGAAGACAACACATTAAGCAGCAGTGCCCCTCCCCCCCAGGCCTCTGCATCAGCTCCTGCCTCCAGGTTCCTGCCCTGTTTAGTTCCTGTCCTGACTTCCTCCAATGATGAACTGTGATGTGGAAGCAGAAGCAAAGGAGACCCCTTCCTCCTCAAGTTGCTTTTGGTCATGGTGTTTCATCATGGCTATAGCAACCCTAACTAAGATAGAGGAAAACAAATGGGGAATTTGAAGTGGAAAGAGAGGGGTAGATGTACGCGGCTCAGGAATTGCTTTCCCGTGTGAACACATGGGGCGATTCACAAGACAATGCTGCAGCCTCGTGTATATGTCTAATAATAAAGCTGAGGGCCCATTAGGTAAAGAAACATGCTGCCAAGCTTGATAACCTGAGTTCAATCCCCAGAACCCACAGGACAGAACAAGGGAAGCATTGTCCAGACGTTGTCCTCTGACCTTCTGCAGTAGGCAATGGCGTGCACAACATACACTGACACATACAAAAAGTAATAAAATCTAATAAGTTTAATATATTAAAAAACGGAAATCTAGGTACTGGCATACTTTTGGTCCTACATAGAGCCACTATGTACCAATGGCTAAATTATATGCAGGATATCAAAATAGCTTTCCAACAAAAACACATCCACATTCAAACAGGAGTAAACCTACTCAGTTAGGTCACTTACTTGTTTGTCAAAGGTGAGAAATTGCTTCAGTTGGTCAAAGTCTGATGGCGTGATGTATTTACGAACAGGTTCTTTCCGGAGTTCAGTGTAAGGATCGAGAGCCATCTTCTCTGGAGGATTTAATTCAATTCCTTGACTTTCCAAAAATTCCTAAAATTTCAAAATGAATGTCAATGCCTTTCCGAAGGCAGCATCTGGCATTGTTTTTAGACAAGCATCTAATGTAATAGGCATGGTTTCACAAACTGTATGTTTCACGTTTGCTATGGAGGCAAGTGCATCAAGGCCAAGTTAATATAGATAATGTTTTCAGAATTTCTAACTCAGTTAAATTAAGTATATAATTACAAGAAGAAGAAGGAGAAGGGAGGAGGAGGAAGAGGAGGAGGAGGAGGAGGAGGAGGAGGAGAAGAAGAAGAAGAAGAAGAAGAAGAAGAAGAAGAAGAAGAAGAAGAAGAAGAACTTGGCATTGGTCTCCTGTTTATACTCTGTAATGAAGAAAGGGACACATGTACACACTCACACAAATACTAACCTGCTTAGTAAGTAACACACACACACAGTCACCAGGGTCCTTCCCCACCCACAATCAATGACGTGATGAAAATGTATCCCACTGGTGTGGAGTCCTAGCCCATGAAGAACAAAATGTACCTGTGTAAAACGGTCACAGTCAACAATGTGGAAAGTTTTGCCATAGATTGTGATGTTGATTCCCCGATTGAGGTCTTTCCAATGGTAATGGTCACCCACATCATTCTTGGCTAGCCGCTGGCGTTTGATTAGCTTGCCCTGTGGGATCCCAGAGTTCTCCACAACGGGCTCAATGACAGACATGCTGTCATCCTCCAGATAGTAGTAAATGTTCACTTGGCGGATTCGATAATGTTCCTCTGTTGACAAAGGGACATCTTCTTGGAAGTAGGCGCTAAATCTCAGCACCTGTAACACACAAGAGAAAGTTCTTCATTGTCTTCCGAGAAACACCCGTTACTGTCCTTCGAAAGAGAAGCATGCAGGGAGAGGCGAAGGCCCTCGCTGTGTTCAGAAGCATGTGCATTCTATACAGACCAAAGCTGAGTCTTCTGAGGAGGAGTCACTCAATGTGAGGTTGGGTAGCTTATTGAGTTCCCATCCAAAAACAGCAACCTGTATTATAAAAGCAGATATTGACGTGCTGTGGGATTACTTTCCATTTATGGCACTTCATCTTGTTTAGTGTTTCTGTTCAGAGAGACAAAGCATCTGAAGTACATTCTAGGTAGGCAAAAGAATGTATCCAAGCCTCTACTTAAAGGGACAATGGAGGAAAATTAAGATCCTTAAATCAAAACACACAGGTGTCTTAATTGCTGAGAACATAAGAGCACCGATTTTAAAGTAGAAAAGCAAAGAAAAACTATGAATGTAAAGGAAGGATGTCCTAAAGATTCCAAAGAGAAGGATGAAAAGGAAGTATTCAGTCAGATATTTAAGGGAAAATAAAGGCGGAAAAGGGCAATCTTACACTAATATTTTAGACCAAATGCAAAGAATTCAAATTGAGAACACCACTGCAGTAACTCACACGAAAGAGGGCGTGTTTATGAATATACAAAATATTTGTATATAAATATACAAAACCCTAATGCCAGAATCCACCAGCTAGTCCAACACCACTACTTTTACAGAGGAAAAGACTTAGAATCGAGACTGGTGCTGAGGCCACATATGAGCCAGAAGTGGGATGGAAGCTCTACTGGGCTCTAGCTCTCTTCATGTGCATCATCACTGCTTAGATGACCGGGGCGGGGGGGGGGGGCTGACAGTGAGTCAGAAGAGGGGACTGTATGGAAAAAGTGGCCAAGAAGGGTCAACTTTGAGGTAGGAGAAAGTTTTAGATTAAGCTGAGAGGAAAAGGGAGGGATTCTAGGCAGTGGTGACAAAAGGCGGAGGTAGGAGATATGGGAGCGATAAGCACGGAATGGAGACTAAGGAAGTACCCGGGCCCTTCCGAGGAACAGGTCTGCAATAGTGAGTGACCACAATGGAACAGCAGAAGCAGCCAGACTGGATTGCCGATGAGGTATGTGAGGGTGGAAGGGAATGGAAGCCAGGTGGTGTACTGAGGACAATACAGTGTGAGGTGTAGTGCTGGCCTGGGAGACACAGAAGCGTGGCTTTAAAAGAAGATGGCTTTAACAATGAGCGCGGTGGGTGAAGTCTGAACTCATTAGCTGATGCTGTAGGGAGTAATTCAAGACACTGGACTGGATTAGGGGAAGGAAGTTGGTACTAAGGAATAGACAAGGGTGACTCCGGCATTTTGACCCAAGAGACAGAAAAATTAGTGTTCCCATCAAATTAACAAGAATGGACAAGATGGCATGGCAGCAGAGCACATCAGAAAGAGTGAAGTGTGGATAGGTAAAATTAGCAGTTCCATTTTTGACATGCTTCGTTTGCGCTGTGCATTAGGGAGGTAGCAACATAGGTAATGGCATACACACATGTGTTTAGGGGATACCTTCATATCATAAGGAAACAAGGTCCCTCATCAAAGGAGTGAGCTTAGAGATAAGGGCCATGACTAAAACTGGGGTGACAGCCATGTTCCTCTGACATTTGTAAGACCCATAGGAGGCCTTGGGTGAAATAATGGTCTTAACTACCAGATAAAGTGCTACAAGCCCGTAGTCCCATCACTCAGAGGCAGAGGCAGAGGCAGAGGCAGCAACGGTTCAACGCAAGCCTGGGCTTCATAGTGAAATCCTGTAATAAAAGCATAACTCTATATGTCAAGTACTTATTTGTTTGACAGTTGATACTCATGCCTGGGACATATGGAAGCAAGAAGATGTCACAGTCCTTGGAACTGGAGTTTACAGGCAGTTTGGATTTGAGCCACCACAAGGGTATTGGGTTGACTCTGCATCCTCTGGAACAGCAGCCAGTGCTCCTAACCACTGAACTCTCCAGCCCACTGACTGCTAATCTTCAAAGTCATTTTCCCCTACTCTTATTAAGAATAGAGTTCAAGGCCTCCAGAGGAAGGCACTGGGTACAGTGTTAAGACAAAATGCTCTTAACAAAAAGTGTTGGGCAGGACCCCTGGGCCCAGATCTGCCCATCATAATGTTCTTCTTGTAGGCTTCTAGGACCCTCTGGATCCTTCTATTTCCCGATTCTCCCATGCTTCTCTCACCTAGAGTCCCAATAGGATGTCCTCCCCTCTGTCTCACTTTCCTGGTAAGTGAAAACTTTCATGGGACATGCCCTTTGGGCTAGTGTCCAGATATAAAGACAATACATGCAGTAAACTTCGAACCTCTACCCAGATCTAGCCGATGGACAGGACATTCTCCACAGTTGAGTGGAGAGTGGGGTCTGAGTTTCACACAAATTCTGGTACCCTATATTTCATCACATGCCCTGGATGAGGAGGCCTGGTGGCACTCAGAGGAAGGATAGCAGGCTACCAAGAAGAGACTTGATACCCTATGAGCATATAGAGGGGGAGGAGGTTCCCCTCAGTCACAGTCATAGGGGAGGGGAGTAAAGGGAAAATGGGAGGGAAGGAGGAATGGGGGGATACAAGGGATGGGATAACAATTGAGATGTAATATGAATAAATTAATAAGATATATTAAAAATATTTTTTAAAAAGTTGGGAAAATATCCGCTGTGCTGGCTAGCGTGAGAAGGTAGAACAAAGAAGAAAGGAAGGAAAAAATAACATTTAGATACTCTGTTTAAAAATGGATCTTTCCACTGAATCCTACAGTGGCCTTGGCTCCTGGTGGTGTGTTCTAACCTTCTGAGTTTGAAGAGATCATATTGCTTGTTGGAACTTTGAAATCGATGGAGGAAATGAAAGAGAAATACTTGGCTTGGCATCTCACTGAACGTGAGGGGAGAAAAAGCCAAGCATGGAAGCGTAGAACCCAAACTGAGAGAGCAGACCTAGTGGTCCTCAGGGCTGGGTTATACTGGGAGTAAAAAACAATATATATATATATGTGTGTGTGTGTGTGTGTGTGTGTGTGTGTGTGTGTGTGTATGTGTGTGTGTGTGTGTGTGTATGTGTGTATGTGTGTGTGTGTATGTGTGTATGTGTGTGTGTGTGTGTATGTGTGTATGTGTGTGTGTGTGTGTGTGTATGTGTGTGTGTGTGTGTGTGTGTGTGTGTGTGTATGTGTGTGTGTGTGGTGTGTGTGTGTGTGTGTGTGTGTGTGTGTGTGTGTGTGTGTGAGACGAATGCAGAGGCCATATGTGAAGAATAGCTCACCCAGCAGAGGAGACCCCTCTGTCAGGAGCAGCCTATGGCTAGGGTTGGGAGTTCAGTGTCGGAGTTGAAAACGAATGCTGACAATTGTCTGCACTGAAAAGACAGTTGAATCCACAAGAGTGGGTGAGATCTCCTAAGGAGGGAAATCCAAAACTGAGAACAGAACCTTGAAAATGCTTACACCAAGGAGGCAGGGAGACCAGAGAAAAAGCAACCAGAGAGACAGGAGTGAGAAACCAAGAGAGTGACCAGTCATGCGCACAAGCAAAGACCAGAGGCTCGGTGCTTGGAGCATAGGGTGGGGGGTGTGGGGGTGTGGGGGGTAACAGAATCAAAGAGCGGAAACAGGGTGGAGAACAAGGGCAGTAGATGCCTGTCCAAACTCAGCGAACAGCGCCACTGTTGTGTCTGGGAAAGCAGTTTGGGGCCCAAGGATGACATGAATTTCTCTTCCTAAAGGAGTCATAGGGAGGAGGGGTTCTGTTCTTGTTCTTTTGTGATAATATGAACTTTAGTAGGGCAAATATTCACTAAAGAGTTTGAATAGCACCAGGGATGAAAGGGTAGCTGAGTGAATGAATGAATGAATGAATGAATGAATGAAAATGTAAAAACAAAACCACTGGCAAACAGATGCAGATGTTGTTTTCACACTCTCTTCCGGTTCATAGTGATTAAGGGCTCACTGTTGCAGGCTAGGTGGGAAACAGTCAATGAACACAGGTCAGCACGGATGTGGGATTCAGAATTCAGGCAACTTTTAACTGTGCTTGGAAAATATTCTGGGGGAAGACCACAGGGAATTATTTTCTCTAAATTGTTTCCTGCCTGGAGAAAGCATCTTCGGAGGCTCACTTCAGCTGCCTGTGACTAAGGGTTAAGGCCTCTGAGCAAGTTTCTCAGAGAGTGCTCAGGGAACCCTGTGGGTTACTGATAACATTTCTGCAAGTGGTGAAGATTCAGACAGTGGGTGATACCTTTTTGTCAAAAACCACATGAGCAGGAACAAACTCTGAAGGCGGCGCCTGCTTGGGTGGGCCGTAAGTTAAGATGGGTGCCTTATTGGCTAACTCTTCCAGCTCAGCCTGAGACAGCTGGTTGTAGGGGAGCCGGTCTCCACCTATCCCCACGGTTGGCCTTTGGACCACTGCGTAGCCATTCCTGTAGCCGAGCGTCTGGCTTCTGTGGAATGTTGTTTTCTGAGGAAGAGAAGTATATCTGTCATTAATAACCTCGGATAAATCTTTAAGTAAAGCAACTAACTTCCTGAACTTAAAGTTTTGCTTTAAAAGTACATTTTAAAATTATGTGGATGTATGGGGATGGATGCATGTGAGTGCAGATGCCCGCAGATCCCCTGGACCAAGAGGTACAGACAGCTAGGAGCCACCCAGTGTGGGTGTAGGGATTGAACCTGGGTCCTCTGCAAGAGCAGTTCTTGCTCTTAAAACACTGATCCATCTCTCTAGCTACAAATGGTTGCTTTTTAGTGCCACAAAAATATATGTCAAAGCATTTCATTGTATTAAAAGGGTCTGTGTTTTAAGCTGAAACTCTTGTTAGGAGCAAATTTCACTTAGCGGATTACTATGCAGGAATTAAAATAGTTTTAAGTACCATGCAGCAGCCTGGCAAAGTATTTACAATTTATTAAGACGAGAGAGAGAGAGAGAGAGAGAGAGAGAGAGAGAGAGAGAGAGAGAGAGAGAGAGAGAGAGAACCAATAAAAACTATATAAATGCATTATAAGTATATGAACTGAATTTGGTAAAGATCTTGAATTATGTGTTTCTAGATTATGTCCATTTTCTGCCATGAAAAAACATTTGTTTGCCATTGGAAATATAAAAGATTAAATAACGGAACAGAGCAAAGTTGAAATTATATTAATTCAGCGGGGTTTATACAGTTACTTTCAAATTGTATACATGTAATATAGGTTACATATTATGCATATGATTTGCAAATAATCATAAACTTTATTAAAAATAAAAAGATTTCCTTCCCTATCCCCTCATTTCTTTGGAGTCTAGCCTATCATCTCTATCATCTTTCCAGATCTTACCATAAAAGGTACAGCAGTATGGACTTCTGCTGCTAAAACAATATGGACCACAGACTTTTCTTTAAGGAGCATGTGCTCTGGGTTAGAAGCCAGTTGGCAGGAACTGTCCCAGATGCATAAAACACAAGACGCAGAGTAAGATGTACTGAGTTGGGCAATGTGCATAGCTTCCGGTTCCTCTTTGCAACCTCTAATGATAGGCAATATCACTAGAAGCTGAGAATAAGGCTTGGTTGATAGCGTCCTTAGCATCAAAGACCTAGGTTCAATTCCCAGCACCAAAAGTGGGTAGTGGGGCTGGGAGGTGGCTTGGTAGCTAAGGGTTACTTGGCACCAAGACTGGCCAGTGAAATTTGATCCTTGGAACCCATATGGTAGAAAAAGAAAACTAACTCCCAGACGTTGTCTTACAATTTCCACACATGCTCTGTGGCAAACCCTCCCCACCCCACCCCATCCCACACCAAACCAACCCACATAATATCAAAATGAAACCAGCAGCAGTAACTTCCGTTCACTTTCCTTGTGGTTAACAGATGGTTCTACCCTCAATCAACTATATCATGGAGGCATCACAGGCAAGGCACTTTCAGGCCTTCCACCCTTCTTATTCATGTGGCTTCGCCTTCTGGACACATCCTCTTTGGAGTTACAACATTCCTTCACTGATGAAGATGAAGCTACCAAGCTTTTCAAATTTCGGGATGAATAATTAGCTGACAGTCACTCAGTATACTTCATAAGAAGTATGTTCAAGCCAGATCATCTTTCCACATAAATATTTGAAGTCTGGTATTTCTATCCACACCTCTATTATAGTCTCCCAAATCAACTCAACCCTTGCCTTGTGGGTAACCCACACTCAGTAATAGCAAATGCTTATGCTGATTCTGTACAACATAGGAAAATATCTTCAATATTGTAATTATATATATATACATATATATACATATATATATATATATATATATATATATATATATATATATATATATTTCATTGAAACAAAAATTTTATGACCCCAGCCAGGCACAATGGCTCATGCTTTTAATCCCAGCACTTTAGAAGCTAGAGACCACTGTGAGCTTGAGGACAGTTTAGGTTACACTGTGCACTTTAGGCTAGTCTGGTTAAAAAGAGAGAGACCCTGCCTCAAACAGACAGACAAACAACAGAAAAGAAACACACTTAGTAAGCCTGCAGCCTTGAAAAGTGACCACGGTATATCTGCATACAGGAGTGGAAGAGAGCCTGAGGCCAAATGCCCTTCACACTTTTGAAAAAGAAATTTATGTCCCCTAGAAAACAAGTAGATGAAATAATTCACCTTCAAAAATGTGAATGGAAGAGTCTGAATTACTAAACTATACAAATACAAATTACTGGTGCACGCCTTTAATCCCAGCACGCAAGAGGCAGAGGCAGGTGGAGTGAGTTCAAGGCCAGTCTGGCCTACAGAGTGAGTCCAGGACAGCCAGGGTGATACAGAGAAACCCTGTCTCGAAAAACAAAACAAAACAAACAAAAACCCAAATATAAATCACTCCCGGTTCACCTACTGAATCTCAATGCTGATTCTGCAGAAATGGTTCTGTAACTCTGATAGAATTTTTTTTAAACACTGAGTGCTTTTGAGTGCTGGGTTGTAGCTCCGTTGGTAGACTGTTTGCTGGGCACTCACAAAGCTCTAGCTTTAGTTTCCTGCCTGTAATCCTACACTCAGGAGCCCAGAGGATCAGTTCAGGATCACTCTAGACTATACAGTAACTGTAGAGCTTACCTGGGCCCCATGAGACCCTGTCTCAAAATAAATGAATAAATAAAAATGTTAACCTACATTAAGAAAAAAACAGGAATCCAAATTACTGTTGTTCCTGGGTGTTGAGCTGAGGTGTTTTTATTTTGTTGTTGGTGGTGGGGTGGTTGTTCTGTGTGTACATGTGTGCATGTGTGTGCATGTGTGTGTGTATAGTGCACATGCCTGTTTCCATGTTTGTGGGCATACATATGAAGGACCAAAGTTGACATGGGGAGCTGCCTCAGATAAAGGCCAGTCTAACTAAGCAGCTTGCTTGGGCTCACATGGGTTGTAGTGATCGCAACTCCAGTCCACCCATGTGAGCAGCAAGCGTTTTATCCTCCGAGCCACTTCCCAGCCCGAATAATGGTTTCTTTTCATGCCATTTTTGGATTGGATTTGCTGTGGTTTGGAGACAGGGACTGGCTATGTTGCCTGGGTTAGGCTTAAACAGGCCATCCTTATGCCTCGGCTTCCAGAGAGCTGAGATCTCGAATGTTGCACCGCCATCTTGGACTTGTTTTTATTAAATGTCATGTAGACAGTGAATAAAAACAGCTGGAGGTAGGAGTAAAATACAATCTGGATGGCAACCCAGTTTGTTGGCATGCTTTCACTCCCAAGCATTCTGGAGGCTGAGACAAGCGCTTTTCAAGTTCAAGGCCAGACTGGGCTGCATGCAAGATAAAACAAACACCCCCTGCCCACTCCCCCCCCCCCCCCAAGAGACTGAAAAAGAATCCTTTATAAAAAAATGTTAAGAATGTAAAAGCCAGGTTATGGAAAGAAAAATAGCAAGTGGTCCCTGTGGTTGAGTTAAGTGAGATGGGAGAAATACAAGGCAGAGAAGAGGAAGGTGTTTTAAAGAGAACTGCAAGACAACCAAGATGGAATTCAATTCTAAAGAAGGCTGAAGCTGGAGAGAAAAGTGACCCTTAACTCAGAAGGCCAAGAGCCTAGGGGGAAAGACCCACCCGGAAAGGAGAGCATGGACAGGACTGAAATACACACAGTAAAGGGAGGGGGGGGGCTGAAGGGCAGCGATCTTGAGGGTTCAGAAGAGGACCGGACAGGTCAAGAATGCGGTTGCTGGGGAGAGAAGGCAGGTAGATGGGGCAGGAAAGTAAGAACAGGGTGGCAGTGAGGATCCAGGAGGGTAAGTGGACTACCAAGAGGCTGAGCAAAGCCCGCAGAGGCTGGGACGTCGAGGACGGTGGCGCCTGCGGGATGGAAGCAAGCAGAGGCGCGCCGAGTGGAGAACCCTTTGAACTAGCCCTCACCGTGGAGTCCGTAAAGGACGAGCCCGGGAGAAAAGGCAGGCCGTGTACCGGGTTGGTCACCATCGCAGCCCAGCAGCGGAGCAGCCGCCGCTACGGTAGCCCTCTGCTTTCTGGGGTTACCCTGGCAACAAACAGCGTCCGCGGGCCTCTCCAGACACCATGGTAACGCCAAACACACTGCTCGAGGGAGGGGAGAGGAGGGGAAGGGAGGGTGAGGGTGGAGGTGGGGAGAGGATCAGGGAATAGGGTGAAATGGGGAGGGGGAGGGGAAAAAGAGGTGAGGAGCGGGGGCGGGGTTGAAAGGGAAAAAAATGGGGCCAAGTCTGCGCGTGCGCAACAGGACTCCTGACGTTCCTGGCCACTGGCTGAAGTGTGTGACAGAAGTGGCTCCGCCCCTTCCTTCCCCACCCCTCCCCCTTCCCTTAGCCCTCAGCCTCCACTTCATGACTCCCAGAGGATGCAGCAGGAAGCGGTTTTTTTTGTTTGTTTGTTTGTTTTTTGCAACGGTGAAGGGGGCTGGTGTCTTCAGGCCTTGGCTGACGCGGTGAGGTCTTGGGATTGGAGCACGTCCTTTTAGATGAGTTAGAAATTCCTTCTCGCTCTACCTTAGTCTTCCCAAAAGCTCCAGCACTCTTTCCCAACTCTAGGAAAAGAGCTGCTGCCGTAGTGCACACTCTGTACAACGGTTGCTGCCCAGTGAAAGCGCTGAAGACTTCAAACTCATACTAATTGGGGCCGTGGGTTCTAAGATGCCCAGGGGTTTGGATTCCTTATGTCTTAAGTTTTCCCAGGAGTCTGATTTTTAAGACGTGTTTTCTGGCCTAGGAATTTAGAGATGCGAGAGAGTAGTAAGCCTGAGGGAGAAGTCACAGCTTAGCGCCGTGGGTCAATTGGCTGCCACCAGTTCAGATGGCAGCTGTATTAGAGTTTTCTAGAGTAACAGAACTGATAGAATGAACACACACACACACACACACACACACACACACACACACACACTTTTGATTTATTAGAGTGGCTTACAGGCTGTGGTCCAGCTAGTTCTACAATGGCTGTTTACCAACAGAAGGCCCAAGAATTCTGTAGTTGTTCTATCCATAAGGCTGGATGTCTCAGCTAGCACTAACTGGCATAAAACTCCAGGGACCAGGATAAGAATACACAGCGAGTGACATCTAAAGCCGTTACTGGTGACTGTTACAGCTACCCATAAAATTTTCTTCTAGTGCCTCTTCCTTTCTCCCTACTTTGGTTTCTTGTTCTTTCCCATGTGCCTCCACCTCCTCTTCCTCCTGTCTCCTCCTTTCTTTTTTTAAATTAAAAATAAAAAAAAATTTTGGAGACAGGGTTTCATCACGCCTTGCTGGCTTCCTGGAACCCTCTATGAAGACCAGACTCGTGGAGATTTGTCTGTCTTGGTCTCCTAATTCTGGGATTAAAGCCATGCACCGTCACACCTGGCAGTGCTGCCTCCTCCTCCTCCTGCTCCTCTTCTTCAGAGAGTCTGTGTTGTGAGTGCCACCATACCCAGCTCTTGTCCCTTTTTTAATTTTATTTTTATTTATTTATTTTATTATTAATTTATTCTTGTTACATATCAATGGTTATCCCATCCCTTGTATCCTCCCATTCTTCCCTCCCTCCCATTTTCCCCTTATTCCCCTCCCCATTTGCTCAACCATGTTCATAGCAGCCTTATTCATAATAGCCAGAACATGGAAACAGCCTAAGTGTCCCTCAGTAGAAGAATGGATAAAGAAACTGTGGTACATATACACTATGGAATACTACTCAGCTATTAAAAACAAGGATTTCCCGAAATTTGTAGATAAATGGATTGAGCTAGAAATTATCATAATGAGTGTGTTAACCCAGAAGCAGAAAGACTCAAATGGTATATACTCACTTATATCTGCATACTAGCCCAAGGGGCATGTCCCATGAAAGCCTTCACTTACCAGGAAACTGGGACAGAGGGGAGGACATCCTATTGGGACTCTAGATGAGAGAAGCGTGGGAGAATAGCAAAATAGAAGGATCCAGAGGGTCCTAGAAACCTACAAGTAGAACATTATGATAGGCAGATTTGGGCCCAGGGGTCCCGCTCAAACTAAGGCACCAACCAAGGATAATACAGGCAGTAAAATCTTGTCCCTTTTTTTTAAAAAAAGGAAAATCCTCTTTTAATTTCTTTTCCTAGTGTACATTAGCATAACCAGGACTCCCCAGTCAGTATTTCATTATAACCCTCCATGAATTGATTAGCGTCATTGCAGTCACTGAGAACTTTCAAAGCATCTGCCTTTGCCCTGTACCTGAGCCACTAACTAGGATGGTGACGTGGAGACTTAGTCATGATGATAAACTCAACCCTTCAGCTTCCCACTCCTCTGTACCTCACTGCTGCTGAGTACCTAGCATCACTGGTAATGGACTCTTTGTGATAAGCATAAACTCTTTCAGACCCACAATCTCTCCATCCATGTCAGTTCTCTGAAAGGAAATCCCAGGACATGAACACATGCCTAGAAGCCTTTCTGGCTGAACTGCCTGGCTGCCCTGGATCTATCTTCCCTGGTTTGTGCAGGGAAGGAGCTTGTGGGAGTAGAAGGGTAATCCACCTCTGAGCCTATTGCTCATGAAGACTCCATGTTTGAGGAGTGACGTCTGTCCCTGTACATTTCTTTTTGAGAAATGGGGTGGTGTCTTTGGTTTACTTTTTGTTTGTTTGTTTGTTTGTTTTTGTTTTCAAGACAGGGTCTCTGTTAGCTTTGGCTGTCCTGGAGTCACTCTGTAGACCAGGCTGGCCTCGAACTCACATTGATCCGCCTGCCTCTACCCCCTGAGTGCTGGGACTAAAGGCATGCGCCACCACGCCTGGCTTGGTTTACTTTTATACCACAGAAGTGCCCAAAAGGGTAAAGACACCGTCTGTGGTCTGTGACCTTTAAAAATTGCCATCCATCCTGAGGGAAGAAAAGCCAGGCAGAGTTGCTGCAATGGGTTGAACATGGTCAGTCCACTGTGGTGCTTAAATTGAGATGTAATTGCTCTGGTGATAGCGGTGATGGTGTTGGTAGAAGGTTTTGTCTTTAAGATGACTAGGTCATGGGGCATCTGCTTCCTAAATAGATGAATGCCTTTGTCTGGTGAGGGATTTGTGGCTCGTGCTTATAAGAAAGGGTTGCTATGAATCAAGGTGCCTTTTGTTTCCTTTTTGACTTTCTGAGGACTTGTATGTAGCACATTAACAGGTAGTAGATGCAGCCACCACATTCTTAGGTTGTCCTAGGCTCCAGAAACTTGAGTCACAAGAGACTCGTCTCTTCTATCTGGGTGTGGCGGGTACATGCCTAGGCCCCCAGGACTCGGGAGAGTGCAGCAACTTTGAGGCTAAACTGTACTGTACAATGAGTCTGTCCGAAAAACCAAACCAAACCAAAACCAAACAATCCCAAGATGGAAAAATTGTAAGAACTGAAGGAAGGGGTGGGGGTGGGGCCCTGCGGAATGCCGTCTTCAGGGCATGATGTGCATTTGCATTCATGAATGGCAGCAGCTTTAATTTTCTTGCACAAGATGTGTACAATATTGGGCACTTCAACACTCCATCGCAGAGGGAGGAGGACCTCGTAAGGCTGGAAGATGTTTCCCAGGGAACCTGATGTTACTGGGCATGGCGAGTCCCTTCTAGGAACTATTAAATTTAATATATATAGCACTTCCTTTTACCCTCTGTCCAGAACTGACTTTACAGTTTTCGATCCCACGACCTTCCTACTCTTCCTAAATTCTCAGGAAAAATTCCAAGGGCCTGTGTCTGTGACCTAGTTGATTTCTCCAGTAATTTTGGTATTCTCCTTTCTGCTGGACAAAAATAGCATGCCCCGACTTCTGGGTCAAGAGGGACAATTGGCCAGTGGCATGTCCTCAGGGTGAACTCTCACATTCATTTCCACTATCCTTGTCCCCTGGAACACTTTATCTTAAAAAGGGGCCAACCTTGCCAAGTGTCACAGCTGTGATTCCAACATTCTGGAGGAAGGAAAAGAGAATCACAAAGTCCAGGCTACCTAGTAAATTCCAGGATCCACAGTGTGCTGGCTAGTTTCATGCCAACTTGGCACAAGTTAGAGCCATCTGAACAGATCAATTGAGAAAATACCTCCATAAGATCCAACTCTTCTGACCTCTTCAGCAATAGACTGTGACGAAGAAATTTAAGCCAAATAAACTCCTTCCTCCCCAACTTGTTTTTAGTCCTGGTATTTCATCACAGCACAGTAACCCTAACTAATTTGCACAGTAAGATTTTGCCTTTAAAAAAAAAAATAGGGGTTGATGGGGGATGGCTCAGTTGTAAAGCACTTGGCAGGCAGCCCTGAGGACCTGAGTTCAGACCCCTAGCACCTATGATGTCTAGCAATTAGATAAGAAAATCCCAGTGATTTCGCCTACTGTAAGTAAAAAGACAGAGCCCAAGACCGACAGAATAGCTGGGTGTCATTTAGTGTCACCTCTATGGAGGGTGGCTAATCAGTAAGTACTTTCACTCCTGTTGGAATAACGACGATTATAGTAGCCAATAGAAAGTAAGATGGAGTGTCTGTGTCTAGACCTACAGTCAGTATATGATGACCTTAAACAGGAAGCAAATTGATAGGATAGCTCAGACTCTCCCCCTTGTGGTGGCTTGGATAAGAATGGCCTCTACAAATTCATGTATTTGGGTGATTAAGAATCAGGGATTGATACTATTTTAGGTTGATAGATATAAGCTTTAATAGATATTGATTTAGTTCAGAACTTTAAACTCACCAAGATAAAATAGATAATTTCTCTTTAAGGTTGCCAAATATCTTTTGATTAGACATTATGTATTATATAGTCTTACCTATTGGTTTTAATAGTTTTTTCATAATTGTTCTTACTGTATATATATAAAATGGCTTTTTACTTAGAAAAGGGGAATTTTGGGGGGACTGCCTAATGTATTTTGATGCTAATTACTGCTTGCTGTCTCTGTGACCCACTTTTTGATTAATAAAAAGCCATCCCACCTGAGCAGGGCAGAGGAGATAGAGGTGTGGCTAAGGTTCCCGAACTGAGGGAGGGGGGAGAGAAAGAAAGGAATATTGGGAAGAAGAAGAAGAAGAAGAAGAAGAAGAAGAAGAAGAAAGAAGAAGAAGAAGAAGAAGAAGAAGAAGAAGAAGAAGAAAGACCACCATGAGGAAGAAGGAGAAAGACAAGAGGAGAAGAAGGCCACCATGGGTTAGATGGAAGAGAAACATGTGGCCAGTGTGGATGGAGGATTTGGCCCAAATAAAGAACATTAGCAAGTATTTGGGATTATGGATGGGAAGTATCTTGATAGAAGTTATTAGAAGCAGATGACATGGGATTGGGGCAGGTATCACATACCTGCCCCACTATGGGAAGTAGTTTAGAGGATTAATGTCTGCCCTGCCCCAGGTTAACTAGGGATGCTTTAAAATATAATGAGTGTCTGTGTCTTAACTGATTGCTAGCCAGGAATACTGATAATACTACTAATACAGATAATTTAAAGACAACAAAATTCAGTTAGGATTAGAACATATATTTCTGAATATGCAAAGAATCAAAAAGATGCTGACATAAAATGGGATCCCCTACTCCTGCAGGCTCAAAATAAGTTGTATTAAAGTTTTGTTTGGTTCAAAGCATTATAATGGCGGAAGATAGGATTGATGGCGAGAAAATAGGTACAGCTGTAACAAGAACTGATCATATGAATTTGGATTTTGATAACGGTTGTGGCATGGGTTTATACTAATCACTGTAGTAATAAAGTTAATTGCACCTATAATTGAGGGCACACCAGGTAAGTGAAGAGAGAAAATGGTTCAATAGATGCTTTGTTATAGGCTCGGTTTCCCACTAACAGTGAATATTGCATTTATCCTGCACCTGCTCCTGCTCCAATCATGGGATGAAGTCAGAAATGTGTATTATTAATTTGAAGGAGAGCCAGGAGAGCCAGTCACCCAAGGCACCAATCAGTTATGAAAGCTTGATTATTGTAGGTATTACTATAAAACAATTACAACAAACTCATGGGCTATGATGACAACATTGTACATTTAGCCATCATCTAAGAGGCTCCTGATTGATCTAATTTTTCTCATATTAGAGAACTTACGGTAGTTCCTTCTTTCCCTGCTCATGCCTCAAATAGAAGCTAAAAGATCCCCGTATCTTGAGAATAATTATTCTCATACACCTACATGAACATAGGTGCTTTGGCCGAGAAAGCATTAAACTAAAAGTCCAAAGTGAAAGACATTCCTCATTTAGCTAGCACAGGAGAGATCACTGAAAGCAGCTCCTGCTTCGTAAATGACTTTGGAGTAATAAAGCTTTCAGCCGTACACACACAGAGGGTTGTAAAGATGATGCGAAAATAATATTAAATATAATTTGGGCTTCCAAATATGGACAGAAAAAAATGTTGATTTTTAAAAAACAACAAGGAAGCCAGGCACTGTGATTAGGAGATCCCATTCCACAACACTGAGGGCTGGGACGTAGTTCAGTGGTAGGGAGCTTGCCCAGCATGTACAAGCCTCTGGGCTCATCCCCTATGGGATCCCTGCTCACTGCCCTGCCAAAAGTACACAGGCTTTAACAGCATCCGAGAACCCGAAACACTTCTATTCCCCTGTCACGCATGCAGTATGGAATGGAAAAACCAAAGAGCAGGTTAGATTCTTGTAGCCATAGTCTCACCTTAACTGGGTTATGGAGATTGTGAGTGTTTGTATAAACTGAAGGCAACTGCCTTCTTGAGTCTCCTGTTTCCTCATCCTTAAAATAAGATGAAAAGTAATGCTCACTAGTTGTTTTTGAGTTACAGAACTGTCTTGGTTTCTTTTCCCATTTCTATGATTGAAAAACAAACAAAATGAGAAGAAGGAAAGAAAAGCAACCAGAGGAAAGGTTTGTTTTAGCCTGCAGTTCAAGGCAGAGTCCATTGAGGTGGGGAAGTTAAGGAAGCAAGAGGTGCCTTCACTTGGTCACTTCACGCCCACAGTTGGGGAGCAGAGAGGGGTGAATCGTGACACTGGGTGTTGGGATTCAGACCTGGGCCAAGCAGCCGAGACCTGGCCTCCAGATTCTCCCAGCGTCCATCAGTTCTACCTGTTATAGAGCTTGGCTGGCATACTCTGCCCTCTACCCTGAGCTTTCCAGCCCAGGGGCGGGACTTCCTGTCCACCAGAGGCTCTTCACTATATAATGAAGACATTCTGCTTCCCTTCTCTCTCCCTGTTTCTGCATTTTCTCTTCTTCCTTCTCTGCTTTTGCTCCTCTCTCTCTCTCTCTCTCTCTCTCTCTCTCTCTCTCTCTCTCTCTCTCTCTCTCTCTCTCTCTCTCTCCCCACTCCCTCCTCTCTGCTTGTGCACTTTCTCTGCCCCCCCTCAACCTCTGCCTCTCCTTTTCTGTCTCCCTCCACCTGCGACATTAGTGAACCCGCTTGCAAGTTGCCCTCAATCAATAAACCTGCCTTTATATACTCTATTTTGGCTTGAATTGGCTCATTTCGTCGGCAGAAAGATACCCATCACTGAGCAACCCTACCTCCATTTACACAGTCCAGTATAATATGCCTGGCAGGAAAGGTGCCAACCACAGCAAACAGGCTTTCCCATCTCAAATGCAGCCAGGATGATGCCCCATGGCATGCCCAAGGGGCCATCTCCCAGGTGAGTCTAGATTTTTTCAGGTGACAACACTAGCCAGCATGGAATCGTGTTAAGAAATCATAGTCACCTAAATCAGTTATTTATTGCATGTGTGAGTGTGGGGGTGCCATGGCGTGTCTATGTCAGAAGACAGCAAGAGGTCTTTGGTCTTCCACCATGTGAGTTCCAGAAATTGGACTCAGGTCATCAGGTTTGGTAGCAAGCACCTTTACCCTCTGAGCTCCTCTCACCAGCCTCCAAGCCAATGTGTTTACATATATAGATTTTACTCATAGTTTCATGCAGTTGGTGAGTGAGTTCCTGTGGGTCTATTGATGCATCAAACTCATCCCTGAAACTGGTGCTATGAGAGGTGCTGGGGGAAGCCTGAGACAGGATGAAGTAGCTGGTTGGAATAGTAACTTTTCCAGGTTGTGAGATCTTGCTCTGTTCAATGGATTCCAAGGGGTGTGGCAGTCGGGAGTGAAGTGAAATGATCTCACAGATTAAAAAAAGCATAAGCAACAGCCAACCCATGGTAGTGTGGGCCTTGATCCAAACAAATAAACCTGCTGATGGTGAGTTATGACATCTGTAAAGTCACTTAGAACCAAATATTAGATATTTAATGATGTCAAAGAGTTGGCTACTATTTTTAGACATGGTAGAAGTATTATGATTTTATTTTTGAAGACATGTCACATTAGCCAGATGTTACACCCTTATAATCCCTGTGCTGAAGCAGGTGGATTGCTACAAGCTCAAAGACAGTCTAGGCTACATAGAAAATTCTAGGCCAATCTGAGGCACAGAACAAGACCCTGTCTCTGAGTAAGTTCAAAAGTAAATAAACAAATAGATCAAAATCAAGAAGAAAATTTCCATCTCTTGAAAATAAACAATGAGGGGCTGGAGAGATGGCTCAGAGGTTAAAATCACTTCCAGAGGTCTGGAGTTCAATTCCCAGCAACCACATGATGGCTCATAATCATTTATAATGAGATCTGGTGCCCTCTTCTGGCATGCAGGCATACATGCAGGCAGAACACTGTACATAATAAATAAGCATATAAATAAATATTTAAAAATAAACAATGAACTATTATGGGGGAAAGTGCCTGGTCTGCTTCAAAATACTATGTAAAGTAGCAAGGGCTATTCTGAGCCAGGCAACGGTGGTGCACACCGTTAATGCCAGCACCCACGAAGCAGAGGTAGTCAGATCTCTGTGACTTTGAGCAGAGGGAGTTCTAGGACAGCCACGGATACACAAAGATGGAGTTAACACGTGTCAGCTCTTGCAGTAGTTATTGGCATCTTGTAAGTACAATGACTGTGGTAACCATTGGCTGGTGGAAAATTCCAGTTTGAAGAGTGACTGGGGACTGGGAAAGCTATAGATGATAAAATTAAGGTACAACTAAAAAAACAGATGAAGGGGAAGGATGAGAGGTTACTTTAAAAGTATTTTTGTGTGTATGGGATTTTGCTTGCACGTGTGTCTGTGTGCCGTGAGTGTGCTGTGCCTGAGGAGGCCAGAGTCGAGCATCGGATCCCTCAGAAATGGAGTTTCAGGTGCTGGAAATTGAACTTTGGTGCTATCCATAGTTTGGTTTGTCAATGGTTCCCTATTTTATTCACAGCTCCCCATGAAGCACATGATGCTGCACACACTCAAGCATGTGAAGGCTAGGGACCAACTTCAGGGATCCCTCAGGAGCTCTCCACTTCATTTGGAAACAGGGTCTCTCTGTAGTTTGGAGGCTGCTAACCAGACTGACTGGCCAAGGGGCCGAGAGGTCCTTCTGTCTCCAGCTCCCCCAACACTGGAATTATAAGTGTGTACCCTGGTATCCATTTCTAAAAACATGGGTTCTGGGGATTGAACTCAGGTCCTTGGGCTTGCACAGCAACGTATCCCCTCAGTGGCATACTTTTTGTGGAACCCAGCATAAAGCAGGTGGGAATTAAGATGGGAAGAGAAAGCACACTGTGAGGGTTCCCTGTAGACTGAGAGCACTTGGGGACCACAATGAGGGAGGATGGGTAAGCCTGTCTCTGGTTTGGGGAGCCTGTCCCCTGATGCCTATGAGAGTCTGTGATCATGGGGACTGACACTAAGGAAGAAATATAGAAGAAAACCAAAGAAATTATTCCCCAAGACACAGCAGAGCATATTCTCTCTCTCTCTCTCTCTCTCTCTCTCTCTCTCTCTCTCTCTCTTTCTCTCCCCCTCCCCCCATCCCTCCCTCTCTCTCTCCCTCTCCCTTCCCCTCTCCCCTTCCCTTTGCCTCCCTCTCCCTCCCTCTTCCTCTCCCTCCTCCATCCCCCTCCTCCCCACCCTCCCTGCACGTTCCTGGGAGGATGAAAAACATCTCATTCCATACTGGTAAAGAGAAGGCCCTCCCAAAATCAAAGGTCTCCTGTTCTGGAGAGAGATGGCTGGGACCCCAGAGAGAGAGTGCTGGCCTTTACATAGAACCCGCAGCATCCTGCTCACTGTGACGTGATGGCAGTAACTGTAATGGCAGTGACTGCCAACAGCATTTGTTGAGAGCAAGCAGCTGCAAGAGCCAAGCTATGGTATTTTTCCTATAGCAGAATCCAGGAGAAAGCCCATGGGATGTTTGACACATTTCTTTAGCTGTCTTTGAGCAAAAGAAATCGGCTCAGCCTGGAATAGCACTCAGGTTTGCTTTAACGGATAATGGGATGCATTTACTACATCCTATGTATTGGTCCACTTCAGTCATCTTATGCACACTAAAGAAGTGTGGAGAGATAATTCAGGGCCAGTTGGTCGTTCCTTAATCAGGTTTACGGTCTGGAAAGTCTTTCTGGTGATTTTATCTGAATCCCAGCACTGAGCGCATATGGAATTTCATTCCTAGAATCAACCAGCCCAGCGGCGTCACTTAGCAGGAAAGTGCTGGCAGTGTATGTAGGGATGCATTGAGAAATGCACACATGGGTTCTTTTTACTTACTGAGGGATGTGGTGGGGGATCTGCATCACACCCTCCTCTCGATTTGAAAGCTTTTCTAGTTCACACAATGACTAGAAGAATTTTCTAGGTTTGATTGATTCTGATGGGGAAGACTGGGAGCTTCACATCCAAAGGCCTGGGTTTCTGGGGAATTCTGTTACCTAACCAGATAGTCCTGAGTTAACTTATTTGATTTATGCCTAATAAAAATGCTAGCTACTAACAGTTTTGCTATGAGGGTGGGGCGGGGATCGGTGAAGGAAACGGAGAGACCAACTCATCTCAGGCCAAGTCAAGTTCATGTAAGATCATATATAAGCTGTTACTGTTATTTATATACTCTGCCGAGGGTGTGTCGTTCCATGTCTGCCCAGAAGATTACCCAGAGTACAAAACAAATGCTAACAGAATGAGGAAATGTTAGACGGCTTTCTAGGAAGTGTAACCCAGCATTCCTAGGCAGTTTAAAAATACTCGGAGAACAATCTGCTACACCCAAGAGTGTGCCCATAGGAAGGCAGAGCTTGTGGGGCAAGACCTATGAATCAAAGAACTTAGCAGTAACCTGGTGTTTGTGTAAAATGAAGAAAGTAGAATCATAATGAGTGATCGGTAACTTTAAAAAAATTGTCAGTGACCTGAACACCCATCCCCACATTTCCTGAAGTTGCAATAAAGTTCACCCTCACCTCCCACCTGACAGTCTCCTTTCTAATCTGGCATGCTTTGGACAAACAAGGCTAGCTTTCTCACCTCCCTTTCAGTTGCCTTCTCTCTCGGGATGCAACTCAGTTGGTAAAACGCTTGCCTAGCAAGCAGGAAGCCCTGGGTTCGATCATCACCTCTGCATAAAACCTTGCAGGGAAGCACAAGTGTATGGTCCCAGCACTTTGGAGTTGCAAGCAGCCGGACCAGAAGTTCAAGGCCAAGACAAGCTGTGCCACCTGAGACTCTGTATCAAAGGCAAACAAGGGCTGGAGTGATGGCTCGGCTGCTACAAGCACTGGCAGCTCTTACAGGGAACCTGGGGCCAATCCTCAACACCCACATCTGTAAGTCCAGTTTCAGACAATCCAATGCCCCTTTCTAATTCCCATAGGCTCTGTATAAATCCGGAGCACAGATGCACCTAGAGGCAAACCATGCACACACAGCATAAACAAAGCAAAACCAAACCCGCACCCCAACCCGAGTCCTTCATTCCACGTCTCTTCGCTCTTTTCCTCCTGGCACCAACACTTCATTTACTTGGTTTTCTGTTTCTCTCCAACTAAGGGGATTGTATGTTTTGTTTGCTACTGTGTCCCGGGTGCTTAGAGCAAAGCCTGGTACCTGGCAGTCCTTGCTGTTTGCAGGATGGCTATCAGCAAATTCACATCAGCAGTCTCCAGCTGGGCTGGCTGGGCTCCAGCGAAAGTCTCTCTAGTACAGCAGCCCTGGCTGTTTGAGGCATTTCACACAGTTCTTTCCACAGGAGAGCCAGTGTACCAGTGGCTTCGTTCACTAGCCTGGCATCCTCAGGTTACCTGCGTAGTGTAACGTCAGGAGGGAGTGTAATGGAGCTCTTGGTATTCCTGTAAACTGAAGACCATTGGTTTTGGACTTTATAAAACAAAAGTAAGACGTTGCTTAAAATTTTTAGTTCCTTTTTCCCCCAGGAAGTTTTACATTGCATTACTAACTTACATTTTATACTTGAAAATGTTTTGATAAAAGCTTTACTTTTCCCCCCAAAACATTTTATGTTATTAATGAGTCCACAGATTATCTTTTCTTCTCACTTTTCTACATTTTCTTCAATAATCAGATATTGCTTTAAAAGAAAGAAAAGAAAAGAAACACCTTTGTACTAATCTATGACGAGTGCACAACTTTTTGAAAGATTTTGATAAGGATATAAAGATGGAACCGTGTCAGCTGGGGGTGGGGTGGGGTGTAGCCAATTGCTTGGACAACAGACAATTGCAGTGAAATGTGAGGAGGATTTGGGATTTGGCAAGATTATCAGACAACTTTCTTATATAAGGATCCAACAGTACTTTCAAGAAACTGAGTGGAGCTGGAAGTGGTGGCACATGCCTGTAATCTCAGCACTCAGGGAGTCAGAGGCAGGCAGATCTCTGTGAATTTGAGGCCAGCCTGGTCTCCAAAGCAAGTCCAGAGAGAAACCCTGTCTCAAAACAAAACAAAACAAAACAACCAAAGGTGTGTGTGTGTGTGTGTGTGTGTGTGTGTGTGTGTGTGTGTCTGCAGGATTTGACTTTGTAATCCAGGGTGACTCTGTGGTACACACAATGCATTTTTGGATACCCAAGGATACAATGTGGAGTCATGTCACTTTAACTGAAAGAGAAATGGCACAGCTACTGCCAGTTGTGAGGTGCTCAGGGTCAGAAGTTCTGGTGAGATTATGGAAAGGCATATGCTGCGCAGAACTGTTTCATACACACTGCAAAAGACTCCACAGATATTGGGAGCTGGTGCTTCAGATTAGCTGGGTCCTGAAGTTTTCTGAAGGGAAACACTTAGACATTACAATGAGTCATGTGGCTTTGAAACATCACCACCTTTCTCATGCTATAGATCAGCAATGGGTTCCGACCTGTGAGTTTCAAGCCCTTTCACAGTCAAAGGACCCTTTCACAGGGTCACCTAAAGCCATCAGAAAACACAGATATCTGCATTATAATTCACAACAATAGCAAAATTGCAGGTATGAAGTACAATGAAAATAATTTTATGGTTGGGGTCACCACAGCACGGGGACATGCATGAAAGAGTCACAGCATTAGGAAGGTTGAGAACCACCGCCTGCCGTTTGGTTTCAATAGAAACCATTTGGCCTTACTTGCCCCATACTTACTCAGAAGTTCAAATGGATATAGAGGGGAAAGCATGGAGTGTGTAAAAACATGACTTGGTCAGACTTCTTGGAGACTTAAGATACCATCTTCCTGTGAGAATCGCGATACAACAAAACCTTAGATATGCTAGCAAGATGACTCTGGTTTTTAAGACTTAACAAATCAGAAACAGGTTCTCTGGTGGAAAACCCTGGAGCGAAAAGGATGAGATATCATGTTCCTGAAAATTCTATAGTGTGTTGTGTAATTATATTTCAAAGAATGTAGACCATCAATTCAGAATGTCAAAATCTTTAACATGATTGTAATGCGGCTAGGAATATTATGTAATTATATTGAAATCTGCTGAGAAATCAACTTCACGGTTCTTCAAAGGGGAGTTTGTTCTGCCCACAAGTAGAGAAATTATCAGTAGACTCTTTTTTTAAGGCTTTTATATTTTCCTACTTTTAGATGGATGTTAAGTGTCCGGTCTCCTCCACCTGGTAGTGTCAAACTAAATAAAACCTGTCTTTAGAATGAGCTTTGAGTGCAGGCAGCCCTTGTCAATGGGTCAAAGAAGGTAGCTTTCTTTACATTGTCAACACGACAAAAATCCACGTACAAAATCCGTTTAATGATTAATCATGTAAGTAGATTTGTAGAGACAGAAAATAATCTCACATTTTCTTTACCAAGCAAACAAGCAAAACAAGGTACAAGTAGCGGGCGAAACCTTGGTAACAAGGGCTTACAGAGCACTGAGTAAGACAACATCGCCATCTGGAGGATTCAGGTGGAACTACAGAGCAGTAACCAAACAAATGGAGGGCAACAGAGACAGGCATAAACTGCCCTCATGTCAGGGCTCTGAATTCTATTTCACGCTTCCAGTTGATGACTTGCACGGGTGCTATTGAGAGACTTAAAGACCGAAAGTGTAAGCCTGGCATCTTCGAGAACTTTGAAGTGAGTTCATTAGAAATGGGTATGGTGTTGGTACGGTCTGTAATCCCAGCGCCTTGGCGGACTGAGATGGGAAAATCGGGAGTTCCAGGCCATCCTGGGAAACACGGTGAGATCCATCTCAAACAAAACAAAACAGAACACCCCAAACTAGAAATAACAAAAAGAACCTCCACCAGCAAATGAAACTCAGGGTTCTGAAATGAGAAACACACACCCCAAATGCATCTTGCTGGCCTCTCTTCTGGAACCAACTAGGGCTTTATATAAATCCACAAGAATTTCATGAGAAAGGGTAAATGACTGATGTGACATTTACAGGTTAATGGGTTAGAAATCTTAATTAAGAGAGGTACTATCTCCCTTATTCAAGTTTTTTCACATTATACTGTTTTTTGGGGGGGAGGCAAACCCCATTATAAATCAGGAGAGTTAAATCTGAAGAGTTAAAATGACCCATTTTGTAAATACCTTTACATTATTCTAATTAGATACCGGTATTTTCAGGGAAGACCACAGTCGCCCAACTCAATGCCTCCCAAATATCTACTATACACACACCGTTCTTTGGCCTGGGGAGATAGGTCAATGGAGGAACTCTTGTTAAATGCTCAAGGTCTTTCTCGGGTTCAGTCCCAGAACCACAGAAATAACTTTCTTTCTTTTTTATTTATTTTTTCTTATCAGTTTCCAAATCACTAGTTAAGAATATTTGTATAATTAAATGAAAAAAAAAAATTGAACGCCTCCATCTCACTTTTCACAGCTACGGTGTCATGGACCTGTCAGGAACAGAGTTCAGCTTGGCACTGGGCTTCTGGAGTGAACTGAAGCTCACTAGATCTTGGTCCACAAGAAGAGGAGTGGTGGTATGAACTTTTAATCCTGCCACTTGGGGGGCAGAGGCAGGTTGATCTCTAGAGTTCCAGGCCAGCCTGGGTTGTACGGTGAGATCTTATCCAAAAAAAAAAAAAAAAAGAAAGAAAGAAAGACAACCACAACCACAACAAAAAAGAACACAATGTCTGCTCACAAACACTGCCACAGTTACAGTCAAGAACACCTTCCTTCCGCCTTCTTACTCTCACTTCCCCACCAATTTTTTAAAAGAATACAGTCTTTATTCTTTTACAGTCTTTGAACCCACAACAACTAGAATTTCTAACACTTTCTGGTTCTCATTTTAAACAGACCCTCTATTTGTAGCATTTACACACCACCACCACCCCCTCCTTCCCTCCAAAAACAAAAACAAAAAATCTTTGTTCAGTCTAAACCAGTTCAGTTCTGCTACCATCCCTTGCTTGGCTGAGACAACCAGAAGCTTGGGTCACTCAGCTAGCATAAACATTTATATTCTTGGCCAAGAACAAGAAACCCATCTAATAAAACAATGCAGCGGTCACATGCTTTTTTGCTCTAGATGCAGTAGTGAAGTCTCAGTTGGCCCCTCCCCCAAAACACAGATTCAGAGTTGATTGACAAGTCACTCTAGTTTTCTGAGGTTCTTCTATTTTCCGAGTCCACATGTGCATACATTAAATAAAGTGTTTAGACATTCCCATGTATAAGGCACAAAAACTCACAAATATCTCTCTCTCTCTCACACACACACACACACACACACACACACACACACACACACAAAGATAGAAAATGAAGGTTTAAAGATGAGCAAGTGACCTAAGAGTGGTGAGGCTCATCAAACTGGAGTTGAAACAGATCACTTCCTTTTTCAGTACACAGGGACCTCATACTGATAGGAACTACAGCCAGCCTGTGACTAGAGGGCACCTCAGCCCTTCCTTGGCCACAACCTCCTTCACTGGATTAGTGCAGAAGTTGGTCCTCGGTCCTCGGTCCTCGGTCCTCGGGGAGAAGCTGTGTGGCCAGAAGATGTGGGCGGCAAGCACAGCGCATCTCACAGGGCCTGCTCGTAGCAGTATCACAAACCGTGCATCTGGCCATCCGGTTCCTCATTCTTAATCAAAGGACCTTCAGGGGCCAATGACAGCGACCACACATTTCCCTGTCCTAGGACCTGTTTTACCATTTCTTCTCCAATCGGAGGCGGAGGTGCCTGTTTGAAGACCCTGCATTGGAGTAGCTGTGCCGGTCCTTCATAGGACAGCATCCGATGGATATTTGAACCATGGATCTGAGGAGCCTTTTGAAATAATCAGATTCCTCAGCCATGCTTTTAAGGAGTCTGTTCAAGCCTTCAGATAATTTCCTGGCCTGCAAGGCAACCCTGAATAGCTTGCAGTTAATACTGTGGTCCAGAGATATGAACCAAAAGGACCCCACGGGCAACAACAGGCAAGGGCATCCATGTTTGTTGCCTGGGTCCCCCTATGGCAGCACTTGGCACTGTTGCTTTATTTATTTATTTATTTTTAATGTTTCTGTGTTACACGAGAAAGAACCAGCTTCCTGAATGTTCATATGGCTCCAAGCATTTCCCGAAAGTGTAAGAGCTTTGGAATCCTTTATATTACCATGCAGACTAGGGGTGGGATGGGTACTTCAGGCAAATTAGCCAGCTAGTTGCTTGTTCTGAGGAAAAGGGCCAGAGCCGCAGTGGATGAGACCAGAAATCAGAGAAATTGAAAAGTCCATTTTGTCTAAGAATTTCCATGAATCTTCTTGAGTATTCTGACAATCTGAGATCCTAATAAGAAGACAGAGTCCATGGGTCAATGTACTCGGTTACCAAGACCAGCAAGGGGGTGGTGGCGGCGGCTCTTCCGTAAGCGTGAGGAACAGCCAGGATTACTTGGCAGTCTGATTTGATTATCTGTCCAGTTTTGGGACTCAGCTTTGGAAGCTAGAATTCTGCTAAGTGTTTCTGGGTAAAGACAGTTCTCTTTAGTTTGGGATATCATGAATCCTTAGCCAAGATCTCTTCCTGTGCAAGACTATAGCCCAGACAGAAAATAAATGTTCCTTTTAAAATCTCTCAGTTGCCTTGCGCTTGAAGTTCTACAGTCATACCATGTTCTTGAAAATAAGTAGTAATCTTTTTTATTTTTAAAGATAAGGTATTATGTATTAAAGGCTAGCCTTGAACTCACTATGCATGGGAGGATGACCTAGATCCTCCTGCCTCTGCCTCCTTGAGTGCTGCTATCCTGATTTGTGTGGCACGGGGGATCAGGCCCTGGGCTTCCTGCGTGCTATACGAGCACTCTCTACCAACCGAGTTGCATCCCCTGCCTGTAATACATGTTAATTAAAAAAAAAAAAAAAATCAAGCCCTAAAAAATAAGAAAGTAAAAACGTCTATTATTGTGTCAAGTCCCCCCCCCCCTACATCACAATAGCCCACCTTACACCTTTCCTTGTCTGCAGAGCTCAGGAATCCTTCTTAATCAATCTAGCCTTGACTTTGTGCCTCAGGAGAGAGGCAGTGGCCGCACTGCATGCAGCTAAAAAGAAAAAGGAGAGGCAGGCGGTGTAGACGGACAGGGGCCCATGGCGCTGCAGGAAGATCTCATGGCGTCCCTGGTAGTCCAGAAGAACGGCCTCCAGCTGAGAGAGCGTGCAGACGGAGAGGAAGGCATGGAAGATTTGATGTCCGTGGCCCACGATGTCACAGGAACCGGGGAAGTACTTCTCTGGCACAGGGCAGGAGAAGAAGTAAGCGCTAACAAGGAAGAAGAGGATTTGGAGGGTGTGGTACCAGGCTGCCTGCTCCTGGCAACCTGCCAGGTGACAGAGAGCTACCCGATGCGCCACCGGGCTGATGTCTAGGACGAAGGCCAGCCCTGCTGGTACCACTTGACAGATCTTCCGCATAACTGGATAAGGTCTTCGATAGCGATACTTGGCATAGCAACAGCCAGCACAGGATAGCCAGCCACAGAAGGCAGCCGCTGGCAGGAAGAAAAGCCAGAACCGCTCATACCAGGCCTGGTCGGAGCTGTAGAAAAAGTGAGCCAATGCACTGCCATACTGGTAGACGCTGACCCCGACGTAGTCCACAAAGTAAAAAGTGTAGTGGGACAGCTCTGACTTGGACTGCAACAGGTGGGCCAAGAGGCTGCAGGTGAGGTAAGTGATTGAGGACAGGATAAAGAGGAGCAGGGGTAGGGTGTGGGGAGAGGCCCACTGCAATGCCCCTGCCTCCGCAAAGGCCCAGAATCGCAAAAGGACCGCTAAGGCGGCCAGCAAGTGGGTCCAGACGTTGACCACCTCATTGTGCTTCTGAAAGAGGCTGAAGAAGTAGTAGCGCCACTCGTGCCCTGTCGGGCGGTAGCCTGCGTGGATGTAAGGCTCCCGAAAGAGCTGGGGTACGTCCGTTTCTGGGACAGTGCAAGGCATCTTGGGCAGTCCCTCCTCCAAAATCTTAGGCAGCCGGCGCAGCTGCTGCCCGCTCACAGACAGGGTGCTCAGGCGCTCCAGGATGGCAGTCGTCATGGCAGTGGTGGCTCCCGGGCTCCGCAGGGCTCAGCAGGACAACCTGAAGGAAAGCGAGGAAAACTGAGAGACAAATACAGCTAAGGTGGCCAAGGAAGGAACTGTATCTTTCCGCGATGGAGCACGGCCTGCTCAGATAGCAGGGAAAGCAAGGAGGTCCAGATGGATTCTCTGGACCTTGTTTTCTTTATCTGTACTGTGGAGCTAAAGCATCCTCTCACCGCGGCAGCATTCCTACTCCTTGATTACAATTCTCTACAGTGTGACTATACAAGAGGCATCTCTTGCTTAATGGCTGCTATAACGTGTTTGCCTAGCATGACTTAGTGATAAACAAGATGAAATGATACCTAGAAAGTAAAGGTACTTTTAAAGATCAACATATTACTAAAATATAACCATCAGATATCCTTGGATTATTAAATACAAAGAGCCAAAATAATTTAATAAATAAATAAATAAATAAATAAATAAATAAATAAGGTGTCTATTTCTTTAGCACCCACCTAATCTTAAACTATTTCATCAATTTTACTGGAAACTTTAAAATCTAAGACAAGCAATGGGCTGAAACTCAAAGTAAAGGCAGATTATTTGTCAGTGAGATTTGGAAAGAAGCAGTGCCCCATGGGATACCTTAGCAGTGTAAAACCCCATAGCCTGTAAAACAAGCACGGTGGCTATGCTGGGTACCCCTGTTTGCAAAGCCTTGTCATGTTCTAGGACCATTTCTGCAGTGCAGCCTCTAAGTGGGGCAGTCACAGAAGCCCAGACTCACGGATCCCTCTGCTGGCCGACGGTGGAAACACAGCTTAGCCTTTTCTTTCTGTTTCTGTTTCCTTCTGTCTTCTGCTGGTCATTTTCTCTTCCTTCCTTCCTTCCTTCCTTCCTTCCTTCCTTTCTTTCTAAAAAATATTTATTTGGGTTTTTTTTTTGTGTGTGTGTGTGTGTGTGTGTGTGTGTGTGTGTGTGTGTGTGTGTGTATTCATGTACTTGGGCACCATAGCACACATGTAGTGGAGAGGACAACTGTGGAGTCCTTTCCTCTCCTGCCATGTAGGTTCCAGGGATCAAATCCAAGTTGTCAGAATTACCGTTACCATCTCAACAGCCGCTCTAATGATCACTTTCTTAGTTCCACACTTCCTCTCGCTGACCAACTCTGAAACCCTTAACATTTTTAACTTCAATGCCTGTGTCAAGCCTTAGCTCAACAGAGGAATTCAAAGCATGGCCTAAATACAACTGGAGTCTAATTGCAAAGAATGTTCTATTTTTTCTTTAGGTGCTGCTCAGGAAAGCAAGCAGCTTGGGATTTGCCTCTCCCAGGTAACTACGTCCGTACGTGATAAATTTCAGGCCCCTGAAAGGCTTGCTTTACACTCAGGGCTTCCAGGAGGTGATAAGGCAGATGCACACTATAGTTATTTCATAGAATCGATGGGTTTCCGTGTGCGCTCACTGAGTATAATCCGTTTTAACACACAGGTACTTTCTGTGTCTTTTATTGTCTGAGCTTTTCACTCTGAAGAAAATTAAGCTCTTGTTTTACCTAAATGGCCCCCTTCCTCCAAAAGTCCTCAATGGAAGGGGATGTGACAAGTGCTGCTCAGGAAATGTCATTCTCTCCGCTTCCCATTTCTTAATGATGAAAGGAGAAGGTCTAGTCAGGTTTTTAAAAATGTCAGGAACGAAAAGAGTAGAAATGTGAAAGAAGTTGAGGAAAACCTGCCGCCAAGCCCTGGGTTTGCTGCTTCCTGAAAAGGCCAGCTAAAACCTTACAGGCCTCAGTCTCTTCCTCTATAAAATGAGGGTAATAATTTCCCCTACTGCGAACACTGCCGTGAGGTCTACGTTGCTGGTCTGAGATGATGGCCCATCAATGTTAAGTAGCTCTGGGCTGGGCTCTGTGTTGGGTACTAGTACTCGGTAGCAGGGGCACGATGGCCCCAAAGGCAGGCTACTTGCCTTTGTAGAGGTTATGTCTGTAGTGTTGCGTAGACAGGTATGTAGTGGGCTTATGACAGAGAAGTGTGGTCCATGCTCCAGGTGAGGCAGGCAATGACCCCCAGGGTCTCTGCAAACAACTCTGCAGGGGGGTGGGGTTGGGAGACAAGCTGCTTCAAGTGTTTCAGTCAGGACTTGAAGAATTCCTGGAAAAAAACAGACAAATGAACCGAAACATAAGACCAAGCAGAGAACAAATTATTTACCTTAAAAATTATTTTATGCATGTTTTAACTTAGTGTTTTTCCTACATGTGCACCACACATGTGCCTGGTACCAGTGGAGGTCAGAGAGAATGTGGTTCCCCTGGAGCTGGACTTACAGATGGTTGTGGACCACCTTGTAGGAACTGGGAATTGAACCTGAGCAACAAATGTTCTAACCACTGAGCTATCTCTTCAGTCCCTACTTTTTTAATTTTTATTTTTTGAGACAGCGCTGTGCTCTGTAACCCAGGCTAGCACCTGAACACATGCAACCCCTACTTCAGCCTCCCAAGTACGGGACCCCACTGTACCCTCCAACTCAAAGAACTTTTGTTTAGTCGCAAACCCAGTGAACCTAGTCTCTGAGCGAACTCCTTTGTGTGGCAGTGGCAGAGAGGCCTTGAGCTCCAGTCCTGAACACTACTGTTCACACCTCATGTGCCTACAGCCTGCAACCTTTCATCTATGAAGTGATTAACGAGAAACTGTCTCATACACTATTCAGCTAGATAAGCTCAGGGCAGTCATTTTGGTCAGTGAGAACTTCCTTACAGCAGCAAGAATTTAGCTGGTAGCCTACCCCAGACTCCAAAGGCCACAGAAAAAAGATTAAAAAAGAGACCCCTTTCCTCAAAAGACTTATTCTAAGGAGATAATTCAGGCCAAATCACTAGTTAGCCCAAAATCAAGTGTAAAGTGGAGTGAAGCACAAACAAATCTCTGTGGAACAGACTAATGGAGGCTGGTCATGAGGAAAATGGGTTGCTGTTGGGTCTAGAGGGCTACAAAGGGACAAAATATAAACAGAGGGGCGGTGTGGCTTTTTTGGAGGGTCCATAGCAGAGGGACTATTTGGAAATAGTAAGAAAGAGAATGGGGCAAATCTTTTAATGCTTACTTCCCCTGAGTATGAAAGAGCCCCACTGTCACTCTCTGTTTCCTTCTCTCACCATCCCCATCGGGTGTGATGGAGCCCTAGGCCTCCCTGCACACCCTGCACACCTTCATCCTGCTTAGAATTCAGAGTCTTTTCCCCAGGCCCTTATCTTCAGCTACTGTCTATACCAGAACTTTCCAAACATTTCTCTGGCCAGACCATTCCTGAGATTGGTATTTTAGCCGCTCAAGGAAGGGTTTGCCCTGAATGCTGCATGGGCACGTCAAAGCCAGTATCTTTGAGCATCTTTGGTCCAGGCTTGCTCCTCCCCTTCCATTGTGGGACATCCCGGCCTGATGGTTTCAGCACGTTTCTAGAATCTATTCACGCTTTGCATTTCTGCTTCCTCTCTTTAATTCACAACGCTAACAATAGCTTCCACCATAGCTACCATCAGTCCAGAGAGTATCCTTTCTTCTGTTGATGAACCTTCTGCCTCACACCCCCAACCTTTGGTATGGCCTCCAACCACTTCCTGGTGATGGTTAAAGCAGAACCGCTGTCTTGTTCTTCCTCAAGTGGCCACTTATTCACAATATAAACTGTGTGCCGTGCCTTTCAACCTGCTCCTTTCTCTGCTGACTTAGTTTACCTCCTACTGCCTGAACCCACACCCCCAGGCAATGTAAATAACCTGGAGCCTGGATCCCAGCAGTAGTCAATCTTCCTCTAGAGTGCCCAGCACTCTCCATCTCCCATGCTTGCAATCCAACTATGTGCTAACCATTCGACTCCAGCTCACTTGCCAAGAAAAACTCCTTCCTAATGGTGTGCCTCCCTTATGGCTTTGCCTAGTTCTTGTAGTATGCCGTTTTGCCTTTCTCTACTCTCTTCTCTTGAACCATGGTCATGGATGTCCTCTGCTCACTTGCTCATTAGTCACCACATAGTTGAATGCGGGGATTGTTCGTTGCAGAAGTTTCCACAGTTAAAATAGTATCTAGCATACAGAAGACACTTCATAACTATTTACTGAATAGATCTTGGAGGAGATGGGGCGGGGGGGGGGGGGGGGGGGGGGTGGTGGCTACTGGGTTGGTAGGAAGAGCAGCTGCCAGTGTTTGTTGTAATCAATTAGCTATGTGTCCCTGGCCGAGATGATGAACTCCTCAGTGTGGCTGCCAAATGGGTAGGTAAGAGGAGATGACTTCCTCTCTACCCATGTCTCAGGAAAATAAGAAATAATGGTAAAGTGGGCAGAAGTGGATAACGTATTAAAGATCTGTTGACATTTAAAATAAAAAAGCCACCACGTGGTGTGACAGGCACCTAGGAACTGCTTTTGCTGAAAAACCTCAAAGACTTAGCTCTTCACTTGGCTCACAAGGTAACCAAATGCAGGATAACAGCCTGGTGCGTCTGTCTCCAGTTTGCCTCTATCGCCCTTTGGCATTTACTGCCGGCTTTCCCAGTGCCCTGTTCCAGGTCTTCAAAAGACTCCTTCAGGTGCCCAGTGACTGCTCTAGACCTGCAGTCACCTTGGGTTCCAGAATTATGCAGCCATGTCACCCTGAGCAGAAAGGATCATCTTATGGAAGCGGCTGGCTTATTTCCTTAAGATAGAAGGATTTCCTGTAGAACCAGCCAGTGGTCAACCAGATCAGTTTACCTAGATGCTGTATTTATGATTAGCTCCTGTTCCCTGACTGATTCTTAGGGCAAAGCTACTATGGGCCTTCGGAAGGCAGACTTGAGGTCGCCGAACACTTTGACCTATGTTCCCAGTGTGGCGCCATTGGTTACCATCAAGCAGTTCTTTAACAGGCACACTGAAATGGGTGGCAAAACCTCATCAGTTGGTAGTCTGGGAGCTGAGCCTTTTGCTCTCAACTCTCATAACATATTCATACCCATATCACCCGGATCACCATCACAGTTGTCCCTCTGTGTTCGTGGGTTCTGCAGCCAGAGTCCAGTGCTTATAGATTATATACATTACTGGGCTTTGGTGGCACACACCTTCAGTCCCAGCACTTGGGAGGCAGAGACAGGTGGAGCTCTGTGACTTTGAGGCCAGTCCTGATCTACAGAGTAAGTTCTAGGACAGTCAGGACTGTACAGAGAAACCCTGTCTGGAAAAACAACAATAGCACAAAACCACAAAACAAAACAAACATTTTAATCATATCTTTACTGAGTATATAAATGTTTTCTAGTTGTTTTTAAATAGTGCAACATGATATTTACATATCATTTACATTGCATTAACTATTGTTAAGTAACCTAGAGGTGATTTGCAGTACATAGGAGGATGTGCAAGGCTCATAAGCAAATAATGCACTATTTTACATAAAGGTCTTTAGTGTCCTCTGATTCTGAGATGAGAGATGGAACCAATCCTCCACAGATACCATAGGCAATTTTTTTGCACCTTAAACTTATTTTAATATACTTCTTGAGTGTTAAAAAGGAACACATTTTTTCTGTTGTTTTACTCAGGGACCCCTTACAGCTCTCCTCACAATTCCTTTAAAGGCTCGCTCTCCTCTCTCTCTCTCTCTCTCTCTCTGTGTGTGTGTGTGTGTGTGTGAGATGTGTTACATGGGAGTGAGTCCATGGCCTTATATTTTGTAAAAATGCACCCTGCCACTGAGCTACACCTACAGTCCAAAATTAATTGGATGAAGATTAAAATAAGATTGTGATGAAAAGTTCTGCCAAACATAGTATGTGTACCATGAATGTATTATAAAGCTCCATTCTGAAAGCTTTACACTAAAAAACTCTTTAAATTATTTAGAAAAAATGAGAAATGAAGACAAAATAGAAAGATAAAAGTAGGGTAAATCTGGTACTCATGGAAATAATTTTACATTTTAGTTAAAACGAAGTCTTTAGATATTTTTAAAAAGGTATCACAGGCTGGGTGTGGTGGCATACACCTTTAATCTCAGTACTGTTGGAGGCTGACGCAGGAAGGCCATTGTGAAGCTGAAGCCAGCCTGATCTAGATAGTGGTCAACTAAAGCTACATAATGAGACCCTGTCTCAAACAATAAACAAAAAAGAAATCACAGCACTATACAAAGTATTTCTTAAAGAGATAAATGTATTATTGCTGTTGCTATTATTATTATAATATTTTATATGCATGGGTGTTTTGCATGCATATATGTCTGTGCACCATGTGAGTGCCTAGTGCCCTTGGAGACCAGAAGAGAGTGCTGGATCTCTTGGAACTAACTACAGTTACAGATAGTTGTAAGCTGCCCTGTTTGTGCTGGGAACTGAACCTCGGTCCTTTGGAAGTGCAGCCAGTGCTATTAGCCACTGAGCCATCTTTAAGTGTAAGGCTTGGTTTTGTTTATCTAGGTTAGGCTGATGAAAACTACATACAATACAGTTGGCAAGGACAAAATGCTGAGTTTCTGGAGAGCGATTATAATCCCCTGGAAACAGTTAAAATACGTGATGACTTAGAGGAAATCCATCCGACTCCCTCCTAGTGTAACTCTCACCTCACTTGTGTGATCCTGGGGATGTGTAGCGGTTTCTCACAGACTAGGGTCATGGCCCCTGGAGATTTCTCAGTTGTGATTCTAGTGTGGGGGGGGGTAGGGGAGGGGGGGCTGGAAGTGTGGGGGAAGGGCAGAAGAGGGCATCAGATCCTCCTAGAATGAGGGTTTACAGGGAGTTGTAAGCTACCCTGTAGGTGCTGGGAATTCACCCCCAGGTCCTCTGCAAAAGCAGACAAGTGCTCTTTAAGAACCGGGTTATCTCTCCAGTCCCATTGTGACTCGGTTCACAAAATGAATGCATGGAGACATTCCAACCTAAAGATGTGGGTAGAAAGCACGCCAATACAAAAACACACGTAGGAAAATGCCATAATGAAACCTAGTATTATGTGTAATTAATGCACAGTAATAAAAACTAAAGCAAAGAACAAGTACTGAATTCTGCTACTCATATTCCATGCGATCCAGAAAGCCTCTCCCAGATCAACAAAGCAGAACATTAAGTAGACTCTATATTTGAGAAACTGACATAGCTTGGTATGAAAGACATTTTAACCGGTAATCACCAAGATGCCCAAGAAGCAATGGTGTTCCTTGACTCACTCTCCGAAAACCCCACACAATCCAGCCTCAGCCTTGGACTTGCTGGTTGCATGGGATGAACAATGAGATGTGAGATGGTCCAGCTGTTGGTCTGGCTCTACTCTCATGAGGCAGCTTGTGGCATGCAGCCCTTCATCCCTGTGTCTCAGCATCCCTGCCCATCCAAGCTCAGCTACAGTATGATTTTAGAATGCACCTCAGCTATAGTTTGCTCATACTGAAACCATCAAGAAACAGATTCTGTGACGTCACCCTGTGCCATTATGTGCAGGACACACAGATGGCAGGAAGGTGGCCCTGCTGGTTGTCTGGCAAAGAGCAGAAGAGCAAACACTCTCAGCAGAGGTCAAAAGAAATGCTTCCAGAATCCCCAGGTCAGTCAGCCTTGCACATCACTGCATAACCATAGGGGCTGAAAAGAAACAGCAGCTAAAATGACAGCATGGGCTCAGTTAGAAGCCTCGAAAGCTGAGATACAGCAGGGCACAGACCCGAGTGGTTCCAGAACCTCCAGTCATCCATCAAGAAAAGACTGCTGAGCCTGCCCAGATCTTTGCAACTTCTGCCAAGAATCATATCATTGTTTATAATGTCATATTTGAAGGCTCAGTGTTACCAACAGAATACTATTATTAGCAGAGATAATTTTAACTTAGATTCACCAACAGTTGGTGCATGTTTCCCTTATATTTGAGGAAACCCAACGAGCAGCGTCTTGAGATCCAAAAATAGAGGACTAGACTGAATAAATTATAAATCTATACAAAATTTATTACATCTCATTTCTCAAAGTATGCACACAGTAGAATTGTATGCTCCCACTTCCCTCAGAGTGTCCCTGCACTTTGAACAGTGACTGACAAGCATAGTAAAGACTTGTTAAATAAGTACATTAAGTCCTATTTTTACCAACACATAAGTGTGACACAGAAAACATAGCTATGCATAGAATTAATGAAACTCTGATGTCACTAAGTAGTAGGATTGGAAAACTCAGGATATTTCCACTTGACAAATAAGAATATTTGGCATAAATGTGAAAAGATTGGCAAAACATGATTAATTAGTAAAATAAATATTAGCAATTAAACCACCACCCTTCAAAAAGCACCCCGACATTTTAAAGGAGTTGACACATTGTCTGTGGGTTTTGAACTCGTCTGGTTAGCATGCTAATGAGGCTGTTTGGAATAACTGACCAAACCTGCTGCAATATAAAGCTAATGATGGGGAGACTGGAATAGGAGGGGATGAAACACATTTGTTAAAAGCAACAGCCATGTGTTTTGTTTGTTTGTTTGTTTTAGATCAAGAAAGGCTGGACACACGGGAACAGAAGACCTTCCACATAGCACACAAACCCAAGGGGCTCTAGCAACCAAGTCAGTCCTTGACTGAGAGAAATCCTCCCTTTAAAACTACTCTTTGGCAGGGCACAGCGGCGCACACCTATAATCCCAGCACTCAGGGAGGCAGAGGCCGGCAGATCTCTGTGATTTTGAGGCCAGCCTTGTCTACCAAGCCAGGACATCCAAAACTACACAGAGAAACCCTGTCTTGAAAAACCAAACCCCAAACCAAACCAAAACCAGCCAAACCATCAAGCAAACCAACAAAAACCCCAAAACTACTCCTTTGATGGGCATGCCAAGACACTGAGGAGCCTTTTTAGCTTTGTGTTGGATTTCTGGCTGGAGGAATGCCCTGAGCCCTGTGCTATGGGGCTTCTCACTTAGGGTGGGTGGTAAGGTTTTGTTGTATTTGTTTGAAGGTTCTGTTTTACATTTTATTTTCATTAATTTTTTTTTTTTTTTGTAGATGAACTTGAGCTCTATAACTTAAACCTGGAATGTTAGAATTGGTGCCAGTATGCCGGGCGCGGTGGCGCACGCCTTTAATCCCAGCACTCTGGAGGCAGAGGCAGGCGGATCGCTGTGAGTTCGAGGCCAACTTGGTCTACAAAGCAAGTCCAGAACAGTCAAGGCTACACAGAGAAACCCTGTCTTGAAAAAAACAAAAAAGAAAGAAAGAAAGAAAAAAAGAAAGAGAGAGAGAGAGAGAGAGAGAGAGAGAGAGAGAGAGAGAGAGAGAGAAAGAATCAGTGCAAGTATCGATGGCCAAACCATATAGGTCTTTGTCTTTTCAAATACTTTTAATATTAAACAGACCCAAAGGGAAAAAATGCTTGTAAAAGTCCCCCTGCCGAGGACGCTACATTTGTTTGAGATTGGTAGGAATCCTTGCTGTCTTCTAGTCTCGGCAGTCTTTGAGCCTTCCTTTGCGACCTTATATATAATGAGAGACAGGAGAAAAGAGAGTGCCATGTTAGTTTGCCCCGACACCCCTGGGAGAAGATGACAATGACTCCTCAGAGTGCCTTCCCTCCAAGGAAGCCCCCCAGCTAGAACTCCTGTCTCTGCTTTGCTCTTACTTGCTTTGCCACCCACATCTCAGCTAATGTCATTTGAGCAGGTGTTAGCCTCAAAATGCACCACTGTACACATGGAATGAATGTACCCCAGGTGACAAGCAGTATCTGTGTCACCAGGGAGAAGACTTCAGAGGAGCTGAAAACAATTCAGAAGAAGAGCACACAGAACAGTGTGAAGCCATCAGCCACGAGGTCAGCTGGGTAAGGAGGCTCATTTGTTCTTTCTAGACTTCTTGTTTGGGCCACGGTAAGCCCAGCTGTCTGCAATACCTGCTAATTAAAGGCTAGGGGCAAGGAGTCTCCATAGACTTCCCTCACCAGCACAGCTATTGGCTTCACTGGGTGTGGCTCGGCTGCAGTCAGGCAGCCTCTCTGCTTGTGCTAGCTGCTGGCAGGCAGGCAACTTCCAGGCATCTGCAAACCTGCTGGGACCTGGGCCAGCTCGGGTGAACTGCAGGGAGCTGCTCATCTCCACTGACAGGGGTCAGTCTCAGGAATGTCCTTGCTTTCTTAGAGTCGGGTTGGAGCACCCCGACAGCCCTATGGTTTGCATCACCACATCTACGGTTGATAGGGTACACTCTTCAGACGGTCCCCAGATGTGGCCTTTTTGTGTGCTATCAATCCGAGGACATCACTTGAGTCTCACGATCTCTTTAGATAACTTGAAGGCTTTGGTTCAATTCTGACTCACCAGGAGGAAGCCTTCTTCAGGCCATTGTGGCTTCTCTCCCTCCCGGAATACTTGCCTACCTGTTTTACATGCTAGGGCCAGATGCACGCGTATTTTCACTGCTGTGGTATAGGGAGCTTTGTCCTCCAGCCCAAGCTCTTAGAGACTGTAACATGGACTTATTTCTCCTTTCTCCTGTTTGTAGACTAGCAGAGTAAAGGAACCCCAGGATTCATCAACAGACAACAACTATTCAAAGACAAAATGATGTAAGAAATCCTTGGCTTGCTACATAGGTGGTACACCCCTACAGTGCCAGCACTTGGGAAGTTGAGGCAGGAAGACTGCCATGAGTTCAAGGCCAGCTTGGCCTGATTAGTGAGTTCCAGACTAGCCCAAGAAATATAGCAAGATTCGGGCAGAGATAACTAAAAATAGTGGTGGCTAGCAAGATGGCTTAGTAGGTAGTGGCACTTGCTGCCAAGCCTAATGACCTAAGTTCAATTCCCCGGGACCTGTATGGTGAAAGGACAGAACCATCTCTCAAAAGCTGTCCTTTTACTTTTGCAGGTGGCTTGTGACACACTCCTGCTCACATTCATACACAAGGAATGAAAGTTTAGTGTGTATTATAAAAGGAAGCAATGGGTGTATTGGATGCAGGAATCTGTGTGTGGTTCATCCACACAGCAGATATCCACAACAATATTTAAATTGTTGACTGAATTACAAACCACCAGCTTGCTTTTAGTCTTTCATCTCCCATCACTGGTAATTTTGTGTTCCAAGAATGCCTAATAAGGATTCAGGGAATGGAGAGTTAGGCGGGGTGGGGGGGTGGGGGGGGGGTGGGGAAACAAAGCCAATAACACTGGAGAAGAGAGAAAAGGCAGGAACCTAATTTCTTATTCTTGGTGCATAAAGAAAGCCAGAACAGCCTGCCCTGGTTCCCTGGGCGAGCCACTCACTCGACACTGCCAGTGCTACTGTATACCCCACTGTGCCTGGCAAAACCTGCTTCCTGCTTAAACTTAGGCTCAGATAGAACCTCTCTGTGACATTGAGGACAGCAGAGCTGATGAAGCCCTTTCAAACTCCCTTCCTAAGGCATTTCAGGTTGGGATAGCATGATAGCACAAAACAAGTGGATTTTAAACAACAAACATCCATTTCTCCCAGCTGTGCAGCTTTGAAGCCCTCTCCTAGCTGGGCCCTTGCAAGGCACAAGGGCCACGGATCTTCCAGAGTGTCTTTCATAAGGGACTTGGGGGGACACATTCAGTCTATAACACCATCTTAGCATTATGCTGCTGCACTTGCTTGGTTCCCTTCACTTGGAATTCTGAGCTTCACTGAGATGGCTAAGGAAGTTGTTCATTTATAATTTTAATTAATGAGTGAATTAACTAAATTTAGTACAGTGCTGGAGATTGAAGCTAAGGCCTTGAGCTTGCTAGGCAAGCACCCTATCACAAACATGCCCCTTTACCCTAGTTTGTGGCACTTGGCTGTGAGAAGAGTTGAGGCACAGAGCCCTTAAGCCTTAAAGCAAACTGACGCCCGGTGCTTTCAATCCTCCCATCCCAAGAAAAGCAAATCCATCAACCACAAACGAATGATCTAGATGGCCAGAGGATGGCCGGCCTCTGAGCTGACACTGGGTGAAGAATCCTGCCTGTCACCTACACAGACCTTCATTTCCCAGGTCAGTCTATGGAGGCTCGCTTACTGGCGCCTCTGGAGTCAGGAGTCCATCTCCTGGTGTGGCCTTTTGCATAACAGTTAGTGGTGATCCATAATCAGTATAGTTGAAATGATTAAGTCATTGGCTATTTGACCTAGAGGCGTCATTTGAAAAGTCAGTGTGCTCAATTCCGACAAGTAAGAGCTGCCACACAGGGACAGCTTTCTCCTCCATTGTACTAGCTGCCCACTGGCTGCCCTGCACTGCTGACAAGACACCAGATTTATAGTCCCTTCTCCCAATTACAGGGATCCTGACTGCTACCTGTGTCTCTGTACACCTTGGGTTCCTTATAACCACCAGCCCCCCCCCCTTCTTTTCTTCATCCAATCACATGACTTGAGCCAGTGGTGTATTAATGTGACCTGGGGCCAGCCATTTCACTTCAACACTAGCCAGCATACCCCAGCCTCCATTGTCATTGGCTGAGTCTGCCTGCCTGCTCCCACCCTAACTATACATAATTTCTCTTCTTTCCTTTTTTCTTCTTATCCAGTGTGTTGTAGGAAGTCCTAACATAATGGGAAACAAATACGGCTTCAACTTTTTTTTTTTTTTTTTTTTTGCCATGACTTATCTTTATCTACCTAGGTGTCCACACCAGCACCACAAGCAAACTTCTCCTGGCACACCTACTTTTGTTATCGGTATGGTCAATTTCTCACTTACAGACCCTTGAAGTCTAGATTGAAATCCATCACCAGGTTTGGTGGTGCAGGGTTATTGTCCCTGCTCCACAGGAGACAGAGGCAGAAGGGCGGGACATCTAAAGCTAACTGCTACAGTGTGATCTCAAGGGCAGCCTGTGTATCTCAGTAAGATCCTGTCTCCGAATAAAAACTAAGATGGTGGGGACTGTATAGAGCTCGGTGGTAGAAATGTCACAAAGAAAGAAACCAGTCTCCTTCCCTTGCCTCCAACTTCCCGTAAAGAGTTCCAGTCACTAAGACTTAAATAATTCTTAGTATATAAAAAAAACCCTGTCCTTTCTGAGCAGGGCGGTGGTGGCGGCGCAAGCTTTAATCCCAGCACTTGGGAGGTAGAGGCAGGTGGATCTCTGTGAGTTTGAAGTCAGCCTGGTCTACACAAGTTCCAGGACCGCCAGAGTTACATAGAGAAACTCTGTCTCAAAACAAAACAAAAACAAACAAACAAACCTGTCCTTCCTGACAAGATAAAGCATGTTCTGGGCAGAAAGGCTGTAGAGAAAACCTGCCACTGCTGCTTTATTTCACATCTACAGACCTGTATCCTGTCCCAGCTACAACAGTGGTGACAGTTTCCTGACTGTTCTCAGCTCCAGTTCTATTTTATTTGATTGGCTAAGATTCAGCTCAAAATCCAATGTGCTCCAACACCTGTAGTAGCTCCCATCTGCCAACTAAAGCTCACACTCCCGAGCCTGTCAATCAAAGCATTCCATGACCTAAGCCCTGGTCCACATCCCTGGGAATTGTCCTCTCTGAAGTTATGCAGGACAAAGGAGAGTAAACAAAACAGAACACCAGAGGCCAGGGATTTCTTTCTTCCTGTCTCTCTGCCACTGTCTCCTCCATTCCCTAGTGTGTGTGTCTATGTGTCTGTGTGTCTGTGTGTGTATGTCTATATGTATGTGCATGTGGTCTGGGTGTATGTGCATGTGTGTGTGTTTATGTGTGTGTGTGTGTGTGTGTGTGATTTATTTGTTTGACACAAGGCCTCCAACATATTCCAAGCATGTGAGTATGTCTCTGTGTATGTGCATGTGCGTGTATGTGTGTGTGGTTTATTTGTTTGACACAAGGTTTCTCACATGTCCTAAGAGAGCCTGGAGCTCACTAAGTAGCCGAAGGTGTTCTTAAACTTACACGGCTACCTTCTTGACACAGCATGCTGGGCTTCAAGGGACATTGGACATCATCTGTAGCTCCCTATGCACTGTGACTTTCTCTTTCATGAACTTCTGGTTCTCCTGCCTCTGGGAACCACAGTACTGGTTTCCAAGTACTGTGACTCAGGCGTTACCACTTATGTTCATGTTCTTCATTTTAAAATTATTAAATAGTTCAAGTGTATAGAAATATAGACAATAAACAGGAGTTTGACAAATCTTAGTGTGTTGTACTTACTTCATATTTTAAATATATGCATGAGTTAAGTGTGTGCAATTTTCTATTCTCCCTGTCTGGAAGATAGGTATAGCTGAAACCTTTCTCTTCCCAGCAACACACACACATACATACACACACACACACACACACACACACACACACACACACACGGAGAGTAGAAGAGTTGACCCTGCCCCTCGCCAGCTGCAGTACTCAGGAGAGCAGCCCCGCACATTGAGGGAGCTGCAATGAGGATACAAGTACGGAAGAGCTGACCCTGCCACTTGTCTTTTGTGTGGTGGCATCGACAAGGGAGAGATACTCTCTTCCTCCCTCCTCCCTCACCACCTGCAGCAGGCTGGAGACCTATCTCCGGGGTCATGAAAGCAGGAGAATTGGCCCTGCCCTTCACCAGCTGCAACACTTGGGAGCTCAGGCCCTGTATGTCATCTGGGCAGCACAGTAGAGATGACCCTGGTGGAGGAGTAAGGACTAGCTAGCCATGAGGGCATGAGCATGGGGAAGCTGACCCTACCACTGTCTACCCTGCAGTGACATAGGCGAGGGAGGGATACCCCCTCACCCCTTGCCACGTACAATATGCAGGAAAGCTAGACCCAAGGTCATCAGAGCAGGAGAGCTGTCCCTGCCCCTCACCAGCTGCAACACTTAGGAAAGCAGACCCTGTACCTCACCTGGGCAGCATAGTAGAGATGACCCTGGATGTGGGGGTCATAGGTGAGGTGGCTCCAAGGGCATGAGTGTAGAAGAGCTTGTCTGCTGGGTGGTGGTATGGATGGAGTGATGCCCTCCTCAACTCCCTTGTCCCTTACCATCTATGGCAGATGGGAGAACTGGCCCCAGGGTTGTGAGAGTGGGAGAACTGGCCATTTCCCTCACCATCTACAATCCAGAGAGCAGGCCTTGCACCTCCAATGAGCAATGGCCCTGGTTGTGGGGGTGGGGTGGGGGTAGGGGGGTTGGGGGTAGGTCTGGTGAGCCAACTCTGAGGGTGTGAGAGTGAGAGAGCTAGTAGGCTGCCCAGCTCAAATACCCCTCTGGCCCCAGATCCAAAGCTTTGAATTGGCCTACCCCAACATCTACCTCATTGATGGAGTGCATGAAGGGGTGGAACTAGGTATTCAAAACTACAGGATCTCTATGACATAGGGTAAAAACAGGATAACAGAGAGGAGTCCCAGTGAGTTTCCAATATGGATAGAGTAGCAGAAGCCAGAGGCCTCATACTAGACCAACAAGTCATTGTAACAAACATTTGCAAGTGAAGAAGTGTGGACAAAAGGGTATACTGTGGGACACACTGTGACACACTACCGCTTCCACACTGAGTATTTTTTTTTTCTCTGTTGTTGAGGGAGGGTGCAAGGATGGAGGGCAGGTACAAGGGGAAGAGGAGATGAGTGGGATTGGGATGCATGATGTAAAGTTGACAAAGAACCAATAAAAAGTTTGAGAAAGAAAGAAGAAGAGAGAGAGAGAGAAAGAGAGAGAAAGACAGACAGGAAGAAAGAAAGAAAGGAAGGAAGGAAGGAAGAATTTTGTTCACAAACGAAAGGAAACATTAGACAGACAAACATTAGGTAGATTGGCTACAAAAAATTAGACTAGGAGGCCATTTTTAAGGTTGGTGGTATGTTTTTTCAGTCAATCAACTATGATTGCTATAGTGTAGAAAGGACACGTAGTGAAAGAAAAGAACCTGTATCTATCCTTATCCCATGCCTGAAGTGTTGTTTCAGAACCCTTGGCTAAAAGACAGGATTGTGGGAGGGGCACAGTCATTGACCATCCATATGTGTTAATTAGTTCCTCAAGTTCAGCAGTGTGTACTGTGGCCAGGCACCTTCCTTACTTCAGAGCAGAGATTTGTGCTCAGCACACATTATCATTATTACATCTAGAAAAATGATAAAAAAAAAAGTGACTTGTGGGAATCAGTTCAAGACTCCAAATGGTATCAATTTCTTCCAAATTTTGTCATAAATACCAAGTATTGTCTTAAATGGTGTTAGGTTGATACCTGTTTATACTGGCCTTCTAAATTCATGATACAGACTTTTCTAGGCTAGGGGGTTCACCATTCCATGCCATAGGATTTATTAGGTAAAGAGTAACTGAAATGTGCATATCTGAGCTCCCTCCTTACTCAGGAGTTGACAGGAAGGTCAGCTGAAGCTTTGCAAAGCTCAAGCTTAGGAGGGGCTTAAAATTCATACGGGAAATGAATGTTTTCTCAGCTCCCAGGAAGCCAAGACTCCTTGGGCTAAATCACAACCCGCAGGGATAAGATGAGAGAGAGAGAGAGAGAGAGGGAGAGAGAGAGAGGGAGAGAGAGAGAGAGAGAGAGAGAGAGAGAGAGAGAGAGAGAGAGAGAGAGAGAGAGAGAGAGAGAGAGAGAAGAAAATCACACCTCTGTTTTTTTTCCTCTTTTAGGCTATAGTATGACTTTAAAAAGGGTCAGATATAAGAACAAGCGCTTGTCATTACAGTAACCTGACCTGCGGTCTCAGGTGGCATCTCATTAAAGCCAGTGCAGGTGCCACCTGAGCTCCCGGCTTGTCTTTCTAATCAAGTTGAAATGCATCCAGCCCCAGCTTCAACGTCAGCTGCCTCCCAGTGACACTGCTTGGTCTTTGTCTGGGCTTTTGCCACAGCACCCATGGGCCCTGGAAGATGTACACAGAAATTACGATTACTACAGCAGCCAGGAGACGAACAATTCCTTCTGGGCCTTCCTCAGCTCTCCCCTTCTCAAAGAGTTACCCAGCTGCCCTCTTGATTTAAAGCTGTTTGACACTCCACCTGGCACCCTGCTGTACTCCTTTGTTTAATTTTGGATTTATCCCCCCACCCCCATCCCATAGCTTATGTATTACTTTCTTTCTCTGTCTGTGATCAAGTACACAAAATTTACCACCTTAATCTCTTTCTTTGCCTCCTTCTCCTCATCCTCGTCCTCCTCCTTCTCCCACCCCTCCTCTTTTATAGTCTCCCAGACTAGCCTCAAACCTCCTGCACAGGCTTCTTCTAAACCCTAGAATCCCAAGTATGCACCCCTGATTCCAGTGTCCCTCAGAACGCAGTTGAGCACATTCATTTGTCTAAGTCAGTCTCCACAGTTTATTCTCTCCTTCAAAACAAAAGTCCAACAGCTACTGACCAACCCTCTCCCCTTCCTTCTCTCTGGTCCCTGGCAACTATTTTTTGGTTTATGGACTATTCCTGGGACATCACCTTCATGAAATCATAATCTTTGGGTACCTGACATTTCACTTGGCATCGTCTTCCCTAGTTTCACCCCTGTTCGTAGCAGGTTTCAATATTTTTCTTCTTTTAGGGCCAACATTTCATTGCGTATATACATCACCCTTTGTCTATATGGCAACAGACACTCCCACCTTTTGGCTCTTGTGAGTGATACTGCTATGAACGGGGGTGTACGAATGTCTTTTTAGTACTGTGCTGTCAATGTTTTCATACATACAGACCCTGAAGTGGGGTTTCTGGATCATAATCATTTTATTTTTAATATCTTGAGAAGCCACCAATACCATCTTCAATGGCAGCTGCAATTGTTTTTCTTCATCCCACTAGAATGTCCAAGTTTCTGCACATCCTCAATATTTATTTTCTATTTTTCTTTCTTATGAATATTATTTTATTTTCATCAGGACACCCCCACCCCTGCATGTGTATCTGTGTACTAAATGTATGTACTACATGTATGTAATGCCTCTGGAGGCCAGAACAGGGCATCAGATTTCCTGGACATTGGAGTTCTACATGTTTGTGAGTGGCCATATGGGTTCTAGGAATGGAACCCGGGTCCTCTGGAAGAGCATCTGGTGCTCTTAGCCACTGAGCCCCATTTTCTTAAGTAGCAGCCATTTTGTGCATTATGTTTCGTGTCTGTTCTCCCAAGCCTCTCTGCTGGCCCAGACTACAGGCCTCATCAGCAAAGAAATGCTTATCTGTTGTATTCACTGTCTCACCCTTGCCTAGAGCAGTACATGGTTTACAGTCGGTGGTCAGTGAACAATAGTCTCTGTATGAAGGAATCTGGGCCTAGTAAAGGAAGCCTGTAATGCAACTTGTTCAGGAGGCTGAGGCAGGAGGATTACAAGTTCCAGGACTGCCAGAGCTGGATCAGGAGCTCACATAACCTGGACAACTTATCAAACTGTGCCTCAAATAGAAAGTAAGAAATTGGCTGGGGATGTGCTCAGGGGTACCACCCTGGACTACCATACACAAGGCCTCCATTTAGTTCCCAGCACAAAAGCAAGAACAAACCAAGAATGAACCAATTGAGTAAGAGAAATACACACAGAAGTGGACCGTTCTTTTTCTGGTTCCTATGTCCAGTCTCAGCGCTGCTTTGATCATGGTATTGCTGAGGTTTATGTAAGACACTTAGGGCTTTTGGAGAGAAAGCCTCTTTTTAACATGTAGTTAGTGAATTTTTAATATGTGCCATTACCAACTTCACTATTATTCTTGAATCTGAAACTCATGGAGTTTGGGGTTGTGGGGAGCTCATAAGAATCTGGCAGGGAAACCAAAGAGAGTCTGTGATACATAGAAAACTGACCTATCATCCACTAAGAGGCATGCCTGCTGCCCACCTGACATCTCTGCTGACCTGTAACAAAGATATTTCAAGCTGAACATTCCCTAGAGACAATCAAACTTCCCAACTAGCCTACTTCTGTCCTATGTTCCCTATCATCTGTCTGTCTGTCTGTCTGTCTATCTATCTATCTATCTAATCTGTCTGTCTGTGTATCTGTCTATATCTATATTTCTATATCTATAAAGATAGATAAATAGATAGATAGATAGATAGATAGATAGATAGATAGATAGATAGGGTCTCAAGTAACTGAGGGTGGCCTCAAAATTTCCATGCAGCTGATGAAGGTCTTGAACTCCTGATCCTCCTGCTTCCACATCCCATAGGCGTTCACTAGCACACTCAGCGCTCCTGTACTCCTGCCTGAGGAGATGCCTCTCCTCTCTCCTCTCTTCCTTACTCAGCACTGTCTCCCTCCACCTGCAGATAAAGTACCATTGTGACCCACAGACACTGACTGCTCAACCTATGCTGGGCACAATTTGAGGTCTACTCCATGCATTAACTCTTTATTCCTTTTAAGTAGATGAAATAAAAATTTACTGCCTTTTAGCTGTGATCTAGATAAGAGAACAAGTTAAGCCCTTTGTCCAAAGTCACCAGAGAGGAGGTGTCAGAGCCGGGAATCACCTGGCTTCCCAGCTCACTCCCTAAGCTTCCGGACACGCTCTCTGTTCCAAGCTTATTTACTGGAACTCACCACAGAGTGTCTACGTCTACTTCCTTCCATTGATATGAGAGCGTGATTCTAACAAGGCAGACCTGTCTACATCCTCCTTCTCTACAGAAACTTTGGGCAACGAAGATAACAATAGTCAGCTGCAGACTGTATCTACAGTGGCTCTAAGACTGCTGGGATGTGAAGCAAAAATCCCGGTAGCGCTCGGTTTTCCTGCATTTTGATGGATACGTCAGTAAAAATTGAACCAAAGGCTGTACTAAATAAACATTGTGGGAAATCCATTCATTAATGTCAATGAGGCACATCTGTGATAAACACCAGGTTTTGCTTTTTTTTTTTTGGGGAGGATGTATTGATCTTGGAAGGGAAGTAGGCGGCAAGGCAGACAGCCCAGCCCCTGCTCCTGTCACATTAAATGAAGCACAGACTTAGAATACACCACAGCTTTGCTGGCCCCAGCAGTGCCATCTCTAAACTAAGAAGGGGGTCGGTCACATGTCAGGGCTGCTGAACTCCCTGGCTGCAGGTGTCAAGACCACTACAGCGTTAGCACATATTATGTCTAATCTTCATGCTTACTCTGTGTCTAGTCACCCACACTACATCAGATGAACATTCAAATGAGATAGGTTTTATTTAGCAAGACGCCCTGGCTTGTGCCTGCAATCCTAGCCCGGATCTGGCTGAGGCAGGAGGACAGCAAGTTTGAGGCCAGCCTGAGCTCAGACTCTGATCCTGTCTCAAGCAAAGCAAAACTAAACAAAGCTTCGGTTTTAGAACCAAAAGTGCACACTATAACGGCCCCAAGTTCCCTTCAGCAGACAAAGGAGGCAGCACCAACAGAAGCTGTTCTCAAGTCCAAACCCCGGGCTAGGAACAGCCAAGTACTCAGTGTTACCAGGAAATTCAAGGTCAGCATTGCAGCTCCATTCCCATCACCCCCGCGCTGCCTTTGACAAAGCATTGTCCTATATTCTGGAGAGCTGCATTCATTTCCCCAGCTCACTGTTTCGGCTACACACAGAGTCCAGTTACTTCAACATCCCCAAATGGTGTCTGCACTTTTCCCTTTTCCCTTTCGATGGCACCCAAAAAGACAAAGAAAAGAAACAAGAACAGTGAGCCTGAAGTGATTTCGGCTAAAGACTTTTAGATAAGCATTCCCATATGGGAATATACAGCCTTCATAGAGCAGGGAGCATCCTCTAAATCCTACCTGGTTTCTATAAAATTACCCTTAAGCTACTTTGGTCAACGGAGTGCTGTCTGACCTTTATGGGCTTTTGCCTCCTCCCTTCTCCTTTCCTAGTATACAATTGAGACTTTTCAAATGGCAGAGCATCTCTGTCAGTCCTTGCAGCCAAACCAGGTCCTCTTCAAAGAGGCTGGGTTTGACTTTGTCTTGAAAAAAAAAAAAGAAAAGAAAAGAAAAATGTGCTTGTGAGTAAAACAACAAAAGCAAATCTCAGGCATTCCGGAGACAGCCTGGTACCCTGTCAGTCTTCCTAGGGGCAGGCAGTCCTTGTGAGGCAAGACCTGCAAGGTCCTGCCTGCACAGCTGACTGGTGGCAATCCTTTCTAGTGAGTGCGGACTCAACTTAAACCATTCCTATAGCCCTACATGGGTTACATGAACTATTGCCAGGTGCACAGTAAAGAGCTTTGGTCAAGGAAGTCTCATATTCTTTCCTTCTTTCTTTCTTTCTTTCTTTTTTTTGCCTCCTTTGGTTTTTTTGAGACAGGGTTTCTCTGTGTAGCTCTGGCTGTCCTGGAACTCACTCTGTAGACCAGTCTGACCTACCTCTGCCTCCTGAGTGCTTGGACTGAAGACATGCGACACTACTGCTAAGTCCCATTTTCTTAACACTGCAATTTCTTAAAAAAAAAAAAAAAAAAAAAAACCAACAGTGCTAGCTGTCAAAGAGTTAGCCATAACTGGGCACTAGATTTTTTGCTTTCTTGTCTCAAGAAACTACAGTGAATCTAAATCCAGCCAGGTATATAATGTCTCCCATTGATTACGAACTCTGTCAGGACAGGCTGCGGGGGTGGGAATCAGAGGAGGGGAGCTGACGGGGTCTGGCTTCCTTTTACCTCCGTGAGCACTGCCATAGTTCTCTTCCTAAAAGATGGCTTTATTAAAGTGGGTGAGATGGCACATGACTGCAATTCCAGCCTTCGGGAGGCTGAAGCAGGAGGATGGCCAAGAATTAAAAGTCAGTCTGGGTTAAATAATGAAAACCTGTGTCAAAACCAAACAAACCAAACATCAAAATATAAGAAGAACGGCCATACCTGGTCTTACTGATTACTCTACAATTTCTTGAAGGACCTACTGTGCGTAGAAAGGAAGCACTCAAAGCGCAAACCATATAGGAAAGGTTACCACTTAAAACAGCCTCTCTTCAGCTGGGCTTGATGGCTCATGTGAGTTCCAGAATGGCCAGGGCTACACGAGAAACCCTGTCCTGAAAAAAAAAATCTTAGCTGGGTCTGATGGTGCACCAGCACTCTGTGAGTTCAAGGGCAGCCAGGACTACACAGGGAAGCCCTGTCTCAACAAACAACAAACATCTCTCCTGACATCTGTTTTCCAGAAGTGTGTTGGCTTCCTTGAGTGGTAAAATCCCCCCATCATTTGCTCTCACTCTCAGGACCACTTTCCAAACGCTAAGGAAGGAACTAAGTACAGGCCAAGTCTGGTTTAGCAAATGGCATGCAGGTTTCACTGTTCTTGTCATCTGCCTAATAAAGGCTTTCTGGAGTAATGAGGGATGCCCTAGGCCTGGGCAGGACCTAGGAAGGAAAGGTATTGTGACTAAAATATCTACCGTAGGCACTTATGGATGCCAGTGTTGGGGGAGCTTTGGAACAGAGCTGTGGTGTCAAGCCCAAGCCCAAGCCTACTCTACTGTCAAGAGTCTTATGGGAATTGTTTTGCCCATTAGACTTTTTAAAAACTTAGAAATCACATCAATAATGAAAAACTACTTAAAAGTATTTGCAACAACAGATGTTGAAAGGGAATACATGTCAGGGCTAGGGAAGACATCTCAGTGGGTACAGTTCTTGCTGAGCAAGCATGAAGACCAGGGTTTGGATATCCAGATCCACATAAAAAGCTGGGCCAAGTGGCATGTGCTGATAACGCCAGTGCTGAAGAGCAGAAACAAGAGGATCTAGTTGTGTGTGTGTGGGCATCCATGCCCACTCGTGCATGAGTGCCCGTGTGTGTATGTGTATGTGTGTGTGTGTGAGAGAGAGAGAGAGAGAGAGAATGAGAGAGAGAGACTGGCCATCTAGTCTAACCAATCAATAATGTCTGGGTTCAATGAGAGACTGATTCAACATCTAAGGTGGGGTAAGTGATAGAGGAAGACACGTGATCTCAATCTCTGGCTTCTGCACATGCACAGAGGACACACTCACCCTCACATACACGTGCACACCCACATACACCACATGCACAGAGGGGAGAAAAAAAAAAAAAAAAAGAACATACATATTTCCTGGAAGGGACCTTGACTGAGGAACTAGTTGGTGTTTTTCATGAAGGGCATGAGTGGAATTTGTTCTCAGCCTCAGGAAAAGCATGACAAAATATACCCCATAGTGCTCCCTAGTGAGGGACATAAGAAGGCACTGGGCAGCCCCGCCCCTGCCCAGCAGTTATAGAGCCTCTGTAATGGGACTGGGCAGGAAAGAGGGCAGGGGAAGAAACAACTGATTCAAACACTGGCAAATGTCAGAGATCTCAATAAAAAAAGGAAGCAGAAAAATCAATATGCTGCTTGTTTGATGGGAGCAGCTTAGATTTGAGGCAGCAAACATGTCTTGACTGATTGATAAATAGGATTTGTTGCTGCCTGAGGTGTCCTTAAGCATGAGGTGGGCCAAGCCGATGCCTCCTTAGGGAAGAAAAGTATAGTTCTTTGTTGGTTCATCCATCCCCCTAGGGAATGTTTAGGCGGGGCCTGCCAGGTCAGGCCTCTGGAGGGGTAGAATCCACCTCCCTCGATCTTCTTTGTTTTGTCAGCCAACTGGCTCCCAGGTAGGGGAGACATTTCTGGCAGTGAAAGCAGTCCTCAGCAGGCAAGAGACCTAAGAAAAGGCCAGGGAATGAAGGCAGCCATGTGACTCGGGGAGGCAACACAATTAGCAGTGCCACAGACAAGCTGAAAAGCCTCAGTGGGAAGAGTGACTCCCTCTGCCAAGACAGAAAAGCAAAGCAATGGAGAATTCATTTGAAAAGGAACCTTTTCGTTCCCTTGGTAGCTGCAGCCAATAGCAATCACATTTCCTGGTACCTCCCACCTCGGTGTGGATGTCTCCAGCATTTCAAACTATCACAGCAAGAGTTTGCCTGCTTCATCAACACTCCTCACTAAAGAAAATCCACTAGTATTTCAAGCCCCAGTGCTTTCTTTTCTGAGGATGGTATGGGAGCCTCTTACAGCTGTCTGCTCATGTGCTTACAGAAACCCAGAGTGCAGCACCGTCTGGGTAACTGAATTTGTGGAAACCAATGTGGCGATTATCTTTCTGGAATTCAGTCACAGCCCTGTAAGTTTGCTTCTCTGAAGATCCTGTCCTTTAATGTGAGGATGAGGTATCCATCACTTCCTTCTAAGCTGGGTGACTGAGCATGTCTGTTTATGTAGTCTTGCTGTTGCTTTACAACATAAATCATAAAGGTGCCCTGTTCATAGGGTTGTTGTAAGGGTGAAAGAATTATAACAATGAGCCCTTATCTTTTAAATCACATTTCAGAAGATTGACAAATGATATGTGGGGTGTACTTCAAAATAATCTGGAGGTAAGGTTCACGAAAAAACAAACAAACAAACAAAAACCCTTGGCAGGTGGGTGTGGTGTCACACATCTTTAATCCCAATACTCAGGGAGCAGAGGAAGGCAGGTTTCTGTGAGTTCAAAGCCAACCTGGTCTACACAGTGAGTTCTAGAACAACCAGGAATATGTAGAGAGACCCTGTCTTAAATCCTGCCTCCCCGGAAAAAGAAAGAAGGAAAGAAAAAAGAAGGAAAGAATGAAAGAAAGGAAGGAAGGAAGGAAGAAAGAAAGAAAGAAAGAAAAAGAAATTTGGCTACAGCTATCCAGATTGAGTTAGGACCTGGGGAAAGGGTTACTGCCATTCTGTCCCAAAATATTTATAATGCAAATTTAAGAAAGAGAGTACAATGTGCTAAAAGTCTTCAAACAACGCATACTTGTGTGCTCAATTAATATCATCTGTTAGAGATCCGGGAGGGTCTCTAAGAGGCTTTGTGTACAGTCACAGCGTCATCAGGAGTTGAACCTGCCTCTGGACACCACACAAGGGACATGGGTGGATGCACTGCAGACTTCACTGCCATCCATGACTGCCCTGGCTTTCTGTTTGGGAGTTTGCTAACACAACTGAATTCATGAAGAATTAGTCAAAACATGCCCATACACACAGCTACACAAAGAGCTATAGATTCACTGTGTTTTCAAATAGTTGTCACCCCAACCCAAAGCAAAACACTTCTAAATGTCAACGACCCTGTGCAGCTCTTTGACGCACCGATCTGCGGGATTGCAGGCATGTGAAATAATGGAATGAAAAATGTGTACTGAAGACTCCCTCTTAACCGTACCCTATGCTGCTGCTCGATTCAGGGAACCACTTACACCAATTCAGTCGGCACCAGAAACACTTTAACTTTGGGAATGTCTTCGATAAGGTGCTGAGCTGGACAGGAAGCCATACCCTGAAGTAATTCGAGGTTGGATAGTCAGAGGGACCTTAACTTAAAATTAAATCAGCATTTTCCGACCACAGGTCCCATCATTATGAAAGAATTTGCCATGCCAGCCCTGATACAAACCAACTTGGCTCATTTGGAAACTGGGATGACAGCTCTCTCATCAAGTTGCTACAGGGATTAGAGAAAATACAAATAAAATACATTATTATCTCCTTTGGAATTCAGTTAGTATGTAAACCCAGTGGTTCTCCAGGCATAGTGACAGATCCTAATCGCAGACACTCCAGTGTTTTCTATTTCTTATGGCAAGATTTTTTAAAAATTATTACATTTTTTTACATATACATTTATATTATAACACATAAGTAAAATAAACTACATACAGCAGGAAGAACCATGAAACAATCAGGAATTATATAAATGTTACATTCATAGTGACTTGGCTATATATGTATTTGGCAAACTTGAAGAAAACATCTTTCCTATCTTGGTGAGTCTAAAATTCTGAATCAAAATCAATATTTATCATATCATCTCTATTAGCTTAAAACATCTATCTAGACAGAAAAACATCTTGACCCCTAAATAAATAAGCTTAATTTAAGACTAAACTATCTGGTCTTCAACCCCATCAGAGACTTGAAGAGTGAACCGGAAGTGCAGATTAGCAGCTTCCAAAGTGAGAAGATAACAGAGACGGTTTGCTGCCTGAACAGTGACTCAAAACTCTCTATAACGTTGGAGCATCATCTTCAGCCTTCTGGCCCAATATCTCTGACAGACATATTTGTGAGGCAGGAACTCTTGAGGACTTGCTTACTTTGTCTTGGCAGAGTATGGCTGTGGACTCTGCCTATACCCAAACTTGCCCAATTTTAGGCAGAATTCTGTCTGTGCCAGAAACGAGGACATTTTGCCCAGTGGCTGGTTTGCCACATTTGAAGCCATCTCCATAAGGAGGTTCTTTGATGCTCATTATCTTCTTTGAGGCAGGCTGAGTGTTGCCAGGAGTTAACCTGTCTTATTGTCAAAGAATCTTTAAAATAATAAAAATATCTTTAAATGCCATATTCTGTAGGTCTCTGAGGATTTCGAAGACCTTATCTAAATATTTTACCTCATCTATTGATAGAAGCACATCTATCTGGTAAACCTAGAATATATAGTCTTGTGAAAAAAATAGACTAGTAGTTGACATGACCATGATTTGATCGGTTAACAATTAGCCTGTATTACTTAATTACCCTAAACAGCCTGCAATGCCACTTTCAAGGTATTGGAAGTAAACCTTGTATTAGAATTGAGTTGTATGAGTGCAATATCTCATATTAGAGTAGAATCTCATGGCAAGATTTTTATGGAGGAGGACTGAAAGGTGGGAGTAAGGAGGGAAGTTATAAAGAAAAAAGGAGGAGGAGAAGGAGGTCAGGAACCCTGTGTATCAGGAACTGGGGGGAGTGGGGTGGGGGAGAATGGGGGGGTGGGGCAGGGGGCAGGGCGGGGGCGGGGGGTTTGTAATCTGAGAAATACCAAGAGCACTTCCCAAATTAATCCAAACCTCTTGTGCAGAGAAGCCAACCTTCCTGACATGCCACCCAGCATCCACAGCACTCTGGAATCTGCCTGTGTGGCACTTCAATACTGTAGCCATTTCAGTATTAGTCCATGCAGAAAATGAACTCCCCGTTCCTGGCAACTCAAGAGAAATACTGCTAACACTGCTGCTTCGCCGATGTGCACGGCTCAGGAAGCTAAGGTGGGATTTCTGCACTGAATCTGTTTTTGCAGAACATACGTTTTGTAATTTGTGTAGCCTTGCCTTCCGTTGCTGATTTCATGCTGCCCTCTGCTTGTGGTTTCCCCGATGCTCTCTTGAACAAGTCCAAGGGGAAAACCAGAAGACAGCTTTTCCCAGGAAAAGGTTGGTTCCCCACAAGGCCATCGTCTGTAGCAGAGTAAAGCATGTTTGCTCCTGTCCATCTGCAGTTGGTTTGAATAAGCACAGCCTTCCTCCACTGTCCAGGCTGCAGCTCTAGTGAAGATTCCCTTGAACAAAAGGATGTGATTCTTGTGGATGGGGCGAACACACAGTTTTAAGGCGCAAATGGAAAGCTGCGAACCCTCTCTTATTTGAAGGTACAGAATGTGCTCTCCTAACTTTTTCACCTTTTAATCTTTGACAACATTAGCTGAGAAGGATAAATGTCACCACCTCTGCTGCTAGCTGTGTCTCAAGGTCAACAAAGAAGCCTCTTAAATCAGTAACCCTCACCCTGGTCTCCTGCACCTGCATACATGCCTCCTAAGGCAGGGGCTAATTAAAGTCTGAGAATCAGGTTGGCTAGACTAGGAGGCACGCCAAAGTCATTTAGGTTAACACTTCTTAAAATCTGGATTACTACTACACCTATGACATATTAGAATGTATTATAATTAGTAGTATTATTATTCATTCATTCATTCAATGATTATTGCTCTGATATAGTATTGAACCCTCTTCACACAGAAAAACAGGGTTAGTCTGTGATAGATACATCTCTCTTGTGAGCTTGACTGGACTTTAGAACCTCAAGGAGAGACACACACGATTATGAGAGTGATTGCTGGAGGTTTCACTTAAGTCCCCACCCTGAAATGCTGTAACGATCTGATGGGCTGCCATGCCAGAGCCAATAAAAAGGGGGGAATGGGGAGCAAGCTGAGCCCCCCCCCACCTCTCTCTCTATCTCTCTCCTGTTTTCCAACAGTAGCCAGGCTTCTAGGTCATGATGGATCACATCTCAAATTGGGCACCAAAATAATCTCTACCTTTTTATTTTCCCAGTTCTGTGGGAGCTGGAGGCAAAGTGCATGTATGTGTGTGCACATGTACGTGGGTGTACATGCCTGTGTATGAACGTGCAGAAACCCAGAGGTCAATTTGGAGCACCTTCCCCAATTTACTACTTTTTGAGACAGGCTCTTTCATAGAACCTGGGGCCTCACTGTTTTAGCTAGCCCGGAAGGTCAGCAAGGCCCCTGAAATAACTGAGTCACTACTGTCACCGCAGCACTGAGACTCCAGATACACAAGGTTGTGTCTTCTGGGGACCTAAATGCCTGCCTTATGTCCTCAATGCTTCTGCCCCAGGCACCTGAGACCTACTGAGCTATCTCCTGGCCCTTTTCATTCCGTACGCAGCTTCTGTCACGTAGTTCATCACGGCCTTGAGAGTCATAGCTAATGGAGTCTGTTAGCCCCATGGATGCTTATTATTGTCCCGTAGGCATGCAAAAAAAAAAAAAAAAAAAAAAAAAAAGAACTACCTTCCTTCACCACCACGAGCTTATCTCAACCTGACTGTCCAACTTGCTTAACTTGTTACAGAGTGCAGTTTCTTCACGTTTGCAGGGAGGAGTCTTTTATAATGAAACAAACGTGAGATAATGTGCCATTTATTTAAGCTATTCTAAACTTCTGACTGGGTAAATGACGACTGCCCCACTATTTACTGGTAGTCCTTGTTTGGCGCACAACCCATGATCTTTGAAGGCCAAAGAGGAAATTATTTCGGGAGAAGAAGGGGACCAGCATGAGCAGCAGAGGTGGGAGAAGGAGGGAGGGAACCCCAAGGGCAGTGTTGTCTCAAAGTCGTCTCTAAACTGAAGCCCTCAAGAGAAGCAGAGATTGCATTTCTGCTCATCATTGCATCCACAGCGATGCAAGCTTGTACACACCTGTCACTAAAGCAAAAGCCCAACGGAAACAATACTTTTTTTTTAAGGTTTAATGTGTGTGTGTGTGTGTGTGTGTGTGTGTGTGTGTGTGTGTATGCACGCCAATGTACATGTGGAGGCTAGAGTTCATATCAGGTGTCTTATTTCTTGAGACAGGATCGCTCAGTCAGAACTTAGAGCTTACTGATTGGCTAAGCTGGTGAGCCAATGAGCTGCAGGGATCCACCTGGCTCCATGATCCTTCCACCCTCACCCCCTAGTACTGAGTTAATAGTGGAAACCTGTCCACATAATTTCTCATGGGTTCTGGGGACTAACACGAGTCTTCATTATCTTATGGGGGGACCTTAGCAACAAACCAATCTCCCTGACCCTGAATTTTCATTTTTGTTTTCGATTTTTGGTTTTTCAAGACAGGGTTTCTCTGTATAGCCCTGGTTGTCCTGGAACTCACTGTGTAGACAAGGCTGGCGTCAAACTCATAGAGAGTTCTGTCTCCCGAGTGCTGGGATTTAGGGTGTACGCCACCACGCCCCGCCACCCTATATTTTCTATTTTGTTTTCCTCCTTCTTCTTTTTTTTACTTTTTTGTTTTTGTTGGTTTTTGAGGCAAGATCTCACTGTCTTGCTCAGGCTCGGCTGGGAACTCATAGCAACTCTTGGTTTCAGCTTTCCAAATATTGAGATTATAGACATGAATCACCACAACTCAGGCCCCCTTGCACATACACACATTTTTGTTTGCTTGCTTGTTTGCTTACTGCAGGTCATTAATCTCACAAGGCAATGACCCTTGACTTTCAGAATCATCTGAGAAGCATTTTAAAAATCTGATACATAGGCCCTGCCCAGAGTTTCCCAAGGGGCAGTTTTTGGTGGGGCTGGGGCACTCCCAGGTGTGTCTTCGTACAACAGAAACAGAGCTTCAGCCCCAGCAGTTTTGAGCTTTCAGCTATAAAGCCACTCTTAGGAACAAGCCTGTCTATGAAGCGCGGTGCCATCTCTGGAATGTGCCCTACCCCCACGCCAAGGAAGAGCTGCCTACTCACGTGACTACTTACCCACATGACTCCAGATAGAAATGAAGAAAACAGCAAGGACTAGAAATCAAAATACAACCAGGGCTTTTCCCTCCTAGAGGGCAGGGCAGGCCATGCAAGGCCAGAATTAAGTGGCTAATAGTAATTTGCGGAAAGAAAAGCGACTCCTGCGTGAATTCCTTGCTGAGGGCGAAGGGGCTAGGGAAAAGCAAAGGGACGCAGGCAGGCCACCTTGCCTGCTCACACCTCAGAAGCCTGAACCCTGGTGGAGAAGAGTCTTCATGAGGAAGAAAAAGAAGAGCCTTCAGTGCCGGGCAGGAAAGCACAGCAAAGGGTGTGGAAAGGCTACCTGGAAAGGAAAAGCCTTTCGTCCTCATGGCATCTCATGTCTGGGGACTGTCCTGCACAACCTACAGACTACACTCAGCAGTCTGGCCAAGTCTGGGGTAGACCTCAGAAGGAACTGCTCATCCATGTCTGCCCTACTTTGGGGCACGTGGGTGGATCATGGATTCTTTCTGTACACAGGTTAAAGAACGCAATGCTGTGTCTCTTGGAAGAATGGAGCCAGGATTTTTGATTGGTCATATTAAAAGTGATGGTTTATTGGTACCCACGGTACCTAAGCATTTCATATAAATTATCTCTTCGTTATCTGCATTGTATCCACCTTATCTGAATAGCGTCTGAATAGCTTTATAGGTATTCACACCAAGCAGCTCACCCAGGGTGGTGCACTGAACACCTGGTAGTGTCAGGATGCTGGCACTGGCTTACTCTGACACCAGACATGAGGTTCTATCCTAGGGCTTCTTGGCATTATTGACAACTTAGACTGACATTTAGACAGTTCTGTGGTGGGAAGGAAGGACTCTCCTGTGCTTTATAGGATGCCTAGCAGCATCTCTGGCCTCCCTTCATCAGAGGCCAGCAACAACCCTCCCTATGGCTATATAACAATCAAAAATGTTTCCAGACATGGCCACGTCTCCAGAGATGAGCAAGAGTAACTTCTCTCCTCATTAATGGCTGCCACTTTGGGTTGAGGCACACTATGTATTGGTTTCCTAGTGCAAGTACAAGGGCCATTACTCAGAAGAGGAACTGCAAGAACAAACCAAACCAACAAAAAAACCACAACACCCCACTCTTCTCCGGCAGAATATGATATTACAATGATGCAATCCCTTACTACGAGGTCTCCCCGCGTAGCACAGGGTGGTGAAGACTTCACAATTCTACTGTCCCTATCTCCCAAGCGTTAGGGTTATAATGTACACCACCACACCCGGCCCCCAGGTACTTCGATACTATCTCCCTTCAACCAAAGAGCTAAAGCACCTCAAAACTAGATTATTCACGGGAGACCTACCTGCTTAGCTTTCTCCAAGAAATGGAGGTGGGAGCAGGAAACTGTGACGGCCATTCTTCATTGGGGGGATCACCTAGGAAAAAAGCCAGTGGGCGTGTCCTTAAGGGCTTACCCACAGGGGTTTAACCAAAGAGAGAAGACCCATCCTGACTATGGGTGTGTATGCCCATGCTGAATAAAAAGGGTCCCAGACTGAACAAAAAGAAAGTCAAGAGAAAGGGAAGTGAGCATCAAAATTCATCCCCCACCCCCACCCCCCCACCCCACTCAAGCTGCTTCTGGAAAGCAGAGTTCTTGGCTCTCCTGCCACCATACTAATGAAGGAGATGTAGCGCTTGCTCTCTTGAACTGTGAGCTAAATAAACCTTTCCTTAAGATGCTTTTATTAGTTTTATTCTTTTCTGGTCTCAGCAACAAGAGAAGTAGCTGATACAAGAACATTCCGTGGAAGTCATATTAATCCTTGGTACAGCAAGTAATTAAGAGAGAAACCCTTTGTTAGTGCATGCTCTCAAGACACAGCACATGTGTGAGCTCTGGAGAGGCAAAGCCCACATCCTATCGCCATCTACAATGCTGGCACTTGCTGGCCTCCAAGCTCTCATAAAACACTGAATGTGTCATGAAATAGAATGTTTTTATAGTAACTCCTGCTCATTTGAGTAAAATTAGTGTACTGTCTTCCTGGTTTTTACCTGAATAGTAAAATTCACAGAAAATCTTAATGTCAATATTTACAAAACAGCTAAGAATCAAATGAAAAGCTGTTCTTCCTTGTCCTTACCAAAAATCTTAAAAAGCATAGTGAACTCATATTTTAATAAAGAGGAATGTTCATTGGAACCATCCCTCTTAGTGCTGGAGACATAGCTCGGTTGGTAGACCAGTTGCACAGCATTGATGAGGATCCAGGTAGCACCCCCAGCACCACACGGACCAGGCACATTGGTAGCAGGTGCCTATAGGTCTAGAACTCATGGTGGAGACAGGAGGATCAGAAGCTGAAAGTCATTCACAGCTACGCAGTGAGCTCTAGGCTGGTCATTTCAAAATAAGTGAGCTATATGTAATTCATTGGAAGGGAGGGAGGGAGGGAGGGAGAAAGGGAATTTTTATTGAATGGGAGTAGGAGAAAAGCGCTACAGTAGAGACCTTTAAATTACCCTTTCATTTAAATTCCACTACGATGCTAAGCTGTAATATACAGCCATAAGAGGAATGTTCACATCAAAAACATCTAAATTAAAATAAAGTGAAGCCAAGTGCAGTGGTGCATGCCTGTAATCCTAGCACTCAGGGAGGCAGAGACAGGAGGATCTCTGTGAATTGGAGGCCAGCCTGGTCTACAAAGTGAGTCCAGGACAGCCAAGGTTACACAGAGAACCCCTGTTTAAAAAAAAAAAAAAAAAAAAGCAGACCCCCCCAAAAAACTAAAGTAATATTAGTCTCTAGAAAAATTGTAAATTTTCACATGAACTCAGAAGAATTTTTAATAAGACATACCTACTAATAAATCATTTTACCAACAAAAATATACAGACTGCACTGAAAACTTATTGTAAGTATTCTTTGTCAGGCACAGAATTTAAAACTGTTTAAGCACAAATCCTATTTAGTCCTGACACATCCATGGGGCCCATGCCTATTTTTATTTTCATTTTAAAACATATGCCATTTGAAATTAACATTATTATCTGTACGGTAGAAACTGAGGCCCAACGATGTGACCGAAGATGCCCAAGTACAAGAACACACCTTCGTTAGAGTCAGGGCCTGGTGGTGTGAGTTTTCCTGCTACTTAACCTGGAGATAAAATGGAGGGTTTAGGGGCAGTGAAGAAGAAAGAAGAGCTGTGTTCAGCTGCCTTCCCACACTGTGTGCCCTGGCATCCTTATGCTAAATGCATTTTCAGAAGCCATGCTCTCCCATTTGCCTCCACATAAGTTAAAAATCAAAGCTCAAGCCCTGGGCCTAAGTATGGGGAAGTATGGCTTTCTGGGTACGTGTGTGTGTGTGTGTGTGTGTGTGTGTGTGTCTCTGTGTGTGTGTCTCTGTGTGTGTGTGTCTCTGTGTGTGTGTGTGTCTCTCTCTCTCTCTCTCGTGTGTGTGTGTGTGTGTGTGTGTGTGTGTGTGTGTGTGTGTGTAAACTAATCTCCTATTTTACTGCTTGTGAAAATGTGCAGCAATAGGAACTGCCCAGCAGGGAATATCAAGGTAAAAGAGACTTATTTTCACATGGCCTAGTACATTATAAGGTTTACTAATTTGTATTTCTAAGCCAGTTTTCCTACATATACTATAGCATAAACAGCTAAATAAAGGCGGTAGGTACTTTTATTTAGTTGAGTTTTGGGGTTGGGAGTCTAAACTATGTAGTTTGGCTTGAACTTGTTATAAAGATCAGGCTGGCCTCAAATAGAGATCCACCTGCTTCTGCTTCCCCTATGGTGGCATTAAAGGCCTGTGCCACTATACCTGGCTGGTTTGGACCTAACATGTCTTCCAGTGGCTCCCATCTAAACGGCTTGGCCTGTAGTACTGGGAGGTGGTGAGGGAAGGGGTTAGTGGGAGACTTTCCTTAAAAGGCCCTGCGTCCCTTCTCTGTATCTCTTCTCTCTCTCCGACGAATAACTACCATGAGGTGAGCAGTTTTATTCTGCCATGCAGTTCCACCCCTGCTGATCTGCTTTTTCACAAATCCCAAGTAGACCCAAACTCAAAAGTGGTGATTCACAACCTGTGGGTTGATACCCCTTTGGGTTGCATATCAGAAAACCTGCATATCTGATATTTACATTAAGATTCATAACAGTAGAAAATTACAGCTATGAAGTAGCAATGAAATAATTTCTGTTTGGAGGTCACTCCAGCGTTAGGAACTACAGCAAAGGGTCACAGCATTAGATTAGGAAGGTTGAGAACCACTGCTCTAATGCTTTCTCAGGTTGTTTAATCTTGCCTCTAAGTTGATTGTCTCAGGGGTTTTTGCTGCTGTCATAAATCTGACACAACTTCTGAGCAGGCACTGATTTAAAACAAAACAAAACAAAACCACCTAATGTTTACTGGAAACCCTCCTTTGAACTGCCACTCCTTTAAGAGAACCGTCATTATTTTCATAGTTGATTTTATAACCCCAGTCCTCCAGGAGCCCAAGTTGGCCTCATTCTGCCTTCAACTCTGCCAACTGCAGGTCTGCAGGCACTGGGGCAATCAGCAAATGAGCTGCAGTAGCTGAAAGCAGGTCCAAAGCAGGCGCTCCGGGTCTATTCTCAGCAATGACAGCATCACTAGATTTGGTTCCCAGCTTGCCAAGGGAATGCTTTTTGAAGGGGAGAAATATTCATTTGAATGTATAAATACAGACACGTTTATTTTAATATTTGGATTGAAAATTAAAAGCATCAAAAATGTGAAAGCATCAGCTGGCTTTATGTCTGACGTGAATAAACACACAGCTGCAACACTGATGTGGCAGACTCTTGAGGCAAGGGGTCAGGCTGTTCAGCTAGTTCTACATATGCATTTGGTGCAGCAAAGCTAGTCCCAATATGATGCCTTGAAATGAAAGTGAGTTTTTTTCTGTAAGTTTGCATAGTTATTGAAGATTTCTCTCTCTTGATGGAAAAAGGAAACGTGAAGCAAATAGATTAAAAAGAAACACCAACACCAACAAAACAAAAAACCCAGACTGGACTAGCCATGGTGGATTATAATCCCAATACTAGGGAGGCAGAAGCAGGTGGGTTTCTGTAAGTTCAAGGCCAGCTTGGTCTACCTAGTGAATTCCAGGCCAGCCAAGAATACACAAAGCACCCTATCTAAAAGCAAAACAACATAAAAAACCAGACCCACTAAGTGTTAGTTTCTAGGATAGCTCTTGGGGTTTGGGGCTATAGTTTGGGAATAGAGCACTTGCTTACTATCTGCTAGGCTCTGTGATCTCCCGCAAATCAAAAAAAAAAAACCCTAACCCAAACCTAAATGTGTTGGCACACACTTGTAGTCCCAATGCTTGGGAAATGGAGACAGAAGGAGTAAGGTTGAGGCCAAAACTGGGCTATATGAAACAAAGCTAACAAACAAACAGACTCAAAAAACAGCCCTGGCCCTCAGCTTTCCTCAGGAGCTCAGTGTGTACTAGAGGATGAACCTCTTCTCACAGCCTAGAAGGAAAGATATTCTTTCCCAACCCCAAGTACCTTCTAAGGCAAAGAAATCACAGAGTTACCCTGAAGCAGTTATTAGACCCATATTAGCTCCTCGCCACAAATAAACAGCAACATGGGGTAGGTCAACAAGATGGTCAACATTAACTAAATGAGATGACTTGTGCACCCACGATAAACATCAGAGAGTGGACCATGCTTAGATCAGGTTTTTAGATGCTCATATAGATACCTGACCTCTGAGATAACAGGGACGGAACAGTAAAAGGGTGGAACAGCCCAGACATGGGAGTAGGCCTTGAATAACCTTAACAGGGCAAATGTGGATATTGCCCTTCGTAAAGGTAACTGCTTATTAACCGCGGGAGAAGGAACCTTCCCTAATACAAGCACCTACTAGAGGACACGACAGCCCTGAAGTTTGCCTGTGGAGTGCAGTGTACTTGTCGTCCTCCTCCCGCTCAATTTTTTTCCCCCTCAGTAGCTATCTCTCACTGAACAAGAACACATAATACCTGTGGGTTTTAACTCTACACACACCTACACTATATGAGTTCTGCCCAAAACACACGAGGTAGATATCCCTCGTGTATCTGAAATCTCACTCCACGACTATTCCTTTTAGCTTCTCATTACACCCCCAAGCAAAGCCATGTCTATCCCAGACCAGAAATACGAACGAGGTGCAACTTAAGACAAAATGCTTACCCGGACCAAGGGTCTCTGTGTTATCACTGGGTACCTACAACTGCTCAGAAAGTTGAGACACTTGGCTGCTTCCAGCTCCTGGCAACTGGTCATCCTTCCGCTAGGTCCTAAATACTCCTTGGCTCGCGAATGATGGGTCCCCACTTATCCTGTCTAGGTTTCTTCAATCTGCTGTCAAGGGGATATCCTCTTAAGGTGTCCAAGACCACCTCCACTGAAAGACAGCATTCCCGTGGCTGAGATATTCCCAGCACTGTCCCTCAGGCCATCTCCACTCCTTTGTGATTTCCCATCCCTCAGGCCACCATACCTACCTAAATCAGCAGTCTATGGCTTTCACCACAACTAAGCTCTTCGCGGTGTCCCCTTGGAGAACCCCCAGCTTCATCTTCTACAAGTAAGAGGTCTCGCCTCTCTCGAACCTTACTTACTCTTTCCGGAGTTCCCATCTCTTGGGCACCCTTCCGTTCTTCCTCTACTCCACATTCCCCTCGGGGGTTCCGTTCCCCTCTGCCCAAAGGAGGGCGCCCCAAGAATGCACACAGGACTTTCCCTCCTCTAGATCCGACCTCTCCGGCTCTCTAGGCTCACACATCCTCAATTCATGGTCGCGACAACTACTTCAGCCCAACCCCTCGCCCCCCCCCCCCCGCCCCTCCGCCCCCATCCCAACCCCGCTCTCCAGGCTCCCACCCCCAAGCTCCTCACCATCACAGTCCGGATTCCCTAGCCCCAGCCCCTCAGGGCTCTGCAGCTCCCCAGCTCGGTCTGGACTGTCTGCCTTCCGTTCTAAAAACCCGGGTTGAAACTCCAACATCGAGTCCCAGCCCCAGCCCCTAGAGTCAAGGCACCTAGCACTGCAGGTCTACATCCCTCCTGAGGTTCAGGTCAGGCGCGAGATCCTGATGTCCCCGCCTCCCCGCTCTGACAGAGGCTCCCCAGCATCGCAGTGAAAACCAGCACCCGGCCCACTACCAACCACCCCCGACCCCCCACGGGACTCACCAACACCAGGCACGGCCAAGCTCCGGATAGCCAGACTCCGGTCTCAGGCTCCGGGAGAGCTCCCTCCGAGCCGCCCGGACAGCCGCGGGCTCTGCACCCGAGAGCGGCCAGGAGGAGGGGACAACTCCGGCGGCGACGCCCAGCTCCGCCCTTTCCCGGCCCAGGAGGAGGGCAGCACAGCCGGGTGCACACCCCGCTGCTACAGCCACCGCAGCCAAGGAAGTTGACTGACGCCGCTTCCTTCCACCCACCTTCAGATCCTCACCACCCCCCACCCTTAACAGTTAACCCCTGGGGGCTTGAGACAGCAAGGGAAGCAGTATACACTCTGTGGTTTTCCCCAAAACCATTTTCTATGTCCCTCGGGAGGAGGGGAGGGAGAATAACAAACTTCATCTGCCATTTCAGGAGCTGATTCCAATTCTGACTTTTCTCTCATTGCCTTAGGGTGAATGCCGAGGAAATCACTCTGTGTACCCTACGAAGGCCCCTGCAGACACACTTTCACATCTCCGTGCGAGGCTCATACTTCTGCTGTGATTGAACGCGTGAGTGCATCACACATGTCACTAGGCACATGGAGCATGCTGGCCCTAGCAGACCTCTCTACCCGTGTAAACTCCATCCAGTAAGTCCGCCCACAGAGTTGCTCTTCATCCATAATGCACTCTGTATTATGATGCTTTTTTTTTTTTTTTTTTTAATGTATTTAGGAAGCAGGGCTGTCAGTTAAATTGAATTGGCTTTGCCGCTCAAAAGCTGCCTGAATTTTCTGGAAGAAGGGGAATGGAAAGGTCAGGTCTTGGAAGATGGCCTGTACATCTTCACTACTGTTCTGAGACAGTTGGGCTGATTTCTCCACCAAGTTTGGGCTCTTTTCTTTTAAATCCACCCTGTCCCAGTGAAGATTCTAACAATGTGGGGTTTTTTTGTTTTGTTTTGTTTTGTTTTTTTAACCATTCCCAACATTAAAAAAATCTGTCATTTGATGGGCCTTCAGCAAAACATTTGGAAACAAAGTGAACCATTTATACAGTGGGATTATTTCCATCCCATAAATGAAGACATTTGGATTCAGGGCTGCTATGGTGGTGAGTTGAAGCAGATTCTGGCCCTGCAAGAGTCTACGGGACAGTCTCAGTTTTCCACTGCTTTCCCCAAGGGCACAGTGGCCCGGTCTGTAAGGCATGGGTGTGTGTACAGCCCTGCTGTCCTCACTTCTGCTTTACCCCAGAGATGTCTAGGCAGCTCTTGTATGCTGGGAAGCTGTGGCCTTCCACATTAGCAAGCATTCATTATTTTAGCCAAAGAACTCAGCTGTACAGCAATGCTAAGAGGAAGATGCTTCCCCACCCCCAACACACACACACACACACACACACACACACTTTCTGCTCAGACCTAAATTAGACACAGTATTAAAAGTCCCCAAATCTGAGGGTCTACGCACGGGCTCAGTTCACCTGATGTGAGCTACAGCAAGAAAGAAGGAGCAATGTGAAGGGCGGCTTTGCCTATTCTTGTAGCACCTTCCACCCCTGGGAGAGAGAGCTCCTTTGTCTCAAATGGAGTCTTACAAGGAGACTAATTGCCTGATCCACAGCATCCTAAACTGTGGGTTGTAATCCTGTGCTAGGCAACTGGAGGTAGGGCTGCCAAAACCCCTGACAACAAACAGTAAAGGCTTTCTGGGTGTGCAACAGCCAAAATGTAAATCAAAAACCAAACACATAAGTAATCTGAGATGTCACCAGTGTCCCTAGCCTCTGGTATGTGGTGCCACTTCATGGCCGCCTTAGTTCTTTGCTCACATGTTCACATTGCACTGTGCATGCCAATACGGCATGCAACCCCAGGCAGCACTGCCTGAAGTGCCTCTGCTCAGAGCCCAGATCTTAGATTAAGAATTGCAGTGTTTTTACTGTACACAAGGTTTTCCACTCTTACAAACACCCTAGTTCAATCACAGAATAGAGAGTTTCAGTGTTCTTCTACTGTCACATGGTAGTGTCAAATTAGCATATCTGTGGATTGTAGGTGTGTTAGAGTGCTTAATTTTATAAATTCCTCCTCGCATGGCTGACTTAAATTTCTCATATGATCTGTTAAATAAATGTTGGTTAAAGATTAGGACAGAGTTTCCAACAATTTCTGAAATGTCCCTAAACATGTTTTTACCATTTTGTGCTGATGTGAAACTGTGTTCCCAGTACTGACACTCATAAAGTCAGAGTATGGATCATCCCTGAAAGACGCTGACGATGTCATACATCTCTGAGCCCAAAACATTCAGCTAGTTTAAGTCACTGTAAAAAAAAAACATGCATACTCATCTCATTAGTGTGCAGATTTGTTTCTGTCTTTAATAAATGCTAAAGTCATACGTATACCAAAGAACTGTCCTAGAGCAATGGTCTCCTTCTTGTTTTTATTGGGGGCCGTAGGGAAGGGGCCTCTTCTATCTATAGGAGTGTTCATAGGTTCTTTAACCATTGCAGACTTGTACTCTGCTGGAGCGGGGGTGGGGGGGGGTGGGGTGGGGGGGTGGGGGGGGAGGGGGTATGGGTGGGGGCTGGGTATGTGAGGTATCTTGTCACTATCTCAAAAGAGCCCTGGGAAGTTGCAGTGTGGAACCTTGTTGATGTTGCTGACATATCTGGTAGAGGGGCTGAGTGGGAGCAGAATTACACCAAGGCCTGTGATGCCAACAGTGAGTGGAGTGGCCAGCACCAACTGCTTTGCCCAGACATTCTAAAAGAGAGTAGGGAGGCTGTCAGCCACGCTGGACTCGGAATAGGCAGCCTAAAATAAATTATTCAATGATATATTACCAGTAATTCTTTGCTTTGCAGTACTATTTTCCATACCTGAATGCTTGGAATTGTGTAAGTATTTCCGGGGCAGGCTGGAGTAAAACGGTTTAAGAAGTCATACTAAAAAATAAAATAAAATAAAAAGAAGTCATACTTTAATACTTTCTCACTGGCAAATGTCCTTTTCTTATAACCTTTCATCAAAGACAAGTGTGCATGTGTATGTGAAAACACCCAGCCGTCGGTATCTGGGTGAGAAGCCCTGTTCATCACTGACCTTCCCAGAATCACTAGATAACTAGCAATGTTTTCTCATCATTCATATCTCTTAAAAATACTTGGTGTATGCTAGCTGTCCCTCAGAGTGCAAAAAGGTATTAATGCGGGCTTCTGGTGGAGAATTGGCTTACTCAAGCATGGACTCTATGTACAACCAAACCTGCCAGCAAGGCAAATCTGTTATGAAGGTAATCAACCACTTTCTGATCTTATTCAAATGGTAATCCACAGGGTATACCTCTTCCAATCAAAGCCTATAGCTAAGCAGGCCATAGGCCCTAGTGGGGAATCCGCTGCTGCTGTTTTGCTAAATAGACAACGGTGTACCCATAACATTTATTTCTAAATAACTATCTATATGCTCATACACTAGTGTTCCTGTCAATTTTTGGTTAGAGAATCTCTCTCTCTCTCTCTCTCTCTCTCTCTCTCTCTCTCTCTCTCTCTCTCTCACACACACACACACACACACACACAGCAGTCAACAGTGGCCAAAGAGACTCATAACTCGCCAAAGTACTAAGAAAAGCAAATGCCCAACCGCAAATGGGACAACAATATCAACATTTTAAGGTGCATGAAATACCATAGAAAAAGGAGCAGAAAGAAAGCAAGAAGAAAGGGTGAGCGATGTGTAACACTGATTGCTTGGCCTGGTGTGGCTGTTGCACTCCTGAACTCACAACTGTGACTTCTGGGACAAGAGCTACCTAAGATTTCACGCTTGGGCATCCTGTCACGCAGAGGGTGTGGTTCATAGGCCCTCCCTGAGGATTTAAAAGCAGTTAATGCCTGATGGGGGCGGGTGACAGATATTTTCTTCAGTGGTGTTACCACTGGGAAGGCACCCCTGGTCTTGTAAGCATCCCTAAGGACTCAACAAGGCAACAACAACAGCGACAAAATGTGAGAATTGAGAGAGGGTTAGTTGGGAAGAGAACGGGGATCAACCAGACTAGGAAGGGGACAAAGAAGGGTAATGAAGGCTCCTGGTGACTATGATCAAAATGCATTATACACATGTGTGAAAATGCACTAATGAAACCCATTATTATATAAAACTAAGGTATGCTAATAAAAACTTTCTTTAAAAAGTCATACATAAAAGTGCTGAGTCTTCAAAAGATCAAACCCCTACTTTTTACTATGAGGTGATAGACTAGTTTGGGCAGGAAAAAAATCTTTTAGTTATTAAAATTTTATAACTCTGAGGAAAGCAGGCCTACAGTGACCTTTCTATTCTTGCATCATAATAAAAGTCTTTGGATCTTTTTCTGCCAGGACGGTCAGGACATCACTTGGTATATGGAAATTCACAGCCCAGGCAATTCCTCTGCATGTGACATTTTCATCAGGTAGTAACATTTTCATCTGAGATTTTTCTAAGATCTGAACTGGCATGGCTTACCCAATAAGAAGACCAAATTGCTGAACCAGTCAACCAGTCTATATTCTATCAGACACCATTTTTCTCCCAGACTGTCCTTAAAAGCCACAATAGAAGCAACATCGACAAAGAGTCAATTTGCAAGTTTAGGAGCTATTTGTCCCAAAAGTCTGACAAAATAATTTGGCCTGTTTTATGTTGTAAACAAGCCAAGCTGGCACTCTTTTCAATAAAACTTCTACATTGTGCTTGTATGTATGGTCACTTTCCCAAGGTACTCAAAGAACACATGAAAGCATCATATTGTCGACCTTTTTGTGTTTATGTGATGCGGGATGGTCCTGACCTTATTGGGACACAAGATAAACTGTTGCTTGCAGTTATGCTACATATGCTGGCTCACACTGGTCTAGACCCACACAATTATTACAAGACTCACTTGTCACAATGTACACAATAAATACAATTGTTTAAAAACTTTAGTTACTATTGTTTTCTCATCTCATGGGATACTAAGAGCCATTCATTTTTCGTTGTCTTCGTGAAGAAAAGGTTTGCATACTGGTTAAAAGTGTGAGTTTGGACAGAAGCCTAGCCTGAGTCTGAGGCCCAGTAGGGCTTCTCAGAGCCTGTGTTCAGTAACCTTAGCACTCTGTGAGTCAGAGCCTTTCTGTGTAACATGGAAACAATCATCTTACCCACTTGTAATTATTTCTAGAATTAAATGAAAGACACACAGCATGTACTTAGCATTTTTTCCCAACACATACTGAGGGCTTGATAAAAATGGCTAAAAAGGACAAGGTTGAATGAAAATGTCATTTATATTTTCTGCTGGAAGAAAAGATGTATTATTACAGTGGACCACGTGGGAAGAACTCTGGGATATTAATACTAAAAAATAAAACCTGAAATCAGACCTACCCATTCTTGACACTGTCATCAGGGTTTCTTCATCCTGGTTTTTCTTTTTGGATCCCTTGCAATTACCCAACTGGAGAAAGGACACTGGAAACTAATTTCACTGCTGTACACATACAGAAGGAAAAGGAAATGAAAATTTAAATTGTGGGTAAATTAGGCTAAGTTTAAATAAGAATAATGTCTTTCTTGTATCACGTGTCTGTTTTTATCTTATTTTAGTGTGGGATGGTGAAGGCTCATGAGAACTCCCTTTATTTTATCTGAAGTTGGTCCTTCCCTTTCTTCTTAAATTTTTTATGTTTATTTTGTATATGTGCCTGCATATATGTATGTGCACCATATGCTTTCTGGTGCCTGAGGAGATCAGAACAGGGTGGTGGACTTCCTGAATTGGGAGTAACAGGCAGTTGTGACCCTGGGTCTTCTGCAAGTGTAGAAAGTATCTTAACTGATGAGCTATCTCTCTGGGCCCTCTTTTTTATTTCATAATAACAAATAATTAACCATTTGGGGCCAGGCATGTGCCATGCAGCTGGAATCCCAGTGCTGTAGATGCTGAGGCAGAAAGCCAGGGACTTTGAGACCAGCCTGTACAACACAATGAGTTCACAATGAGGTCCAGCCTCAAAAGACCAAGAGCTCAGTGGCAGCATGCTGGCTTAGCACAAGCACCAGGTTTCATGTCCAGCACTGGACAACAAAACAAACGCCAACAACAGGACAGTTCTGGGAGTAAATCAATTCGTGTGGCCAACAGAGCCAAGAAGTAGATACTGTATCTGGGTCCTCAGGAGCCCTAGACTCATTTGGAGTTGTGAAGCCTTGGATCTGATTATAACTAGTTCCTGTTTCAACGGGAGGCAAACTGTCGGGATACACACTGCAAAATGAGCAGACAGGAACTTCTTTGTATCATTCACAAAACAATATGAGTTCCTAAATTGCAACATTTGAGGTGGGTGCTAATGTTAACACTTGCTCCTAAAGAAATCCCAAATTTAGAAAATGCACAATGCAATTGGAGCACCGCAATGCAACTACAAAGAAAAGTATGGATGTGAAAGGGCAGGCTTTTTCCTTACTCTTCTACAGAAAAGTACAACTAAAAAGCCTTCAGGTGAACAGCCCTGGTGGACAGGCCTTAAGGGGCCTGGCGATGCCCTCCTTTTAAAGCCTTTAAAGTTCCTAGAAATGTCTTTTGTCCATTTTCTTTGCACCTGGTTCTTGGTCATTATGTCCTGGGCAGAAGGTGGGCAGTGCCCGAGCCCCCAGACAATGAGAAGCCTTTAATGAGGCTGATGCCAAAAGTTTGCAGAAGAAACCTCGCCCCCCCCCCACTCTACCCAACTCCAATTCAATCCAGGTTATACTCTAACAGAAAATTTCAGGGAAGTTTCTCAGATTTAGGACTAGAGGAGAAAAGTCACATGATTTTATCCAGGGTAGAAAAATGAGACTTGGTTCTCTGGACTTTGTCACACACCACTTTTGTCTCCATTAGTGTGGTGACAGCTATGGAGAAGTGCCTAAGTCTCTGTAGCTTACATCATTCAGCCGTCCATATTCTAAGTGTATCCGATAAACAAAAGGCCTGGGCCGTCCTCTGCCCTCTGCTGAATGCTGAGGGTCAGAATCCCCTGAAAGGACAGCGTGCTCTGTCCATGACTCCTCAGTTGCAACCTATCTCAGGGAGGCTTATCTGGGCTCAGTTCCCTTAAATATGATAGGACTACAAAAATGGCCATTTTGGGCAAGTTCAACAACAATTGAATTATTCATCCTTGATTCTGGCCAGCCTTCAGGGTTTTAATCATCTAAAAAAAAAAAAAAAAAAAAATCAAAGCAACAATGGCCAGTTTGATTCGGCACATGTTTACTGAGTCTGTTTTAGCTGCAGACGGGTGAGCCAGTAGCAAGCCAGCAGCTAGAAACAGCCTGCCCATGTGGCCATCTGGAAGGCCTCTCAGAATAGATGCTAGCTAGGCTGCACTGAGTCCAGATCTCTGAACACGAGCAGATAAATTGGGATCTCTGTGTGTGGGGGTCATATTTGTATGTCCTAGGGACATAGATGTGGGCTTGACCAAGGATGACATTCAATGAAATGGGACATAGCATATTGAAGTGACCACTCTTGTGCCTCTTACATATCATCTATTGATTTCTCTTTTTTATTTCTTTGGCGTTTATAGGTAAGGGTCTGTGCACATGGTCCTTACTGTCCTACCTGTATGAGACAGCACATAGCATGCACTCAAGAAACATTTGTTGAAAGAATAAACCACACAGTGCCAATGCATAACACACTGAGAATCCACTTGGTTCATGACCATTTACTCCAGAACTGTTAGAAGTTGTTAGGATGATCTAGAAATGAACTAAGAGAAAAATATACATCCCAGTAGGTAGAAGCAATGGAATCTGCAAAAAGCAACCAAGGAGAAATCTGTATTCTCAGCTCTCCCAGCTTACATTTTCAGTTGTTATGATAAAACACTGGCCAATGCCAACTTGGGAAAGGAAGGGATCATTTAGCTTATAGGTGATAGTTCATCACTGAGAGAAGCTTGGGCTGGAGCTCAAGGCAGGAACTGAAGTAGAGACCACGGGGAAATGTTGCTTATTTGATTTGCTTCCTCTAGCTAGCTCAGCTACTGTTTCACATACAAGCCAGGACCATTTGCCTGGGGGTGGCATCCCCTACAGTGGGATGAGCCCTTCTCCATCAACTACCAATCAAGAAAATGCCTCACAGACATGACCACAGACCAAGTTGATGGAGGAAGTTCTACAATTGTGATTCTCTCTTTGCAGGTGACACGAAAGTGTATCAATTTGACAAAAACTAACCATTACACCATCTGTCAGACAGAGGGAAAAACAGAGGGCAGGAGTGACTTTGGGTCCTCAGCAGGATGTGCTGCAGTAAATGACTAGTCAAAATTTTAAAGTGTCATATTGAGCGTTAAGAATTTGGAATGTTCTTAAAGGCAGTGGTGGTACATGCCTTTTACTCCCAATTCGAGGCCAGCCTGGTCTACAGAGTGAGTTCCAGGACAGCAAGGGCTACACAGAGAAACCCTATCTTGAAAACCAAACAACAACAACAAAAGGAATGTTCTTGATAGTTTAAACAAAACAAAACTTTCCATTTTCATTCTCCTTTCCAAATAAGTTCTGTATTAGCCTTCTCATTCACTTAGGATCCTCCAGTCCCAAAAACATCCAGGGAAGACTTTAGTACTCACTATGGATGGATAGAACTAACTTTAAGGCATCTTACTCCTCAATGTACCAGACAGTGTTCTACAGGTTACCTGACAACTCAGGGATTTTGACCAGTTCTAGAATCTTGGAATAGCAATGGAAGATGCTAGCAGAATGCTCTCAGGGAAAGTGCTCTCTGCAACAAAATAGGATGATAGAGGACTTCATTAACTGGAGTCAGTGGAATGCTGGAGGCTTCAAAAAAAATCACAGAGACCACATAACAAAGAAAAAAATGTTGTTTTTGTCAACTTGACACAAGCTATGAATCACCTGAGGAGAACCACAATTGAGAAAAGCCCCCCTAAGATTGATTTTCATGCTTCATCACAGGTACGAAAGGGCCCATCCCGCTGTGGATGGTGTCGTCCCTGGGCCCTTCCTGAATTGCATAAGTAAGCGAAGTGAGTAAGGCAGGAGGGGCAAGCCAATAAGCAACTTTCCTCCCTGGCCTCTGCTTCAGTTCCTGCCTCCATGTTCCTCCTGCCTTGAGCTCTTTCTTGTCTCGACTACACTTAATGCTGAACTACAACTATAAGCTGAAATAAGCCCATCTCAGGTTGGTTTTGTTCAATGTTTCATCATAGCAACAAAAAGGTAACTACTACATACAGGTTAGCAGAAGTAGGGAAAGTGATACAAGATGTGTGTGTGTGTGTGTGTGTGTGTGTGCATGCATACCTGCACACTCTTGCACCTTGCAAAAAAGAACATTAAAGCAAGAAAAGAAGAAAAGGAGAAAGAAAGCTGGATGTTCATAATGGCACATTCAGAACTCTGTTGCTGTTTTTATAATTGTAAATATTTTTGAAACTTATCCATCATAAATACATAAGTGAATGGCTGTTGCTCATCGATCTGAGCCAAAGTATAGTTCTAATGTTCTATAATTAGTCATAGATTATCATAGTATAAAACTACAATGAGCTAATTACAGTAATTATGGTGGTAGTATGGGGTGCCTTGTGAGCACCCTGTGCTTATGAGCTCATAACAGCAACAAATAAGAACCTTTATCATCTCTTCAACTAGACGTTAAGAGAGGCAGCCTGTTAAAGGCAACCACAGTCTGCCACATCAGCAGCAGCGGCATGGAGGGAGTGACAGCAAGATGTTCAGACATGGTGCTCAGACTTCCAGGAACCCAAGGGTCTTAGAGGCAACACAGTCTACCAGTCAGAGTGTCCTTTCTCTTAGTCACTAATGGGCATAACCAGCAGACGTGAGCAATCTCCTTTCCTCCCACATTGCTCGTTAGTGTGCAAGCAGAATCCAGAATGGGTCATAATCTCTCTAAGTCACTGACAAGTTCCCAGGAAGAGTGCCTTAGGCTTTTAAATACCCTTGGTGGGGATGCCCGGTGGCACACAGAGGAAGGGGAAGGCTACCTACCCATCTGGATGAGACCTGATTTCCTGTGGCCATATGCCGGGGGAGGAGGTCCCTTAGGTCAGAGGTCTAGGCAAGGGAATAGAACAGAAGAGGGAGGAACAGGAAGGAAGATACAAATGAGGGGATAACATTCAGGTTGTAATCTGAATAAATTATAATAAATTAAAATTTAGAAAAAAAGAAAAATACGTTCGAATATTTTTTGTCTTGACCTCTGTAATGAACTACTCTTAGAATTAATGCCCAAATTTGCAATTGTTTAGTATTTTCTGGGAGTTGGTTCTATTTCCCCCCATGCTAGGCTGATATCCAGCTCTGGGAGCAGTACACTGCTATGGCTGGTGTTGACTCTCAGACACTGGTCCCCTCTCTTATCAATTGCTAGATGTTATCAGTGTTACAGCTTTGCTGCCATCCGCACAGGATCTCAGCAGTGTCCCCCCACCCACCCACCCAGTATGTCCATACCAATTTTTCTAATTTAAATTATCCCAAGACATGCCCTCTTCATGGAGACTTTGGGTTTGGCTCACCCTTACTCTCCATGCCAAATAAATACCCCATTTTAACTTTAGCCAACACAGGTGAACTTTATTTTTGGTGGTAGGGGTGTTTGGTTTTTTCCAAGACAAGGTTTTTCTGTATAACAGCCTTGGTTTCCTTCCAACTTACAAACTTGTACTGTGCAAATATGGAAGATGCTCATATTATTGAATCACAGAAGAAATGTCATTTGGTACCTTGCCTCTTCGCACTGATTATTTTGACTGGCAAGAAACGTGTAATTATGTGTGTGGTCAGACTGAATCGATCCTTGCTGAGTAGCCAGAAGCATTTGACTGTGGCTGACAAGCAGAGGCTGGAAGCACGTTGCGGTATGGTGGTTTAATCTGCCAATTAGTAATAGTAAAACACTCAACTCGCTAGGAGCCCCTGGGAAGGCTGCAAGCTCTTTGCTCTGCTTTTCTCAAGCTCTCTGACCATCTTCATATGGTCGCTACCTCGTTATGACATTCCCAGCTTCTGTTTTCTCGTTTCATTAGTTTTTGCTACCCCTTCCTGTGCTCCCTCTCTTACCCTCAAGTTGGCGAAGAAAGCAGGGAAAGGTAGTAATAGTGTCCTGTGTTGGAAAGGTTGGAAAATGATTCTTTTCTTAGCTGAATCTCAACCAGGCTGCTGTTAACATGGATTCTGCCAGGAATAGCACATACCCACTGTCTAGGTCAATGCTTGAGCAAACCCAGGTGAAACAAGCCCAGTGTGGAGATGCTCCACATGCTTGCCAAGTCAGATTGTCCCTTACCCAAGGACCACTCTGAAAGTCCAAGCAAGATAAACTCAATTTTGCTGAAGCAAGGACTCTCTATTTCAACTTTGTCTGAGTTATGATTTTCAATGTATCTGTGTATGCAACCTTTAAATATTACAGGTTTCAAATTATGTATACAAAACATACCATTGACTTACTTCTGAGTCTCTGTTCTGAAATTTATGACTACAATTCATTAGATAATCTTCACCTGTCCTTAAAATAATCTTAGCAAAATGATTGTTTTTCTCCCACAGGCTGTATACTTCTGGTGGTGGTGGGGAAGCACAATTAATTTTTTGTTTACTTCCCAGAATGCATCTGGGATATGAGCGTTTAAGAATCCATTAAAGTCTTGTGCATAATGACTATATAATCATATTTTAATTTAGCAAACTCTATTAATGTCCTTACAGAGTACACATCTGCTTCTGCCTGTCTCCTTTTCACTCAGGAACTCTCTCTTTCTCGCCTATAGAGCTTCTTAGTCATGCCATCTTGGGGATGGAATGTCACCCAAAGTAGACCATTTGCTGTTTTCTCTGGTTGGCAGCATATCCGCTTTTTCTTAGGATCATCCTTTTAGTAAGGATTATGTAATCCCAGTGTGCCATTGATTTACAGACCACATTTGGAAGAAATTATCTGAGGTTGAAGCCATGAACCAAGGATAGCCCATGCAACTTGCATAAAGGTTTGCTGACTTCTCTCTCTCTCTCTCTCTCTCTCTCTCTCTCTCTCTGTCTGTCTCTCTCTCTCTCTCTGTCTCCCCCCCCCACATATGTGTGTGTGTGTAAATTTGTCCTTCCTTAGTGAAAGAAACAATCATGGCTCAGTCTACTTTTCCACTCCCTGCCTTAAATGCAAATGTTACTGGTAGAGTTGAAGCCCAGTCTCTACCGTGAGGGTAGAGAAGTTGAAGCTCTTGAAGCACATGGATACTCAATATCATTGTCCCCCAATATCAAGAAGGATTGGTCCAAGGATCCCCCCATCTTCTCTAAATCATGGATACCAAAAATCAGCAGATACTTAAGTTCTTTATACAAACAGCATAATATTTGCACATATCTTCCTGAATATATTAAATCACCTCGAGATTTCTTAAAATATCAAACCCTATATTAATGGTACAAAACATCCTCTGTTATATTGTTTTTCCTGGGTTAAAATTACAACATGGAAATCTGTACATAGTCAGTTTAGTGATGGCTATACTTGGTTGCCTCCTGGGAAGAGGGACTGTCACCTGAGCAATAGCCTCCATCAGATTGGCTTATAGGCATGTTTATCAGGCATCTTCTTGATTGTTGATTGATAGAGGTGGGCATAGACCATTGTAGATGCTTCTGCCTCTGGGCAAATGAACCTGGGTATGTAAAGAACCTAACGGAACAGCCGGTAAGCAGCATCCCTCCACGGTCTCTATCTCAGCTCCTGCCTTTATGTTCCTGCTTCACCTCTTACTTCAACTTCTATCAGTGATGGACAATCACCTGATTGACTCTCCATCAAGTTGCTTTGGCCATGGTGTTTGTGGCAACAATGGAAAGCAAACTAGAATAACTACATTGCTTGGGTAACAACTACAAAATGGAAATCTGTACACATGCAGTATAGCCAGTCAGGATAGGTGTAACTAAATAGTGCAGGAATCATAAGCCAGACAAACAGTGAGTGCTGCAGAGAAGGAGGACATGTGACATGGCAAGAGGACATGTGACGTGGAGATATGTCACTTCATTCATGGGGTACACTGGCTGGTGCTCAGTATGTAACAAATTCAAATTCTGCTTTTGAAACTCTCTGGGACTTGGGGTTTGGAGAGGTATTTTCTCAGTCTGTGATCGGTTGGCTCTGTAGATGTTCAACACATGGAAATAGAGGGTCTGACTATATTTGAAACATCTGCTCAGTAGTGCAAACAGGGCACTACAACACTGATGCTCCACGTTTCTAATATCATAGTTTCAGGAGGTCAGGACTCTGGACATATTTTAACTGGCTTCTCTGCAAGGGTGTAAATGGATTGGCTTTCCATCTGGAAGCTCAACAGCACTGCATCTGCTTCTAAGGTTGCCAGCAGAATTTATTTCCTTAAAGTTGTGGGACTGAAGTCCTTGATTTCAGTCTGGTTATTGGCTGCAGGTTGTCTTCAACTCCAGAGATTATCCACAGTCCCTTGCCATGTGACCTTCCTGGCATGACTGCTTATCTCATCAAACATGCAGGGAAAGACTCTAGACTAGTGGTTCTCAATCTTCCTAATGCTGAGACTTTTTAATATAGTTCTTCATGTTGTGGTGACCCTCAGCCATAAAATTATTTCATTGCTACTTCGTAACTGTAATTTTGGAATTGATATGAATCTTAATGTAAATAGTTAATATGCAGGATATCTGGTACGTGAACCCTGTGAAAGTGTCATTCAACCGCTAAAAGGGTCCAGACCCGCAGGTTGAGAACTGCTGCTCTAGACTCTATCTGGAGCACATCTCCCAACAAGATGCATCTTATTAAGATAAGGTAACTGGCCAGGTGGTGACATTTCACGCCTTTAATCCCAGCACTCAGGAGGCAGACGCAGGTGAATCTTTGAGGTTGAGGCCAGCCTGGTCTACCGAGCAAGTTCCAAGACAGTCAGGGCTACACAGAGAAACTCCATGTCAAAATGCCAAACCAAAAAAATAATAATAAAAATAAAAAAAATAAAGATGATGTAACTATGTGAACTGCAGTCCATCACCTTCGGGGCTGTTTATTGGCTAGATCCTCCGTCTGCTATGCAGAGGGGATCACACAGAGACATAAGCATTAGGGACTTAATTAAGGTCCTTGGGTGGAGAGGACACTTGGCCATACAGCTAGCTCAGACAGAGGAAGAAGGAAAATGGAAAAACTTCCTGGAGAATAAAAAAAAAAAAAAAAATTCTCTTAATTTCAAATAAAAATGGAGACACCCTAGAAATAGGATTTCTGTGATTTGGCAACTACAGGGGATCATGCAGGGAAGGAGAGAAGTGAAGATGACTCAGGGCTTTGAAGCCAGTGACTGGAAAGATGACAATCCTGCCTCTGAATCTGGAGCTCTGGCAGAGGGAAGGAGAAGGAAGGAAGATGAAGGTTCTCCTGAAGAGCTGTGGGAGCTCCCTGGAATCACCTCCTGGGAGTTCAGAGCAGAAGGCCGAGACAGCTTTCTGAGTCTGGACAACCGCTGCTAGACGTAGGATGTACAGAAGTCAGTGCCCTGTTTGTGAGTACAGCAGCACCTACCACTTCTGCATGATCCTCTAGTGCAAGCCTTTCAAATTGCCACTGAAACCCCTTAAGTTGGCAAGTCCCTTCCTGATTGAGCGCCTGCTTACCCCCGTAGTCTTGAGGAACCTCCCTAGCACTTTGTTACACTGTGGAGAAGCCATCACCAGATCACCAGTACCCACATAAGAGCTGAAAGGGACTGGGACACCTGTAATTCCAGTGCTGGAGGCAGAGATGAAATCCTGGAGCAACCTGGCTACTCAGATTAGCCAAAGTTGTGAGGTTCAGATTCAGAGAGGGACTATGCCTCAAAATCTTAGGTAGAGAGCAACAGAGTAAGACCCAGTATCAACGGTAGGCCTTGGGTGGATGGGCAACTGATCACACATGTGTGCCCACACACATACAAACATACATGCATGTACCTATAACACACACACACACACACACACACACACACACACACACACACAATCTGAGTATGGCCTATACAAAAGGCAGCCACAGTATCAATATAATTTGGTGGCTTGCACAGGTCTTGAGAGGATTCCATGAGAAGATGGGAGAAGTCAATACAATTTGTCCATACTGTCTATTCTACAAAATGTCATGACAATGCAAATTGCTCCTGTCATTTTCTATGGGAGTTGCATCCTACTTTATCAAAACACCTGGGCTTGGGCTGTGACGATCAGATTGAGGATTTATAATAGTAGGCTTATCAGGGGAAATTATAGTATGCGAGGTCACAGATGTTAGTAATCAGGAAGGATTTATGAAGCCTCCCTTGGGTCAGTCCCAAGACAGTCCCTCTGGGAAGACTGACTCAGCCAGCAAGAGTTCATCAAGTAGCAGAGCTGGTCATGCTACTTCTGCCTACATGGCCCCATTCTGCCTACCCTGATGTATCCCCATGCTAGCCTCCTGAGGAAAGCATAGGCCTGCATACCTCCAGTCCAAACACTTGGGCAGAGGCAGAGGCAGGCAGATCACTGTGAGTTCAAGGTCAGCCTGGTCTACAGAGCAAGGTCCAGGAAAGTTGGGACTACAGAATAACACTGTCTCAAAAAAAACCCACTACCACCAACAAACAAACACAACAACAAAACAAAGAGGAAAGGAAGGAAAGAAGGAAGGAAGGAAAAGAGGAAGGAAGAAGATTAAATAATGTGCAGGGAAAAATAATCCACCTCACTCAGTAAGGAAGGCTGCCAGTGAATCTTCTTTGGCTGTCAGCAGTGAACCTTCTGGCTGTCAGCAGGTACTATCATCTATGTGTTTCTGTGAGGATAAATAAAAGGGGAGGAGCTGAAAAGAATGGAGATTAATTTTACCTCTAGTGGGGCCAAAAGCAGGGCTGAGCTAGGCAGGAAATAGGCAGTTGGTTTCCAAATTCAGTATTTTGGTTTATTGATTGGCACATAGTTTATGCATATTTCTTTCAAACATTCAGAGCTCCATGCACAAGGAGAAGAGGGGAGTTTGTGAGTGAAAGAAGGCACAGTGAAAATTTTGATTAAATGAAGCTTTTACTTCCTTTTGAGCAAAAAACTGTCTGTTCCCTTCAACTCTCCTATCTATCTACGTATCCAGTTCCACAACCAAGAGATCAGCCTCTTGCCCAACAGGTTTAGATTAAACAACTGCCCTTTGATGGCAGTGTCTTCTATTGTGGCAAGAGAGAAAACTGCGCAATTTTTAAAAAGTGTATCTTCATCTCTCCCTTTTTTCTGCTGTCCCTGACCTCTGTACTAACTCCACAACACAGCCCAATCATTAAGGCACTAGAGGAAATTTGTGATCTAAGGTATGACCTCCCCCAAGGCGTGTTTTCATCCTAACAATAGGCTTTGCACTTTGCATCCTCTCATTTGGCCAGAATCCCTGTGAAGAAAACAGTAATGGGCAGTATCTCCCCCAAGGTGATATTATCCACTTAGAAAACACACTGAATACTTTTTACTTCCTGCTCTCAGCATTAAATGCCTGACACACTTCAGTGAAACATCACAGCTACTCAAAAAATATATATTTTGTAGCTGCTTTCCAGAGAAGAAGGCTTCCTGTATGGAACAGCAACAGTCAGCAACAACAGCGTGAAGGTCTGGGTGGGCCAAATCCAAATCTTGTGTGTCCTGCCTTGTTCTTCCTGAGCAGAGGCAGCTGAGGTATCAGGATGCCCATTTCTTAGGCATCTGTCTCTCTTTTACTACTTCGAAGAATTCACAAGTGGTGTATCTGGAAGGAGAGCTATGTTTAATCAATCAAATTCCTACATTTAAATGAGATTGTCGTGGTGCATGTTGGGTATACTAATATGTAACAAGACCATTTCATTTTACCCCCTAAGTTATGTCATCAATATCTTATTTTTCAGGAAAGCCCAAGTCAAGTGGAATAGGCCCCCCCAAAACCTCCTGGAATCAGCACCCACCACCACTGCACCTTTGGCACTGCCCCATCATGGCTACCTGTGACGGCCTGGCTACATCAAGTTTATTTCTCCATCTTGTCTGTCTTGGCCTCTCCGTACAGTGCTTCATGGCCAACCATGGATTGCACCCTCTCTTGCCTGGGTGTTAGCATTCTCTCCTAGTGTTGCTGACACTTCTCCAGATTCTCCTCAGATTCTCTCAAAGGTTCTGGTTTCTCTATACTAGTCATGTTTCAAAAGCTAAGATCTGGTTTAAGTAGACAGGGACAAGGCCAGGTATATTACTGAGCTCAGGGCGAATAAGAATAGTGGCCTCAGCCACAACTAAGAAGTACTTTGTTTTGAGGACATTACTGCAAAACTGGTGATCAGGATCTGAAGTTGTGTTTTGTACCAGCCCAGAAAATCCATGCCACCTTTATTGCATTCCCTTACCCCACTTCTTTAGCCCTGAAACGTGAGCCTTATGTAAGTTTCTAATGGCCAGATCCTCAATCAGACCATTGGGCACCTGGCTACAAGTCGACCTGAGCTTTTCAGTACACACCCTAACAAAGAGAGTGAAATCTATGCTAGGCACATAGTTCCTTGTATTTTGGTGTTCCTGGCCTGTCATCTTAGCCTTTCCTTTTCGTGATATTATCTCAGGATAATTTGTCATTGTAAACAACATGTGGGCTATAACAAGCCAGTTCCCTTGAATGTCTGGCTGGCTTTTGTTGTCTCACTCCCCTAAAGCTCAAAATCTCCTTCTCTGTTTTCTGTGCTGAGGGACTGCACAGCACCTACACTGCTGCATCTACCAGTGGATCTGCTCCAAGGCTGTGCTTCCCTGGGACTCTTCCCACAACAGCCATCAGGGTGTTGAGAGCTCCAGTTCAGCCCATTCCTATACCACATAGGAGTCTTCCAGTCCATGACCCTGACTCATGATGGATTCTTGGCTGTGTTGACAGCCAGGATGTCTCCTAAGCAGCTCTGCAACCTTGACTCTTTGCCACAGATGTCAGACTTGCATCTCAAACCCTCCTTTGCTGTGGCTTCCTTCAACATGCCTATCATGTAGAAAAGTTTCCCAGAGGGCCTGAGCTAATAGGGGTGTATGCAGGGAGCAAACCTCTGCTGTCCTGTACAGTACAATTTGGGATTGCTGGGTTCCGTATTGTAAACACACTCTAACGGCTTAAAAAAATGTACTCTTTCTCTCTTACAGTGGTGTTGTCCTTGGCACTCTGAGTTACCCAGCCCATCTTCGCATGTGAGCCTTCCGTATCTAGTGTTGACAAGCACTTTATCCGAGAACCCCACCACATCCTCTTCACAGTGACCTTTCTACATTTACCCATCATCTTAACATCTATGCAAAGCCACTAGCACATTTTCCTCAAACTTCCCAGAACAATCCAGTGAGAGAATTATTACATTTAGTTCATATAAAGAGAGCTAAGATTTTCAGGAGTAAACACCTGTCCCAAAACATCACCTATCTGGTAATAAAATTAAGATTTAAGTTTGAATCTTTTTGTTACCCAAACTTGCATTCTTTTTAGTATCCTGTCATTGCCTAGAATGTTTGCAATATATAAATTAACAGATAATGTTCACATGCATTATCAGCTCTCTACTAATCTAAGCACAAATATAATCTCTAGCTAGAAAACAAAGCACATAGACCACACATTATTCAATGAAGCAAACTGTGAGCATGTGCGTTGACTTGATGATATAGGTGTCCTGTGGACACTTGCGTTTATACTTTATCCAATTTAAAACAAAAATGCAACCACTGGAAAAAATAAAAGTGGAAATAAACATAAATTATAAACAAGTATGATAGTATTGTAATAAGGACTGGAATGAAAGATTATATCAGGTGCCTCTGTGAGACGCAGAACATATGTAAGCCGCGATGTGGACTGGGGAGATTGCTCAGTGGAGTTAAATACTTGCTTTGCAAGGATCTGGACCTGATTTTAGATCCCTAACACCCACGCAAAAGCTGGGTGTAGCCATCCACGGTTTAACCCCAGTTCTGGTGAGCAGAGATCCCAGGGGCTTGCTGGGCCGTCGATCCACCCCAAGCTGAGAGCACCAGGCTCAGTGAAGGACTCAGTCTCAAAACTTAAGGTAGAGAAGTGATTAAAGGAGACATTCTCTGGGCGCTCGAGAGACAGAGGCAGGTGCATTCAAAGCCAACCTGGTCTATGAAGAAAATTCCAGGACAGCCAGGGCTATTATAGAGAAACCCTGTCTTGAAAAACAAACAAACAAACAATCAAAAAAGAAGATATGTTGGCCTCCACACATACACATTAACATACTCCATGCACTTGTACACACAACACACACACACACACACACACACACACACACACACGCACTACAAATAAGCTGGGATGTAAACTATACATGCTGTTTTCACTACTCTGACATTACTGTTCACCACTCCAGCTAGCTTGCAAGCGGCACAAACCTGGGAGAATGGAATCAATAAACGAGGCTGACTAAAGTCTCATGCAATAGCCAAGTTTATTCAGAGTACCGGACAATTCATACTCTGAGGCTTAAGAAGTGCCATGTGAGTAAGGGGTTCAGTCACAGGGACAAGCCACAGGTGGCAAAAGCATGTCTTTGCGTAGAGGCATAAGGACAATGACAACGGAAGTAAAGTGCCTCCTATGTGGTACACCCAGGGGGTGAGTACACCAGGGAAACACCGTCCACGTACAACTCGGTGTTTTTGAAGAAACCAATGTCACCAGGTTCTTGTCTTGGTTTCTTAGAGTTTTCTCATAAGCATTCAGAAATCTCTTCACACATATCTATTTTTAGACTGTATTCTGACAATTACCTCCTTTAAAAATGGTATATTTAAGGTAAATGGCTAGGAGTGATGTGTGTATACACATCCACACACATATAGTTTTTACATATTATGTATATGCATTACATTAGGTATTAGGATATATACACACATGTATCTATACATATATGTAGGTTGCTTACAATTTTATTATCATCTTTAAATAGGAAGTAAAATTTATAGAAATTCATCATGTTTAGTGTGAATCCCACTGCACTCTTCCTTCATGCTGCATTCAAGTCAGGTTGTATAATGCCTTGTGAAAGGGCTTTCTGAGCGACTGGCCATCCTACTGAGATAATGAGTAAGGTTCTCAGACCAGCATTCCCGGCCCCAGTGCTGGCTCTTGCTTCACTGTAACCAGGCATCCATACCTACACGCCACTCAAGCCCCAGCTAGCCAACGATGAGTTCTTCAATGCACCATGCTCCCCCAGAACCTGTGTCTGGGTCTTTGTAAATGCTGTTCCTCTCAGGGAGCACCTCTCTCCCATTTCTGTCTTCTAAAAACTTCCCAAAACTTCCTAAAATGCAGTTTAACTGTCAGCTTCCTTAAGGATGTGGCTAACGCCATTCTTGGCCCTCACCTGCTCCAGAATCAAATGCTCTCTACACCACTACCCTTCCCTTTCCTTCTCTTTACCCCCCAACCTACTATTGCAATTGCCTATTTCCATTAACTGGCTTGAATCTTAAAGTCAGAGATTAACTCTGTTTGTTCCTAAATGGTAAAGAGTTTATAAGTATTTATGAAAATACCTTACCAACAGATGACTGAATGATTGAGAAATTAAGAATATTGGCTTCTCTGATACATACACTATATATATGTGTATATATATATATGTGTGTGTGTGTGTATATATATATATATATATATATATATATATATATATATATATATATAAAGATAAATCACTTTTGCATTCTGTTGTGAGAATATATACATACTAGCCTAGTTAAAATTTGGGGTCAGAATTTTGGGAGCTAAGTTGAACAAGAAATCTAATTAATTGTTCTGTGTGCCGGCACTTATTTAGCAATCTATGAGTTCACTGAGATCACAACTGATGCCATGCGTGTATACATAAGTCTGTACCTTACATTCATGTGTTCTTCCCTGCTGTGCGGATCACTAGGCATTCTTTTAAAGGCAGAGTGGAAGAAAGCAAACTGGTCTGATTCAGACAAAGCACATGGGAAACCTTTTGGTAGTTGATGGAAGGACTGAAGAGAAAACAGGTGACCATGGAAATGAGATGACATTTCCCCAGCAAAGCAGGTGACACAGTCCATAGTCTACTTTATTATTGAGGTCTCATCTGGTCAGCAAACCAGCATGGAAAACATATTTATACATTTCAGTGTGACAGATCAAATTTTATCTTTCTGTTCGCTTTATTAAGGAATGTGTTTGTCCTTTGTGGGCTGTTGATTATAATGAGGAAAGAAGAATTGAAAAACTGGAGCCAGGCACAGTGGCACATGCCTGTCACCCCCAAACTCAGGAGGAAGGAGGATCATAATGAGCCAGGGTTTTTAGAATGAAGATCTTGTCTCAAAAAGATGAGAGAGAGAGAGACAGAGAGAGAGAGAGAGAGAGAGAGAGAGAGAGAGAGAGAGAGAGAGAGAGAGAAAGGCTAGAAATATAGATCAATTGTAGAATATTTAAAGCTCTGGTGTCTCCTTCAGTGATAGAGGTGGGAGGAACAGAAAATGCTCAGAGGAGGTATTTGCAGAGCACACAAGAGGACCTGGATTTGATGCCCTAGCAGGAGGTGGGGTGGGGGGTGGGGTAAGCAAAGAAGATTAACTTATACTCATTCAAAATAAATTGCATGTATAGCTGGGGAAAAAAGGAGTTCTTTCAAGGTTTTGCCAGTAGTAATAGTAAAGAGACAGTTGTGAGAAGGGCAGAACGGATAGAGCTTAGAAATGTGCAGTCCAAACAGAGATTTCATGAAGTATAATGAAGCTTCCTTCCCAGGGCTAAAGAGGTGGCTCAGCGGTTAAGAACATTAGCTACTATTGCCGAGGACCCTGGTTCGATTCCCAATATACACATGGCAGCTCAAAAACATCTGTGACTCCAGATCAAGAGAGAGCTGATGCCCTGTTCTAGCATCAGAGCAACACATGTGGCACACAGACATACATGCAGGCAAAATACCTATACACACAAAGCAAAACCAAAACAACCTTCCATCTTTCTCATCAGACTTCTGTAAAGAAATATTATTTTCAAAATCTTGAGAATCAGATATGTACCATTCTTGGTGTTTATATCACGTGATAACTGAGTTCAAAGCAGAAGTGCCAGGCCCTGATTTATTCATTCAGGTTACACAGGTTTCCCTGCTTGCGCTGCTATGGTACAGCTTGGATCCACACCCCAATACACCTACCTATAGCCTAAGGTAGACCAGTGCGGAGTGTGTGGCGGGGTGAGAAGTTAATGACCCCTTAACAACAGTTTCACCCACTCAGCCACTCCTACATTCTTATTTGTTTTGTAGGAGGCCTAGGTCATTCTTCTGATTGGAAAACTTACTCATTACAAATTACTAAGTCTCTGGACAAATAAATTATTTTTCTTGTGAGCAAATTTTAATAAAACATTCTATCTCCCTCCTTTCCTCCCTCCCCCTTCCCCCTTACTATTAAAACACAATTTATATAGTAAACATTGTGGCATTTTGCCCAGCCTAAGCTCCTCCTTTCAGATGGGAAACACCCACCTCTTAGTTACTGAAAAAGTTGATGGCTGGTAGCTCCTCGAAGCTCTGCTTCCTGTCACATTCTCCAACGAAGAGAAACAATTCATTCAAGGGTGTTGCCCCTTCCCAGGCTGAGTGACCAAGAGTTTGATATCTGTTTTCACTGTCCAGTCTGGGAACAAGTCAAGAGACCCTGCAGAGTGCGCCACGGTCTTTGTTATGAGAGCATCATAACTTTCTTTCTGCTCAATCCTGTTTCTTTGCTCCCCACTAAGTAGGATTCTAAAACAACAGCCTTGCCAATAAACATCTGGTGTGTTGAACTGTGTCATAGCATCTGCTTCCTGGGAAACATAGCTTGTGGCACATGATGACAAGAATGACAAGAATGGTGCCAAAAAAAAGCAGTCACAGAAGGTAGGCCCTGGGCTTGATAACATAGTTCATAGTGGGAGGCCTTGGGTTTGATCAACAGGACAATAAATAAATATAGACAGACAAACAAATAAATAAAAATGAAGGTGGGCACCATCAACTGGCTGGAAATAAGAAACTCATCTCAGGTGGTTGGCAGAGCAGAGCTCAGCACACAGTAGCTGTATGGGTAACACTCTTGGGGATGCCATACTGGAGAGCTGAATGCACTACTGGCTAGAGCAATGGAATCGCTACTTGAACAGTCTAAGCGCACTGGTAATTATAAAGACAATGGAATAGGATGGCTGTGGCTGGAAGCAATGGATGTGCATGAGCAAGACAACCAAAGGCTGAAGGCGATTAATCAGTAATTAAGCCAGTGACAAAATCCTGAGGGATCCTTGGCAGATTATAATCAGACTTTCATCTCCTGTGGCTGGAGAGCAGATGAAGGTCAGGCTCCACACTAAAACATGACAAGTCGCCTAGCTCCAGAAGAAACTGAACTCCCTCCCAGAGTCTCGGGGAAGAAAGGTAATCTGTCTTAACATGAATTGCAGGATCTGGTCAACATGTTCAGGCCAGCTGAGACAGCTTCCACAGGATTAGGTCTGGGATCAAGGAGGATATGGCATTGGCTAAAGGAACACTGATGGATGTGAAAGCAGTCCTCTGATGTGCAGAATGTAATACCTTGGCATGGACCCCAGGACACAGTACTACGATGACTCTTAGACACAGAGTGCAAGTGATGCCCACACTCTGCAGGAGATGAACGTCAGGACTTCTGTTGTAATGAAAGAAGGAATCAAATAGTCACATAGAGGTGCATATACTGGCTAGAGTGGCAGCTCAGTGGCACACTGTTCAAAGAGTGCACAAAGTCCAAATTAAATCCTCAGCACGACACTTAAAGGAAGCCAGGGCCTGCATAAAAGGCCATTTTCCATGGGGGAAGCTCAGAGAACAGTTTTTTGACTAAAATAATAAAGAAACTCTACTTAGAAAGATAATTCATCTGGACTGAAATCAATAAATAATCCTGTCTCTAAGTTTACCTGTCTTAGTTTCTTTCCATGGTGCTATGATAAAATACCCTTACAAGGGTATCTTAAGGGAGAAAGTATTTATTTAATCTCAGTTCAAGGTCATAGCCCAACTATGTCATAGCCCATAGCAGAAAAGTCAAGGCAACAGGAACTTGAAGTGTCTGGTCCCACTGCACCTACAATTAGCAGAGAATGTGTGCTACTACTGAGTTTCTTGTCTCCATTTATTCAGTTCAGGATGCAAGCCAGGGGATGGTGCCACCCACAGTGGACAGGTCTTGCCACCCCAAATAACACAATCAAAATAATCATCCACCATTACACCCAGAGACCACCTCTCAGGTGATTCTAGATTCTGCCCAGTTGACAATTAATACTAGCCATCATGTTATGCTTCCATTTTACAGAGCTCCAGAAAGTACCACTACCTGTGGGCTTATAGAACATTTAATCCACTGAGGAGAGCCTTAAAAGATCTCATTGTAACCAAACACAATATAAAGAGAATAGGTGTGGTGGTGAGTGCACAGCCATGGGGTCATTTGGTCTTATCTCATGCAGCACCATATAAAAATTGTTAAGAGGCTAGAGTCTCCAGGAGCTCCTGAGACACCCTGAAACAGCAATCATATATGGTACGCTGTCTCCAATAGGTAGAATGCAGAGTTCTGGGAACAAAGGTTGACGTATCAGTGGCCTTGAATATCTCCCCTACCAGGAACTCACTTGACAATTTTTCACTTTCCATCCCCACAACCCAGCAACCTGCCATGTCCAAAAATCTTGCCTCCAAGAAATAAGATGGTCCATCCAGGGACACAGCAAGAATCGCCTTCAATTTCAAGTTTCGTCTGTTGCTCTGACCGTAATCACCTGGCAGAAACGGGACTATTGCTACAGAGGGAGAAGTGCATTCAACCTTCTGCAATTTGCAATTTGCATGCCGTTCTTTGCAGCAGCCAGAGATAGGAAGGGAAAGAAGGGCCAAGAGCTAAGGACGGATCTGCGTCATTCATTTAGGACCATTGCCACGACTCATGGACATTCGAGCTGAAGCTGGGTAGGGTGGTATGCATATGAGAGGCTTAGGCAGGGACCTCTCCATCTTCATGCACATGCGCTTAAAAAAACCTTAACTATGTCATAAAGTATTATCTTCATAGCTTATCTCATAGTCATCTGATTACATTTTAACATCACACACTATCTTTAGTTGGTAGGGCATAGAGTTTTCTAGATGATTCCTCTGTTGTAGGATAGTGTCGTTTATTTTTGTGGTAGGGAATGTCTTAAAAGCAATTAAAATTTATTGAAGACAGTCATTTTCCCCGGTGAACTAACTCCTTACATAAACTCTAAGCAGCAGGACGAGAAAATAGAACAGTATGGACATCCTTAGGGCTTCTGGTACTTGCTTTGTTTTGTTTCTCTTTGTAGTCCTGGAAAGGCTGCATCACCACTGCCCAGAGCTGCTGGTATTTGTTACCAATCTGTTTTGCAAAACCCAACCCTAACAATACTGATCAAGGTGCACTTGACATGGTCTCCTCTCAGCACTAGAAGTGATCACTAGAGACAACTCTGGTGGTTAAATAAATGTAGACTTCTACTTTTGTCATTGGATTGCTTCAAAATTTTCCTGAGAATTTTGGTTGATTTTGTTGCTTGCTAAGACCTGCACCGCTTTGGGATTGATCTGACTGGGGGAACAGAGAATGAAGAAATGATAGGCATAGTGTACAGTAAAGGGACTGAGTGGGCGGTGTGCTCTGATGGAGAAGTACTAGCAGCTCAGAAACTCAGCACATTTATTATATGAAGTTGAATGAGGAGGCGGGCTTATTATATAAAGCTGATCGAGGATGTAGCTTAGCTTGTCTCCATGCAGAGGGTCTCTGTAGGGGAGCAGTCTCACGACGCAGTCATCTAAGAGGAAACAGTGGTGGATACTTTCTGCACACAACATCAACATCAGTACTTGAACCAGGGGAAGGTCTTTCTATCCCAGTGGGTTTGAGGCATTGGGGTCCTTGACATTGCCATGCTTATGGCGAGAACACACATCCATTAAGGACTTTATCCACTCTCCACATGGGAGAAAGCCCGGAGATCATGTACCACATCTATGCAGAATTTTATCTAGCTTGATCTTGTCCAGGTAATCTGCCATGAGTGTGACAGCTATCTGCCTCTGCTTCTGTGACAGTCCCCAAACAAACCATGGTCCTGCTGAAGGGGCACTTGATGGAGATGTTCTGCTTAGGGCTGAATACTCAGTCTCTTATTCTCAGCATTTTGACCAAGTATGACTCTCTTCCTTGATGATGCCCCTGCAGCAGCAGCAGCAGCAACAACAATAAAGCTTCACTGACCAAGGCTGAGTGCAGGCCAAGCTTCCAGATATAAACATAAAAATCTAGAAGCCAATTTGATAACAAGACTATTTTTCAAAGTAGCAATAGCAGACTCTACCCAAGGGCTTTATGACTTCCCCAGGCTGTGCCTTTGACCAGATTACAACATCAGACCTGAGATTCTTTCCTGAGGATAAAGCCTCAAATCCAATCAGAACGTGGTTAGTTACCTCATAACTATCATTAGTATTACACTGCTGGGCATTTATCTTCCCTGACAGGTTCATATTGCAGCATGCAGAATACAGCCTTTGGTAAGACCATTGGCAATTCAGTCAAAGTGTGTCTGACTTTTAAAAATTCCTTTTCAGTGTTTGAGAATTCCATACATGTATATAACATGTTTTGATAAAAAGCTAGCCCCCATCCCCTCTCTTACAACCTTTCCCCTATCTTTTATGTCATGTTTCCCTCCAAATTTCATGATTGCTACTTTTGTTTTTGAGACAAGATTTTCTGCGTAGCCCTGGATGTCCTAGAACTTACTCTGTAGACCAGGATGGTCTCAAAGTTCCCCCTGCCTCAGCTTCCTGAGTGCCCCCACCACAGTCAGGAAAATTTCATGTATTCATTTTTTTTTTTTTTTTAATTTTCACTAAGTCCATTTAGTGTTTCCTGTTGGTGCGTGGATATAGGATCATCTATTGGAGTGGGAGGAGCCTCTCAAGTTGGGTCCCTAAGAAAACATTACTCTCTCTAGGTTAGCTGCAGCTGCCAACTTGAGGCAGCCCAGAGTCATCTGAGCAAGTCTCACTTGGGGAATTGCCTCAGTCATCTTAACCTTGGTCTGCCGTGGGAGTATTTTCTTTATTGCTAATCAACGCAGGAGAGCCCAGCCCACTGTGGATGTGCTATTCTTTTTTTTTTTTTTTTTTTGATTGCCAATCCGCTTTTATTTTTATTTTTAAATTTTTTATTATTAATTTATTCTTGTTACATCTCAATGGTTATCCCATCCCTTGTGTCCTCCCATTCTTCCCTCCCTCCCCTTTTCCCCTTATTCCCCTCCCCTATGACTGTTCCTGAGGGGGATTACCTCCCCCTGTATATGCTCATAGGGTATCAAGTCTCTTCTCGGTAACCTGCTGTCCTTCCTCTGAGTGCCAGCAGGTCTCCCCCTCCAGGGGACATGGTCAAATGTGAGGCACCAGAGAATTCTCAACAGAAGAATATCAAATGGCTGAGAAACACTTAAAGAAATGCTCAACCTCCTTAGTTATCAGGGAAACGCAAATCAAAACAACTCTGAGATTCCATCTTACACCATTCAGAATGGCTAAGATCAAAAATTCAAGTGACACCACATGCTGGCGAGGATGTGGGGAGAGAGGAACACTCCTTCATTGCTGGTGGGAATGCAAACTAGTACAGCCACTTTGGACGTGCTATTCTTACGCAAGGCCCTATGTTGTATAAGAGAAGCAGCTGAAGTCTGCCAGTGATGGCGTACACCTTTAGTCCCAGCTCCCGGGAGGCAGAGGCAGCAGATCTCTGTGAGCTTGAAGCAGTCTCGTCTACAAAGAGAGTTCAAGGAAAGCCAGGGCAGTTAAACAGAGTAACCCTATCTCCAAAACAAACAAACAAACAAACAAAAAAAAAACCCAAACACAAACAAACAAACAAACAAAACCAGTAGAAGGCAAACAGTGAAGCAGTAAGCATCTTTTCTTCAAGGTTCTGGCTTCAGTTCCTGCTTGAGCTCCTGCCCTGATTTCCTTAACTGTTATGCACAGATCTCAAGGTCCCCAAAGACCACTCAGGAGCCACTTCCAATGCAAGTGGATGAGGGTCATTTATTCAAGTCCAAGCAGGGACTCCTTCACCAATACAGTGGACTGGGAATGGGAGCCCCAAGCTTAGAAAGTGTGTGGTTTTTATAGACTTTAGACAAAGAAATGGGTTTTACAATATATGATCAGATGACATTTGTGCAGGAATAATGTCCTTTAAACTGATTGGTATGATGAGTCCAGTGCCAAACCACAGAGGATTAACTTCTAAGGAATAACTTTTTGGGAGATCTAGGGGAACATCCAGACTTTTAGTACTTGCCTGTTATCTAGCTGATTGGTTATTCTGTACTTCTGTGCCAAGTGTATCTTCTGTGGGTTTTCCTACATCCAGAGTTCAGGAATAGGTCACCCGAACACAGAAATGGGAGACTTAAACAAAAGTGAGTTATTTACTTTGGTCTGTCACGACAATGCATTTTGACCTGAAAGTACATTTCCACTCACAGATGCTTTTGGCTGTGCTTTTTATCAAAATGACAGGAAGCTAACTAGAGCACCCTTGCTCCCCCTGAAACCACCAATGGCCAGTAGCTTTCAGCTAGGGGTGGGACTTCCTGAGCTCTCCTTGACCATGCTGAGATTTTGGCTGGCTTGATCTTGTGCAGCTCTCACCTACTACTTCCAGCTCTTACAATCTTTGCACCTCATCCCTCCTCTTCTGAGATGATCCTTGAGCTTTTCTAGGAGGGAGTGTGATGTAGACGCCCCACTCAGCTGAGCACTTCTCAGTCTCTTCTGTACATCACCCAGCTGTGGGTCTTTGCATTCATTTATACCTGCTGTAAAAAGGAGTTTTCTGATGAGGGTGGAGAGATGTGCTAACCAAGGGTATATAAGTAAGAACTTAGCAGGGAGTTTAGTACCACACTCATCTGGCAGGGTAATAGTGTTAGGTTCTCTCCTAAGGTCCAGGGCCTAGCCAGCCATGGGTTTGCTTGGTTTTTTCCAAGACTGGTTTTCTCTCTGTAGCCCTGGCTGTCATAGAACTTGCTCTATAGACTAGGCTTGCCTCAAACTGAGAAATCTGCCTGCCTCACCACCTGAGTGCTGGGATTAAAGTCATGTGCCACCAATCACCTGGCAAGAAACCCATCTTTAAGTTAAGTGTGGTGACACATACTTAAAATTCCAGCACATGGGAGGCGGGAATAAGAGGATCAGAGTTCAAGGTTAGCCTTGACTAAATGGTGAGTTTGAGGCCAGCCTGGTATACATATGACTCTGTCTCAAAATATAAAGCAACCGAACAGGAAAGCACTTTTACAAAAGTTCTAGGGGGAGATGATGTCCACTCTTGTGGCTTAGAACTCTGAAGTAAAGCTGAGTTGGTGGCCTTTTCCTGATCTTCCTACATTATAGTTTTATGCTTGGTGGTCAGAATCAGCTCAGACAAAGACTGGTAGATCCAGAGAAGGCACAGACCACCTTAGGAACCTAGAGTGACACAAACTCTTGCACTCCAGAAAGAGTAAATCAGGAAATGACACGGTGAGCACAGGGTGACCTGAAGCATCTACAAACTTGCAACTAGCAGATGCCTACCCGATGGCAAGCTCAATGCTAGCACAGAGGGAGGAGTACAGACCCAGGCTGAGGTTTAAGGGCACACCACAGGGCGTCTTAGGTCAGGGGAAGAAGGAAGCAGGATCATGCATAGTTCTTGAGTTGATAAAATTTGCAGTCTGGGTTTGGTCTTCTTGCTAGTGACCAGGAAGGGAGGAGGAGGGCGAGGCTTGGGTTAGTCAGGAGGTGGCAGAAAATGGCACCCTAGGTAGCACTCTCTCTACCAGATCTGTAAAGCAAGGGCGGAGCAGAAGATAACACAGTGCTTTGAGAGAATGCTTAGTTCAACAACTCCATCATTGTTTCGCTGACTCTGAGCAGTGAGTCATGCTATGAGTCTGAGAATGTGTTTGGCCTTGAAACTGGAGATATATATATATATGTATATATATATATATATACACACACACACACACACACATATATATGTGTATATATATACATATATATATGTAAAGGGGTAAACAGAAAAATTAAAAGGTAAATTAGAAAAATGCTAAGAAAAATAGAAAGGCAAAGGACAAGTGTGGCTTTGGAAAACAGTCCCTGGCTGCCTCACTGCACACACACTCCTCCTCGTAAAAGTTATTCAGCCATTCTGATAGATCATCACTGAAAGGAGAGAGTACAGTTTAGTTTTCTTCTTTCCCTCCCTCCCTCCCTCCCTCCCTCCTTTTCTTCCTTCCTTCTCTTTCTTTTATTTCTTCTCAACTTGTTCCAAGCCAGTATCTTCTGGGAAGAGGGAAGGAAGAAATCTTTATCGGGCCACAGTGCCTCATGCCTTTAATCCCAGCACTAGGGAGGCAAAGGCAGGTGGATCTCTGTGAGTTGGAGGCCAGGCTGATCTATAAAGCAAGTCCAGGAAAGCCACGGCTACACAGAGAAACACTGTCTTGAAAAACAAACAAACAAATAAATGCTTCCATCAGATTGACTTATAGGCAAGCCTGTGGGGGCCTCTTCTTGATTAGTGAGCCCACTGTGGGTGACAGCACCCCTGGATAAGTGGTCTTGGGCTGTATAAGGCGGGGGGTTAAGCTAGCCAGTAAGCAGCACTGCTCCAAGACCCATTTCAGTTCCTGCCTCTAGGTTTCTACTTGGGGTTTCTTCTCTGAGTTCCCGTCATGGTGAACTGTGATTGGGATGTACAAACCAAATAAATCTTCCCCAAGTTGCTTTTGGTTGTGCTGTTTATTCACGAGTAGCAAATAATAGCTCACACAGGTGATGTCAACATCTCTTACCAGTGTGCTATAAACTGGTCCAAAAAGGGCATAGTTTTTACTGAGAAGCAGTCAAAACGATAGGGGACGGGAAGTAAGAATAGGTGACACATCTGTACTCCATGCTGAAGAAAGCAGAGTGCAAGTATTGTAAGGCTTGTGTAACCCCATTTCTGAAAAGGGAAAATGGTCCGGGCATGAACTCCAGTTTCAAAAAGCTCACAAGAATGTGCTTCGACCAACTCCCTATGATAATGTTTAACCATCACCTCTAGCAACTGACAGCCAATCAGAAGCAGCCAAGAGACCTGGCCGAAAGAAGATAAGGTTGCTTAGCTACTGGCTTGAAAAAAGCCCCTAGCGGGGCGTGGTGGCTCACGCCTTTAATCCCAGCACTCGGGAGGCAGAGGCAGGCGGATCGCTGTGAGTTCGAGGCCAGCCTGGTCTACAAAGTGAGTCTAGGACAGCCAAGGCTAACATAGAGAGACCCTATCTCGAAAAACCAAAAAAAAAAAAAAAAAAAAAAAAAAAAAAAAAAAAAGCCCCTAACTCCTGGACCAGAGTCACATAGCCTCCTTAGGTACTGGCCAATCTCAATCGTGGTCACATAGCCACAGCAGAAACTCCCCCTTTCTGTCCTTTAAAAGAGGCCTGCACGGTCCCCTTGGGGTGGTCGCCATTTTGTTTGAGCAGTCGACCCTAGCATGCTTGAATAAAGGCTCTTCGCTTTTGCGTACGAGTTCAGCCTCCTGGTGGCTTTGGGGAGGGGCGGTCCTCGAAATCTGGGTATAACAGTATGCGTTGTGGTAGTTTAGCACAGACAAACTGTTAATGATTAGTTTTCCTGTGTTAATCTTCTCTCCCACAGCACAAATGAATACAGGTCGATAGAGGAGACTGACTAGACTTACTTTTAAAAAGTGCTCACTGGGCTGGAGAAACAATTGAGGGGTCGAGAGAACTTCCTACTCACGCAGAGAACCCAGGTTGGGTCCCAGCACCCACCTGGTAACTCACTTCAGGAGCTACCCTCTTCTGGCCTCTGCCGGCACGCGCACACACACGAGTGCACGCACATCTATCATGCAGGCACATACTCATGTACATAAAACAACTTAAAATATTTTTAAAAACCAGTCACTGAGTGGAGACATCTACAGAAGACAAGACGAGTGCAAAGGATGACAAAAGAAATAGAGATGTCACAACCATCTGGCCAGAGAGGCAAGACATTGACTGCCATTCCCACTACCACCACCAGTTAGTCCCATAAAGCATGTTGGCTCGGCATGAGATGTAAAGCAGCTTTTCCAAAATATGTTAGTCTGCCTGTTGCCTTCTCGCCTCTCTGAAAAGCACTGCTTACAGATTCAGTCATTTCTCTGCCTTTGTCCTGTATGGCGAAAGCACCAGGACTCCACTTCCAAAAAGATTCAGTGTTTCCCACCCTGCACTCACACTCTGAAGCCAGGCAGAATGAAAGCATCTTGGTGGCCACAACAGTCATCTGCTGAGGGCACAGAGGTGGTCTCGACTCTGTCTAAGGATGAATGAACATGTCTCTTTGTGCTGCAAAGTTCTTAGTCAGAACGCTGGCACTGGCTCCTTGTCCTGTGCCTTAAGCACTGCCAATAACCCACTTTAATCCTCTTAATATTCCTCAGAGCAGCTTCAGTGATTGTGGTAATATTGTGGGGGAAGTCAACTTCTTGAACCTTGAATATGTGCAAATAAATTAGGTGCCTATTTATCACTGGGCATGTTCACCTGTGTTTATTATATAAAACATAGTATATATGCATTATTTAAAATGTCCTGTCGTTTCTACTTTGTTAAGATTTATGAGATGGGAAAATATGTTTGCACTTGAATTAAATTTGAAAGATTGGTTTTGAATTAGATTTGAAAAATTATGGTGTAAAGTTCATTTAACCCTTAAAGCCACTGTTTCCTGGTTTTTGTTTTGTTTTGTTTTGTTTTATTTTTTACAGGCCAGTATGCTTTATCCCTTAAGGACACACCAGGGCACTAAATTGTGCCTTTGTCAGCAGGAACATTTTGTTTTCCTAGGTAGTTCTACTAGTAATTCTGCTTAAAATTCTTCGGCAATGGAAGCTCCACGATGTGGAAATTAAGCCAGGCTCTCAGACCTTAGGAATATTTTACAGTTTGCCCAATATTTTAAAGATAAATCCCTTTGTGCTTAAGTTAGCCGGAGTCAGCATCTGCTGTTGTCTCGAGAGAACCTGACTGGGGGCTGGAGAGATGGCTGAGTGGTTAGGAGCACTGTCTGCTTTTCCAAAGGACCTGGGTTCAATTTCCTGCACCCACATGGTGGCACACAACTCTCACACAGACATACATGTAGGCTAAACACCAATGTACATTAATTATTGAGAGGAAGAGAAAGGGGGTGGGGAGGGGAATCCTGACTGATAGAAACTTCTCAGGTACCAGCCCTGGTTCTAGGACATAGAAGTGTTCACTGTCTGTTTCCGGCCACCTGACTTGAGTATCCAAATTGTTGATTAGGCAGTTAAATGTCTCTCCTATGAATGATTACCACAGGCATGGTTGTAAAATGTAAACATAAAGTTAGAACATTTGCTTTTGTCCCTTTCATTGTTCTGTTTTTTTTTTTTCCAAAGAAATTTTCAAAAATTGAAGTAGATAAAAAGTAATTCCCTTGAGTTAATTGGAAGGCCCTTGGTCTTGTCTGTCTTTTCTTCTTTCTCTTACTGTGGATTAATCCAGGGCCTTTTACATGCTAAGCAAATGGTCTACCACTAACCTATGTGAACCAAGCTACAGTGGTTGATGTTTAAGGTAGATTTGCTATAGTACCATGAACACAATGGATATTGGACTCTTGCTTAAGGGAAGAGGTGTTCTATGGTTTGTAAAATGACATGCATTATCTGTATTATCTGTAGACCCGGCTAGCAATCAATTAAGACACAGACACTTATTATATTTTAAAATAGCCTTAGTTAACCTGGGGCACGGCAGATATCAATCCTCTAAACTACCTCCCATAGTGGGGCAGGCATGGGATCCCTGTCTCAATCCCATGCCATCTGCTTCCAATAACTTCAATCAAGCTACCTCCCATCCAGAATCCCATATACTTGTTCATATTCTTCATCTGGGCTGGATTCTCCATCCATGCCGGCCATGTGCTTCTCCTCCATCCAACCTATGGCGGCCTTCCTCTCTTCTCTTCAGGTCTCTCTCCTTTCTCTTCTTGGCAGTCCTTCTTCTTCCCAGGATTCCTCTCTCTCCTAGCCTCACCTATCTCCTTCACCCTGCCCAGGTGGGATGGCTTTTTATTAAGCAAAAGGTAAGTCACAGAGACAGTAAGTAGTAATTAGCCTCAAAATATACCAGACCATCCCCCAACAGTGTTCTTTCTGAAAGCATGCAAGGTCTTGACCTTCTAGGAAGGAAGATGGTATAAAAATAGAAGAAATTCTTTCTTAAGCATATCATCACTGTTGTGGACTTGAACTTATGCTCATATCTAGCTGCAAGAGATTACAGGAAAGGCAGTCTATTCCAGAGACCAGTCTACCAGCTTGTCCCTAGGGGCTCTGTTCCTTAGCCAGTACCTCACTGTTTTGTATACCTCCTCCATGTTGGCTGAACAATGACAATTCCCAAAACTAAGCCAATTTGGCTTCCAGAACTAAAGCAAATAATTTTTCTAAACTCTTGCCTTCCCTACCCCAGGTAATGGCCAGTCGAAAAAGACGGTTCTCTGTTACCTAATATTCTTTCACCCACAGATCCCTCACTACTACCCGTGGGCCAAAAAGGGATGCTTTTAAACCACCTATACCCTGCCCCCATTTTTTTCCATAATCACCTCAGCCTGTAAGCCAGTCCTTCTCAACCTTCTGATGCTGCAGACGTTTAATACTGTTCCTAGTGCTGTTGGGACCCCCAACCATAAAATTATTTTTGATGGACCAGCCAGTGTCATTGCACACCTTTAATCCCATCACTCTGGAGGCAGAGGCAGAGGCAGGTGGATCGCTATGCTCAAGGCCAGCCTGGTCTACAGCCAAGGCTATACAGAGAAATTCTGTCTCAAAAAAAAACCAATTTTTTTTTCATTGCTTCTTCACCACTGCAATTTTTCTACTGCTATGAATTTCGATGTAACTATGGGAGATGGGGCCTATATGAAAGGGTCATTTGATTCCCCAAAGGGGTCTTGACCCACAGGTTGAGAACCACTGCTGTAAGCAGATGACCTTGAAATCTACCCTTTGCAGGATAATCAACCCCTTTAAACCAGTATTGCTATAGAGTCACCCCCTTAGTTGTTTGTGCTTTCTTTTTTATCAACCTTAAACTGTTCTATGGAATAAGTAGAAAGTAGGCATGGATGTTGCTCTCACAAAGGTCTTTGCACATCAAAAAATAGGAGCAATATTGCTTTTTTTTTTTTTTTTTTTCATTTTTAATGCCACGGTTTCTCTGTGTAGCCCTGGGTGTCCTGGAATTCGAGCTGTAAATCAGGCTAGCCTTGAACTCAAAAAGATCTCCCTGCCTCTGCTTCTGGAATGCTGGGATCAAAGGTGTGAGCCACCACCAAGCAGAGAATATGGTCATTCTTAAATGTGTAATGTTTGTACTTTACAGTCCTCTTTAATGTAAGGTTGTTGTTGTTGTTGTTGTTGTTATTATTATTATTATTATTCTTATTATTATTATTCTTCTTCTTCTTATTATTATTTCAAGACAGGGTTTCTCTGTTTTATCTTGGCTGTCCTGGACTTGCTTTGTAGACCAGACTAGCCTCGAACTCACAAAGATCCCCCTTTCTCTGCCTCCCAAGTGCTGGGATTAAAGGCATGCGCCTTGTCATTCTATTTTATATAAATTAAATTTTAATTATTTAGCAGGGGGTAGGGCTGGGGGAGGGGCAGATGAACAATGGTGGAAGTCGGTTCTCTTCTTCCATCATTGGGTCCAAGGGATTGAACTTAGGTCATGAGGCTTGGTGGCAGGCAACTTTACCCAATTAGTGATCTCACCCATTGGCTTTACTTTATTTTATTAAATAAGTGAGTTTGTTTTGAGAGAGCCTTGTTATTTCATGCTCGTCTTGAGCTCACTGGGTAACCCTGAATGATGACTCCACCTCCTGGGAGCTGAGATTATAGGCCCGTGTCACCAGCAGTTTCTGTGTTATGGCGTTGCATCCAGGATTACCTGCACACTAGGCAAGCACTCCACCAACTGAGTTCATGCTTAGCCCTCTGGGATATTTCAGTTTCATCTTTGTATTTCACACAAGGTACACATTTTTTCACACTTAGCAGATCTCTATTTCAAAGAGGAACTTTTAAGGAACTAAACAAGTGGAGGAAGTACTCCAAGAGGAAGATAAGGAAGACAGAAACTCCTTGGTTATCTTTAGGGTTGGGACAATTCTAATTCTTGTCCATGACCTGAAGGAGGAAAAGCCCCTGGTTTTGTCCTGGCCAGAGGCCAGAGTGCCATAGAGATCTCTTATTTCTTATTGTCTCTCCTCAATGAGTGCTGTGTCTGGAGGCCGTGAGGGTGTGTCTGAATTGCCAGTGCAGACATTAATCCCTTCCCTGAACAGCTTTGGAGCTAGAGTCCTGGACTTTCACATGGGTAATAGGTTATGCCTATTTCCCAATTTCAGCCCATCTCCTAAATTATTTTCTATTCTCCATTCTTGAGAAGGGAATGTTCCAGTAGCCTGAGAATCCAATGGCTATCAAGGCTCTCCCGAGGCCCATGAAGGAAAGGCTATTTTCTCCTGCTCAGAAGAATGACTGTTCTGGTCCATGGAGGAGGGAGTCGGGGCAATCTGATCTGCTTCAAATATGAAAACAACACAAACTATTGTTTATGCCCTTGTTGGGGCCTGCTGAGGAGAATGCCGGAATAGTAATTCCCTTAAGGGAATAATGTACTTTTCCTTCCCTGGGATCCTGCTTCCACGTTGCGCATGCAGGGCTTCTATCAGGCAGCACCACGGAGCCTCACCTACAGCCCACCCACTTCTCTAAGGTGTGACTTTTCCTTCTTCTTCTTCTTGCTCTCTTTTTCTAATACTGGCCCAACCAAGCATGCTCTACCAGAGGCTTTGTGGTTTCTCGGACGTTCTCCGAATCTCCCCTCGCTCCTTCCACCATGTAGCTGTTTCCCAACTCCACTGCTGAGCCTTCCTTTTTGTCTTGGACCTTAACTCAAAAAGCACTGCTTCCTCTCTGTCTCCTCGCCATCTCCCTGTTCCAGGAAGCTACTAGGACAGTGGCTCTCCACCTTCCTAATGCTGCACCCCTTTAATACGGTTCCTCATGTTGTGGTGACCCTCAGCCATACCATTATTTTCGCTGCTACTTCATAACTGTGATTTTGTTACTGTTATGAATCATAATGTAAATGTCTGATATGCAGGAGATCTGACGTGATCCCTGTGAAAGGGTTGCTCAACCCCCAAAGGGGTCATGACCCTACAGGTTGAGAACCGCTGTGCTAGGATTTATAGCTTGCCTGTCTTATTATTTTTCTTTCAAACTTCAATAAATTGCCCTTGAGTTTCCTTTTGAGTCCATTATGAAAACCTTTTGTTTATGAGATTTAAAATGGGAAAGAAAGAACTCTAGCTTCATGAGGAGCATACGGTACTCAATATCTAGCATGCCAACGTGGTCTGTTAAGAGAGTCCTGCAGATGCAGAGACAGTGGTGGACCATGTGGCTATAGAAGCCTCCATCATCAAAGCTTAACTTAGTACTTAGCCGGTAGACAAGGCTGTACCAGGCAAAATGTACCAGCAATGGTCGAGCAAGTGTAGCACAACACCCATGGCCCTGGTTTCTATTCTTTTTATTTATTTATTTTTATTTTATGTGCATTGTATGTCTACAGGTGTCAGATTTTGGAGCTACAGACAGTGGTGAGCTGCCATGTGGGCACTGGGAATTGAACCCAGGTCCTCTGGAAGAACAGTCAGTGCTTCCAACCGCCGAGCCATCTCTCCAGCCCATGGCCCTGGTTTCTATTTAAGCAATAGAGTTTAAATACTTCTTTTTCTTCCTTTAGCAAGGAAAACATAAACTCATGCTCTAATTACCTCAACCCCTTGATTAGAAAACAAAATAAGTACACAGTTCAAGTTGTCCCAAACGAAATTCAGGGCTGGCAAGACAATTTGAAGAGTGAAGGTACCTGCTGCTGAGTCTGAGGACCAGAGTTTGATCTCTACCACACTCGGTGGAGCGATGAGTCCTGCAAGTTGTTCTCTGTACACATTCATATACAGGGAGAACAAATAAACAAAATGTAACAATAAAAAAAAGGGGCTGCAACCGGGCAATGGTGGCGCACACCTTTAATCCCAGCACTCTGGAGCAGAACAGGTGGATCTCTGAGTTTAAGGCCAGCCTGGTCTACAGAGTGAATTCCAGGACAACTAGAGCTACACAGAGAAACCCTACCTTAAAAAACAAAACAAAACAGAGAGAAGAGATGGCTTTGTAACCTCTGGCTTTTCCAGCTGAGCCCCAGTGCCTGAAATAACAACTCTGAGAATAAGTAATTCATATTATTTATGAATAAATGCCTAAGCCATAAGCTTTGGCTCGTTCCCTGACTAGTTCATAACTTATTTCACCTGTGTATTCTACTCTATATGTGCCATATGGCTGGTTATTTCTCAGTTTTGCCGGTTATGGTGGCACATGCCAGTAGGATTTGCTGAAGGAGCTGGAGGCAGGAGGATCACGGGTTCAAGGCCAGCCTGGGCTACACATTAAAGCTGGGCGTGGTGGTGCATGCCCTTAATCCCAGCACTTGGGAGGCAGAGGCAGGCATATCGCTGTGAGTTTGAGGCCAGCCTGGTCTACAAAGTGAGTCCAGGACAGCCAAGGGCACACAGAGAAACCGTGTCTCGAAAAACCAAAAAAAAAAAATTTATGTTTTCACATTTTTCCAATTAAATACCTGATGTACATATACTAATTTGTTTTTTCTTGCCTATTTCTGCCATGGCCCAAGCCTGGAAGTACTTAGAATTCAATATAGTTTGGTGATTGTTATAAAAGAACAAAAAATAGGTTGTTTGCTTTTTAAGGGCCTTTAGAATCTCACAAAGGTGCTGCTACTTGGTCCTCCTGAGCATGGTCTGTGTTCTTTGCCAGCTTCACCATTTACTTTTCAATTCATCTTCTACTGTCCACATATCATTTCTGATTGTCTTTTGTGGTGGTTAGAATAGGTTTGGCCCCCAGAGCCTCATGTGTTTGAATGCTTGCCCCATAGGGAATGGAACTATTAGGAGGTATGGCCTTGTTGGAGTAGGTGTTGAAGGAAGTGTGTCATTGTGGAGGTGCGCTTCTGATGCCTTCGGATCAAGGTGTAGAACTTCCCACTCCTTCTCCAGCTTCATGTCTGCCTGAGCCCTCTGCCATTCTTCCACTATGCTGGTAATGGTCTAAATCTCTGAAACTGTCAGCCAGCCCCAACTAAATGTCTTCCTTTATAAGACTTGCCATGGTCATGGAGTCTCTTCACAGCAATACAAACCCTAACTAAGACAGAAGTTGGTACCAGGGACTGGGGTGATAGGCCTGACCGTGCCTTTGTTTGGATGGAAGAATGGGATCCTGGGACTTTGGCTTAGAAAAGAAGTTGAATGCTTTAAGTGGGGCTTATTGGGCCATCCTAGTAGGAACATGGAAGACAGTGGTGCTGAGGGTTATTTGAACTGTGGGAGCCTGGCCTAAGAGGTTTCAGAGGTGAAGAATTTTAATACGTTGCTTAGCTATCATTCTTGTGGTATTTGGGTGAAGAACCATGGGTACTTTTTGCCCTTGTCTGAAGACTTTGCCTGAGGGTAATGTGTAGTGTTTTGTGTTAACTGCATTAGTAAAGAAAATCTCAAAACAGCCTACTATGGCCTCTGTTGTGTGGTTACTACGGTTCACTCTTGGAAGAGCCTTTTGATGAAAAGGAGCAAGATGAGCAGGAAAAACAGATTGTGGAGAAAGGAGTGATTCCAAAAAGTGAAATGTTTTAAGTTCTATGTTCAAGGATATAAACAGATTAATGATATTAAATGAAATAAAGGGACTGATGACCTCGGGGCAAGATCCCACCAGCTAAGCTTCCATCTTGTGAAAAGGAATTAAAGAACAGTTACAGTTCAGGTGTGGTGATACACTCCTTTCATCCCAGCACTCAGAGAAAGAGGCTTGCAGATCTCTGAGTTCAAGGTCAGCCTGGTCTATAGAGCAAGTTCCAGGACAGCCAAGCTTCAACATCAAAGGAAACCATGGAAACCAGAAAGATGGTGAAGAAGTAATTGACTGAGGTGGCCATGTTCCAGCCCCAGCAAACAGCTCAACTTGGCAGCTTTGGCCATGTACTTCTGGTTTTAGAGTCAAGGACAGAAGAAAAGAGTTATGGGATCTCCTTCTTCAACTAAGGAAAGTCACTGAGGCCAGACATGTGGCAAGGGAGTCCCTGCATGTAGGCCCAGAGAACCCCACTGTGTGAAGCTGTGGAGGTAAAGCCTGGATTGCCTTGGAGATGGCAAGATGTTGGAGATGCCAGAGCTGTGGGTTACCTGCTGAGTAAAGCTGCTAACAGGGAGTGGAAAGCAGAGGGAGAGAGAGAGAGAGAGAGAGAGAGAGAGAGAGAGAGAGAGAGAGAGAGAGAGAGAGAGAGAGAGAGAGAGGTGTTGCAGTCAACAAAGCTGAAAGGAGTTGGAGATCTGAAGAATGTTTTGTTTTGACATCAGACACGGAAATGCAGAGTTTGGAGTTTGCCCAGCTGGTTTTGGTCTTGCTTTGGTCCAGTATTTCCTCACTCTGCTTACTTTTCTTCCTTTTTAGAAACTGCACAGTTAAACAATTGCATGAATCTCTGAAGAGACTTTGAACTTTGAACTATTAAACATTGTTGAAACTGTGATAGACTGTGGGGACTTTTGAAGTCCATTTCTGCATTCTGCTCTGGCTATAAGCCTACGGGGGCCAGGAAGTAGAAGGTGGTGGTTTGAATAGGTATGGCCCTTGCAGACTCATGTGTTTGAATGCTTGGCCCACAGGCAGTGGCACTATTAGGAGATGTGGCCTTGTTGGAGGAAGTGTGTCGTCGTGGGAGGTAGACATTGAGGCCACATTTCCTCAAGCTGCACCCAGTCTCCTGCTGTCTGCGGATCAAGATGTAGAACTCTCGGTTCCCTCTCCAGCAGCATGTCTGCCTGCACGCTGCCATGCTTCCCACCACGATGATGATGGATGGACTAAACCTCTGAAACTGTAGGCCAGTCCCAACTAAATGTCTTCCTTTATAAAAGTTGCCATGGTCATGGTGTCTCTTCCTAGCAATAAAACCCCAACTACAATGCTTTAGGTAGTTTGAATATAAAATGCTTAACTGTTTGAAAACTTATCCTAGTTAACTGTCACCTTGACACAGATTACACTCTTCTGGGCAAAAAACCTTGATTGAGCATTACCACTATTAGACTAGCAGTGGGCATGTCTGGATGGGTGCTTTCTTGATTGTCCTTTGATATAGAAGGGCCTAACCCACTATAGGTAGCACCATCCCTAGGCATGTGGTCCTGGGCTATACAAGAAAGCTTGTTGAGCATGAGCCCAGAGAGAGTGAGTGAGCCAGAAAGCAAGCAAGGGTAGTGTTCTTCCATGGTTCCTGCCTCCAGGTTCTAGCCTTGGGTTCCTGGGGATTGAACTCAGAACTTTACCAACCGAACTACCTTCCCAGGCCCTGAAGTTTAACTGGACAATTTATTTCACATCAAAATTTTCTAGGTCTCAAACATTTGTCGAGTCCTTAAAAATGACTGAAGGTCCCGAGCACTTTGCCGAATACATATGAGACCCTGCAGTCTAAGGCTCAATTGACAGAAAGACAACAGCTAGGGGCGTTCAGGGAAAGAGTTCTCTGCAGGAGCAGGAAGCCCCATATGCTGTGCCCAGGAACCTGCCAATTTGTCTGCCCATCAGCTGTGACTCCTGATGAATGAAGAGGAAGATGCTGTGCCTCTGAGCCCAGTTTGGTTGCAGGAGGCAGATGTTACTCACAGCGGAAACTACTACAGTCATTTGAAGTACTAAAATGTTTTTTTTTAAAAAAGTATCCATATCTTTCTTTTTAAAGTTTACAACAGGGTGAAATGGATAGGGTTCATACTTTTTGAAGGTGAACATCAAATATTCCTGCGGAAAACAAAACAAAACAAAAGCCAGGTCTTTCTTTCTTTCTTCTTCTTTTCTTTTTTCTTTTTTTATGTCTCCAGCAGATTTGAAGTGTCAGAAAGTGATAGGCTACACAGAAAACAGAGAACTGGAGGAAACCGGCTGGTGGAGCATGTCCGTAACACATGGTCAAGTAGAGGTGGGGCCAGCAAAGTCAGGAATTCAGGGCTGTTCTGGAGGTGGCAGTGGGTGTGTGTGTGTGTGTGGGGGGAGAGCCATTTGGAAGGAAAGACCATTAATTTGCTAAGATTTGAAAACTGCCACACTGGGACAAGGAAGAGAATGGGGATAGGAGGAAGGAATCTTGGTCTGTGCCGGTCACCGTGTAAACTACCACAGGCTGAATGGCTCAAATCACAGAGATGTAGATAGCTCTTGAGAACGCTAGTCCAGGACCAAGAGGCTGATAGGGTAAGTGTCACCTGAACCTCTTCTCTTGACTTGTTAGTGGAGGCGTCGGACATGCTTATGTGACCTCTCCCCTGTGGGCTAGGATTTGAGGCAAGCAGGCTTCCTTTAAAGACACAAACCATGTCATGAGGGTCCAGAGTCCTCTAGAACTTATCCCTTAGGTAACTCTCAGTATAGCCAGAGACGTCACCTCTAGTTACTGCCACACTGAAGGTTACGATAGATATCAACACATGACCAATGAGGAGGATTGCTGCTACCAAATCGTGAAATTACAGACTAACAGACTGGAGTTCCATCAACTGGTTATCTTAGCCTAAAATCACACCAGAGGGTGACTGACAGTCCGGATTTATACCAGAATTTGGCTTCTACCTCCAAAAGCTGCTTCCTCACCCCAACTTCCATGAAGTTGGATGCTCTTTATCCAAACATCAGGAGGCTGCGTATCTTTTAACCTTGAGATGATTATAGATTTACATGCCAGGGCTGCACAGAGAAACTCAGTCTCAAAAGCCAAAAGGGAAAAGAAAAGGATAAAGGAAAAGCAAAGCCTACGAATTATTTCTCTCAGAAAGCCAGAAATTCAGGTTTGTTTAGGAAATCACCTCGCAGGTAATGTTAATACGAAAAATGCAGTGCACAAAAAGAGTTGTTCTAGCACGTCATGAACAGAGCTGGCAGTCTAAAGGAGAAAGGGAAGCCATCCAGGATGAGGATTTTTGTGCTAGCAGTTATTTCAAAGTCATGTAGCAGCAGTTTAAATACACACACACACACACACACACACACACACACACACACACACACACAAAAAATCCCCAAATCCTAAAAGGGCTGGGTGTGATGGTACATGCCCTTAATCGTAGCACTCAGGACTCAGAGACAGGCATATTCCTATGATTTTTAAAGCCAGTTTGGTCTATCCAGAGAGACCCAACATCAGCTAGAACTACTACACAGTGAAACCCGGCCTCAAAAGCAAAACCAACAGCAACAATAGTAAACAAGTGTCAAAAAAAAAAAAAAAAAAAAAAAAAAAAAAAAAAAAAGAACTGAAAGAAAACCTTATTTCAAGGAGTGAGAATACAGAACATATAGATCTTGGGGGGGGGGGCGTTACTTTTTGTCTTTACCTCTTCCGCTCCCACCCACTTCCTCCTCCTGTTTTTCTCCCCTCCCTCCTGTCATCTTTTCTCTTTTGCACGTTAGCTTTCTCAAACCAGCACACAGCTCAAGTGTCCCCTGCCAGGTGATACCCATCATCCAAGTATTGCCACTCCAGATCAACTTACCTTTGTCACCAGGGTACTCTGGAGTGAGGTAACAAACTCCTTCATTTGCCAGCGTTTACAGCAGCAAGGACAAGGTCAGTGGCCCAGGTGTCTAAGGTTTAAAGTTGACGTCTGTGCAGTCACCCCCAAAGGGAACAGGAACCGTTCATTGCTGGAAGCGAAGGTCTTTAAGGTCCTTCCCGAGTAATGGGGAACTTCTCCGGGGTTACATGTAAACAAAGGTGGGGCGAGAACTGATTATTTGCAAGCCCGAATAAAAATATTAAAGCACGGTTCCTGTGACTCATCTTTATATTTCTCTAAGCTAAATATCCCGTTTTAAAGTTACCTTAACCCCAGCACTTGGAAGGTGCAATCAGGAAGCAAGGGCTCAAGGTCACCAGGCCAGGCATGAGACATGAGAACTTGCTCGACAAAACTAAACTAATTTAAAGTTACCGCAAAAAGTAACCAAGGGAGGCTTATAGGGAGGGATGAAAGAAGAGCATATGTCTTGTAAGGCAGGGAGGTGGGGGAGCGGTGGAGACGAGGAGGGTTCCTGAGGCAGCTGTCAAGCTGGAGCAAGGATGAGGAACAGTGTGTCTCTGAGTCTATAGATGTGGCTCAGCGGGGCATAGGGGATGTTGGATGTAGGGGGTGGGGCTAGGGGTGGGGCTCACAGAAGCTGGGAGAGGGGCCTGAGAGCAGGTCAGGTCGGGTGTAAACATGGGCAACCTGTGCCTGGACTATGAACCGGAATTTCAAGTGCAGTGAACAGAAGCAGGTTCGCAGGGTGAACCAGGAAGTCAGGGGAGGTTCATTTGGGCCCTGTGACTGTGTAGTGCAGGTCTTAATAAAGGAAGTTTTCAGTTTTCACATTTATTTGGTTTAGAAACCGTAGGAGTAGGAGTAGGACTGACTCGCTAGACAGTGGATCCAACCTTTTGGAGAAGGGACAGGTTGCAGCAGTCAGTACAATGGGGACCTGTGGACCAGCTTTTGTCAGCAAAGTGTGAATGCAAACGGGAAAAGCAGAGTTTTCACCTGTCCCTCCCCTCTCTTCCCTTCCCCTCTCCTTTTCTCAAAGCCATGCTTGGAGCTCATGGTTTTTCTTTCTCTGCCCACCAACAATTAAGTAGAAAGACCTTGTTAGCAAGAGAAGGGTTTGCTCAGCGGGAGAACATAGAAGCTCAACTGGAAATACCCTCCACCTCCTCCCCTTCATATGGGCCCCAGCGTAGACGACTTTAAGCCTCTGTGGAAATATCATTGCTGTCTAAGATGGCAACTTGAGTTAACTATTGGCAGGAGTAGAAGCAACTACTTTGAAACAATAAGATGGCTCGGCTGGTAAACACAGACGTTGCCAAGCCTGGAGGCCTGAGTTGGATTCCCTGAGATCCACATGGCAGGAGAGATCTGCCTTCTCTGCATTGTCTTCTGAGTTCCACACGTGTGCTTTGGCACACACATGTGCACATATGATACCCCTACAGTAAGTAAAATAAATGTAAATTTAAAATGTTTTAAAGATGTATTTTTAACTTTATTATGTGTAAGTGAATGCACCTGTATATGAGTTTATTCATCCAAAGGAGCCCAGCAGTGTCAGATTCCCCAGAAGCTGGAGCTACAAGTGGGTTGTCAGCTATCTGATGCGGATGCTTGAGGTCATGAGTACAAAGGACAACATCATTCAGGGTTCGGGTGTAGCTTAGTGGTAAGAGTACTTACCTGACATGTACAAGGAAGGTCCTTGGTCCAAGCCCCAGTACAACAAATAGATGAATAATAAAATCAAACAGATAGAAGTAGCCATCTTTTCATGTGCCTTTTTGTGTGGCCACACGGGGACTGGGATTTATCAGTTGCCCTGCTCTCTCTCAGGCAAGATAGTCTCACAGTGGTCAGACACGGTCTGGTGAGGCCATTCAGTCCACAGAGCAGAAAGCCTCAGAACAGAAGGGGAAATACTGCAACCCGAACCTGATGGAAAAGGCCTGGGAGCTCCCAAGAGTCACTGTTGTGAGTCTACAGAGAAAAGCTCAGGAAGTTGATGGAGGGTGTCTGTGGGCGATGGCAGCACAAAAAGCTGCCCGTTCAGGAAGAGTGCAGCACAGGTGGACATCAGTGAGCTTTCCTCCTCCTCCTCCTCCTTTGATTTTTGTTTTTGTTTTTGTTTTGTTTCATGGAGTCCCCAGCCTTTGGATGATGTTGCCCCATTCAGGCAAGTCTTCTTCATTTAGATCACTAGACACAAGCAGAAATACTATCAATTTTCTAGGCATTTCAATCCAATCAATTTGACAGCTAAGACTGACCATCATAGCACTGGATGGTGAGGCTCACCTGATGAACTAGCTTAATTTTTTAAAGACGTGGAGCTTTTGTTTGTTTCTGAGATGTGGTCTCACTATGTAGCCTAAGCTGGCCTTGAAGTCACAGTAACCCTCCCTCCATCTCTGTAGTGCCAGGATTGCAGGCATGCACCATTATATCCATTTTACCCAAGTGTTGATTTGGTGAAGAGAGTAAGAAGGCTGGGAGAAATGGCTAAGTCCTTTAGAGGGGGGCCTCTCAGAAGAGCACGTCTGCTAGAGAGGAAAGGGACACAGATTGCTGGTCATACTGAGAACCCAGTCTAACTTGCTCATGCATGTTCTAACCAACAGCTGAACCTGAAGCAAATTGACAGAAGACATTGATGTGTGGTGACACATTTAATTATAATCAGACCTGTGGCCAGTTCATAATGGAAGGACGAATATTCATCAGATAACTCAGCTCTGAGCTTCCTGGTACCCACAATCACCTGAGTGGAGAATTTAATTCAGAAAGGCCCTTGGAGGCACATGGCACTTTACCTGACTCAATCAGCCATAAGGAGTGCTTTGCAGCAAACTCAGAGAAGGCTGTAATTCCTCTCCCAAGCTGTCCTACAAATGGGAGTCAGTTGCTACTGGAGGCCAACATTAGGGGGTTAAAAAGGTAGTTTTCCAGCCCAGATCACATGGGGCAGCCCAAATCAAGCCTTTCACCATCATGGGAGGACCCATGCTCTCAGCTCATAGAGCTGAGGATGCCTGATGTCTTGAAAGAGCACCCAAAGGACCAGGCCTGTCCCTGTATCATCTCATACTTGACAAGAGCACTGGCAGGCAGACTCTCTGTGGTAGCTGGAGACAAGCCTTTTGCATGCATTGAGAGGCAGTTTTTGTGTGTGTGTATTTTTGAAAAGATAGCCCTATATCTTAAAGGAACATCACCCATATGAGCTTTCTTCTTGTGCCTGAGAAAGCAGCTTTTGGATATGCCAGCTGGCTTCTCCTATATCAATCTCCTTGAGACGTGGCCAGACCCACCAGGGAAGGAAGAACTCCCAATGTGTTTTCTATGAAGCTGTGCATCCTGTCTTGGGCATTGTATCTGCTAGCCTTCAATATTTCCTGGAAAACCAGCCTCATATACAGAGGAGTCTTGGAGATTCTGGTTCAAACATGGCTTCTGGTGTAGGCTGCGGCTCCTGGACAAACACACATGGAGATAGCCAGCCTAGAACAGCAGAATAAAAATGACCAGAGCTGACATCTAGTAATTCTTCTATCCACAGCTGGTCTTGAATTTTGCTTCCTCCAAGAGTTTGTTTGCTCCCTTGGACCCAGTCATAATTCTCAGGTGTTGAAAGCCATTTAGTTTTGCTGTAGAAATGATGCGCTCACCACCCTTCCTCTATATGGAAAGCCATAGAGGCTGCCCTCTCAGGTGATGGGGCACACCTTCTGTGCTGATTAGTTCTTTGTCGTTTTAATATAAGCTAGGGCCATCTGAGAAGGGAGAACTGCAGCTGAAAACCTGTCCCCACAAGACTGCCCTGTAGGTAAACCTGTGGGGCATTCTCTTGGGTAATGATTGATGTGGGTGGACCAAGATCATTGTAGGTGGTGCAGTCCCTGGACAGGTGATCCTGGGTGGTGTGAGAAAGCAGGCTGAGCAAGTCATGGAGAAGAAGCCAGTGAGCAGCATCCCTCCATGGTCTCTGCATCAGTTCCTTCCTCCAGGTTCCTGCCTTGAGTTCCTGTCCTTCATGATGGACTTTAAGCTGCGCGCTTTTGCTTTTGCTCATGGTCCTTAGCGCAGTAATAGGAACCAAACTTGGGCATCTTCTTTTGATGGATGAAAGCTGGGTAACCCCAACCTCTCTCTCCTGAGAAGCTGTGTGGCTCGTAGCAGTCTGGAGGCACAAATCTATCAGTGTTAGATACCTGAAAATGGGGCAGTAATGTTTTCAGAAAATGGGCATCTTGTCAAGCCGTGCACAACTGTAAACACTAAACAGCTTTCTCAGACTTTCATCAGGGCACTGTTATCTCTCCCTCATTCTTGATGACTCTACACTCACAGTCACATCACCTCCCCAAAGGCCCCAGGCAGCAGCAGCATCATCTTGGGTGTTAGGCTTTCACCCATGTCATGCTCAGAAATAATGCTTAATATAATGATTTGGGCAACCTGTGGGCTATGCAAACCAATACCTAAAATTAACCATTACAGCATGGCTGAGCGCCTTCTTTCTGTTCCTTATCTTATCTGGATGCTGGGCATTGCCTATGTTTGCTTGGCTCACGGTCTTTTTGCCTTCAAGGATGTATAGTATCTTTACATCTCCGGGACCTCTATTTCTGTGGCCACATCTCATTTTATTTCATCCTGCTTGTGCCAAGCACTGGAGCCCCTTATGTCCTGACAGTCAGTGATGTCCTATTGCCAAGCTGAGGTCAAGTGCTTAGCAACTGGGAGTAGACGTAGATATCTGAAAGCTGCCCCAGAATCCTTTGGGACATGAAGTCATCTCTCAACATCTCCTTCCTGAGCATGGGCTCTTCATGTCATCTATTCACGGAACATGTAAGGTGCCTCCAGTGTATTAAGCAGCAGGTATGCAAAAACAAAAGGAGTCCTTGTGTTTCAGAGCTCTACAGGAGAAAAGAAGCTGAATAAACTGACTAAAGCACAGGAAGACAGCTCTTATAAATGAAAAAAGAGAGAGACACGGTGTACTAGGGGACCCAGAAGTTACTCTTGAGGGTAAGTGTAGCGAAAGCAACTTCATATAGTGGGGGACACAGGTGTGAACAGTGTGCTCCTTTGAGGCAGAGTTCTGTAAGCCAGAGGCTGGATGATGGGGTAAGTGTGGGGCTATAGAGGAAGGATCATGAAGGCCTGAATGCCAAGCTAAGGAGGCTGTACTTCCCAAGATCCAAAGCATATCACTGATGAAATCTAAACAAGAGGTGGCATGATCATGCCTCCCCCTTCGAAAGGAAAGCCTGAGTAATAAAGATGGATGAACTGAGGGCTAGGGGAGGCAGGGGCACTGGCTTGGAGGTCAAGGAGAGTATATGAAAGCTAGAGAATTAAGAGTCTCGCCATGCATGTGTATGTGTGCATGCACATCTGTGACCGTGTGTGTATACATATGTATGTGCACACATGCTTGCAAGCACATGTGTGTACAGGAAGTGAGAGAATAGGGAATATGATATCAGAAACATACCCAGAAGATTCTACCATATCCACGCCCAGCTGTGATTGGCCACTCATGGACCAGAGTCCAGGAGTTTATTGGGAGACATAGCTGTCTATTCCATGGGAACTTTAGGTTCTGTAGCAGGCCTGTTCTGGCCTGAAGTTCAGTGACCATAATGAGTTTTCTTTGGCTTCCCCAGACCCTCTTCTTTAGCACCCCTCTCATCAGCTGAGGCTGGGCATCAGTGTTCCTGACAGAGGTTGAGAGTTTCCAAATGTGAGAGGAAAGTTATGGGTGGAAATTCTGTGGTACTGGCTTCCATACTCAGTGGCTTCTAAAAATGGAGGCGAACTGCCGTGGCCCCCAGCTGCAACACTGCTTGTACTAACTGAGGGCTCCCCCTCACTCCATCTTAATCTCCATCTCTCACACAGTTTCCTATAAGTGGAGGTACCAGGAAGGACTTTTTGTTGAATGACCATAGTCAAATTAGAATGTTCTAGCTAAAAAAAAAAAAAAAAAAAAAAAAAAAAAAAAAAACTTTTAAACCCAATTGAGGTGCCAGTTATTAAGAGAGCTTTCTGTTGTTCCAGAAAACTGGGGTTCCTGGTGCCCACGGCACAACGCTCACAATTGCCTGCATGTAACTCCAGCTCCAGGGGATCCAATGCCCTTTTCTAACTTTCATGGTCCCCCTCACACATGTGGAATACATTCATACAAACACAAATA